>NC_143575.1:79877931-80194340 GCF_048544385.1 Mastigoproctus giganteus
CAGTACAAACGACAGTTTATTTGAAGCAATGCAGTTTTTTTTTTTTATGAGGATTAAAAAAATAATACCACGTTAATACCACTCCTAGTGAATTCCGCGTTCACTAGGAGTGGTATTAACAGCGAATTTCCAAAATCAGAGTATCTTTGTTCTAATAAAAAAAATCCTGTTCCTATTTCGCAAAAATGGATGTATACAGAGTGAATAAAGATATTTTAAATTCATTTGTAACACGAGCACACATGTTTTTGTAGCAAGTCCAAGGGCAGGTTTATGCACAGGCACACGAAGCGTTAGCTGTGGTCTCCGGTAAGGGAGGGGAGGGGCCACCCCTGGAAATTCCGAAGTTCTCTTCGAAAGATGCCTGCAGGAGGATACCACTTACTTCTGCACGTTGGGTTCCTGACAACCTAAATTCGCCCCTCAGCAAATCCTGAAGAAGTCCGGTGATAGATAAAGCAGATTTGGCTCTTTTCGAAATTGAAGTTTTCATCTATTACACTCAGGACTTCGATTTCAGCGTTCATTTGTCCGACTTTGAATCCAGTCCTTCAACCTTCGTCTATCACCGGACTTAGAATTTGGATGAAAATATTAAACTTTTTTTTTTTTTTATTATAAAGAGAATTATTTAAAAAAAAACTTGGAACTTCCCTCAATCTTTTAGAAACCTCCTCTTTCTAAGTTTAAGTCCAATATTATACAGCAATGAAAATGACGTATGCATACTGGTGGTTGTGTAAAGTGTAGGCATACACGTAACAAATAAATCTTAGCTGGAGCAAAACAAATTCTGGTCCTGAAATTTCCTTGAAACTCGAAAAAATAAGACCGGCCAGATAGTTATTACTGGTAAAATTTTTGGTTTTTGTCATTTGGTCAGAGTCGAAACTTTAAATGTTTCTCTCTCCCGGGCTCTTTATCTTAATCACACTTTAAACATCTTTTGTAATTTTTAATGCATACTATACCAAATCTTTCGAACCAACTTCTTACCCCGTGAGTTGCTCTCTTAGTATTGTGCGCGTGCTATTATTGCATTTGCTGATTTTTATCTTCTTTCCTGCACTCTGACATACTGTTTATGATACTGTGTTGATATAAAACTCGCTATTGTTTTACCGGCCTCTCTTCGGACATCACTACTGTTTAAATTGGCTCAGTCAAACTTAGCAACGTTTCAAAACAAAATCACCGACGTTCAGGTGGTAACCGATTACTTTTATTATAGGCAAGAAAACCAACGGCATCCTTTGTGTTAGGTTTTTGCGTTGTAGTCACGTTTTTCAGGCTGTGGCGGATGGAATATGTGCCGTATCCGTTACTGCTCCCTAAAGGGCAGGCCTGTTTCGGAGTTGGATGCTACCCTAACAAGAAGTCAAATGATTTTGTACGTTATTGATGACTCTTTGGGATAGACAGTTACCGCCAAAGAAAACTGACAAAGCTGGAATTGACAGCCATTTTCTTATTGTATCAATGGAAGTTAAAAACATCACGAAAACTCTTAATGCTGCTTATTTTCCGAATATAAATAAAAAGTAACACAAGCAGATAAAAATAAATGCATGTGGCTTACTAGGTTACGTTTATAACAAAGCACAAAGCGCACCATAAAAGAGTAAAGACAGTTGTCTAAACTAGCTCTTGAATGTGCTTGGCATAGTTCCATTATAAATCACAGCTTTCTGGATGAAAATCTGAGTTTCTATAGGCATGTTGAGGGTCTGACCGCTCCGGGGATTTCTCCCATCTCCGCGTATGTTCTGTGTATCGAGTGACAGTACCCTGTCTATGCCAGAGGTTTAAAAATAATGTATGGGTCATGTGGTATGTAGTTTGTTGTGCCCATTGTTCATCCGGTCTGTTGGCCGCGGGGCCCCCCAGTGGGACCCAGCGTTACCATACCTAGCGACGGGGACGCCGGCCGGGTGTACCAAGAGACTAATTATACTCTGGAAGGTCCCGCCACTTACTTTACTGGGATTTCGGTGATTAGGACCTAAAATAAAGGTTGGAGTTATCGCTGTTGATTTTAGTAAAATTGCATTTAGAAAGCGCTGCGTGGAGTTTTACGCTGAAAGAACTATTTCTAGAGAGCCTAAAAGGTCGGGAAAATTTGATGTGATTTAAATTTGGACATGTGGGGGCAGTCGCTGTACAAGAGAAAGTAATGGGAGGGAGGATGTAGACGGGGAGATGAAATAGGAAGAAGAGGGGTCGGATAGGAAGGTGAAATCCCATTTTCAGTGGAGCATGGACAGGAGAGGAGAAGAGCAAATATCCCCCTCCCCCCTCCCCGAAGGGGGGAAAACTCGCAAAAGGGAGTACAATAGTATTTTTTGCTGAGTTAAGTTTTATTTCTCTGCGTATTTTATGTACACTTTTTGGATACTATTAGGACCATGATCTAACAGTGCGCTGAACTGTCATTGGCCCGAATCCCTGCTCCGACATGACGTGATACGAAGTCAGCAAGGAATTCAAAAGTGACACGAGGAATATCGGACTATCCATCAAACAAAACTGTGGCTGGATTCGTCGAGTGACATGGCCAGAGAATTCCCTTCCACCGGTGCTGAAAATGTAAATCGGAACTCAGTGGACCACATTGCTTGCCTTCAGTCCTGCGCTCATCTTTTGCTTTGCTGTCACCAACCTTATTTTCCCGTTATTTTTTACTCTCGTATTGTATTCTTTGTAAGATTCTTCGCATGAGGCTTATGTTCCCACATTAAATGCAGAAGTTAATTGTTCTGTTCTTTGATTATACTTAATAATCGCTTCAGACAACGAACATCTCGTTCCGTCATCTGACATTTTCGATCGCAGTTGCATCTGTTCTGGCATATTTCGTTTCGGTAACGATTCGAATGACGCTAGTATCTGAACAAGTGCAGCTTGTTCAGATACTAGCGTTTGTATCTTAAATTATAAAATTTTATAAAAAATTATACTTATAAAATTATACTAAAGTTTGGATCGCGAGATTCTCTCGTTCCCCAACGTCGGTGAACTGATTTGGGTACTACTCGGGATGGTATGATTTTATGCCGCTTTCCTGCACACGTCATACACCATATGACCTCTCCAGTTTACATATTTTTGTGTAGATTGTTGCATATAGTTCAGACCTCTACGGTGTTTCTGAGTTTTTAATAACATTGTGGAGTGAGTGAGTGCTGAAAGATACACTGAATTCAATAAAGCTATTACTTTTTGAACCTTGTGCCGAAATACTGCACAGTGAATGAACTACGAAGTACGCAATTATGTTCCAACGAAAGTAAGCCGAAATAAATAAATGATCTATTGCCATCAGTAGTAATGAGTCTGTATATGAACAACTTGATTAATTTGGAATTGATATTTATTACTTTAAGCGGTCCCAGCCAACCAATGGCAACCCCGCTGTCAGTTACACATAATTTAATAGTACTCTTATATATTCCCTCTTCTGTTTGCCCAAGTACAGGGAGGGAAAAAACCTGCCATGAACAAATTGAAAATAATCAAATTACATAAAAAATAGATAATTAAATTTCAGACAAAGTCCAGACTTCATTGGAAAGAGCTGAATATGCATGTGAATATATCTATTTACAGTCTGTTGTTGGAAAGCCACGAGCTGCCGAGAACAGAAATGCCAACACAAGGAGCTGGAGTTGCAGTGGATATAGCAGACTCAAGCCTCCACGATTTCACAGAACTCTAGGTAATTCAGCATACACCATACCGCATTACAAATCCAAGGCTTGCAGATGCAGAAGAGGCTTCCGCCTGAGAAATATTGCAGTTGCAAAGGCTTGGAAAGCCAAGAACTTCTCCTGTTTATCAACTAGAATTGTCTCGCAGCCTTCTGCCATAAGATTGAGATTATTAACCCGAGATACGAATTCAATTCGTAGATCGCTGTACTCATCACAGTTGTACATAATGTTTCCATGATTCTCTTTCGCCACAATGGCAACTATATCTTTCAGTAATTCCTAAATCATGCAACTTTGCAGTAATCGAACCATGACCAGTTAATGAGAACTTAGCTTGTAAGTTTGGGGCAAACCATTTGAATTTTATCGAGGCTGCATTTCTTAAATCTGGGAAAAAGTTTTGTGAATCTGCCCTTTATCACAAACACTCCAACGCTCTTGCCAGACTTTTACCAAATCATCCGAGATTCTTGGCCTTTCCTTTCTGGTATCTGCCAAGATGTCCGCCTGTATATTCAGAAAAGAACAGGGAATGCCACGACGGATGAAGTAAGCCAATGCACAATACACCAAATGTAGATCAATAGGCAATTTTCCAGTCACAACCTGCAAAGCTGGGGTCGACACAGTTCTGCATGCCATGCATATCCTAAGGAGCATTACCCTTTGAATGGAACTGAGCTTTCTAGTAAATACTTTTCCACTTACACGCTCAAACCAAATTGGTACACCATACATTACCATGACGATAAATGCACATTCATATAGCAAGTTCAGCGCCTTACATTTTATTCCCCAGCCAACTCTAGTGATTCGAGTAATCATCCCAATAAATTTCTTCACCTTTTCTGATAGATAAGTAATATGTGAGTTGAAAGTCAAAGATCCGTCAAACATAATTCCTAGATATTTTAATTGCCTTGCCGATTTTAGGCTCGACCCATTCATTATCACAACTGGGGGTCTTCTACTAGAAAATTGACCATTGAAGACCATTGTCCTTGTTTTGGTTCCTGATAGTCAGTTTATGTAACCTACACCAGTTATTAAGTTCAAATAAAACATGCTGTGACCTGGTTTCTAGTTGCATCGGTGAAATTCCGTCAATAAGCAACCCAAGATCATCGGCATAAGCCACCATCTCTGTATGCTCGAAGTCCCTACGCAACTAGTCCTCCAAAACTAGGTTCCACATTAGTGGTCCAAAAACCGATCCTTGTGGCCATCCTCTGGTCACCTCTCGTACAATAGAATCAACCGACGACTTAATCTGGGAGTACACTCAATCAATTTACGGTAGTAAACAGCTGTTATTTTGGTCCACTCAGTCTTCGAATCATGAGAGAACGTGTTGGCCATGCGCTCATCAGGAGTTCTTGCACACCAAGGATATTTCACAGACGTCATTAATGACCCTGGATCGACGAAACAAACCAGTTCTGCAACTGGTCATGCTCGTCAAGCCGGGTGCCCATGATCTTATATTTGTGGATAGGAGGCTTTGTCATGCTAGAATATGCAGGAGTTAATAATTTCTTTACAATTTCTGGAGTGTAAACACACAGAATAATATAAAATATCAGCGTAGGACATTATCTTCAGATACTGGGTACCATAAGCATCAACCCTCTGACCACAACAAATCGCCCCTTATCCGAATTTCATTATCAGGATGATGAACTCTGGTGAGTACGTCACCAAACCGCGTTTAACTAACTTTGACCTGGATATTGGATTGCAGTCAGTATTTCTCGTTTGAGTCCAAACAACGTTGGGGATTTAAGACGAATTGTATATCATTTCAGCTATTTGCCTGACGTAGCCGAGTGGTCAGGAGTGCGAGTGCGGTAGCACACGCTCTTTGAGTGGACCGGGGTTCGAGCCCGTGACTGCTAAATACGATTACAATTTGTATTGATTGATTTATTGTGAACTCTACTGGCCTGGTGGTCGTGCCGGAGTATAAACACGAACATTTATAGATGACGGATACGGCATTGGTGAGCGAAATCTTTTTAGTTGGGCTCCACATTGTAGTTCACACTGTTCCTGATATCAGTAGTGCTTGTTCCCTTGAGGTTTTTATGGCTGCTGCCCCTTTGGGTACGTAGGTCAGATCTATATAAATCATGAATGTATTAGTTTTATTAAATTGATATTTACTTATTACTTTAATACTGTGGTATTTGATTATCAATCGGACTTTTCCATATTCAGCAAAGTCCGATGAAAAAGTCCCCTTATTACCAATGAATGTTTACTTACACAAAACTGGAACTCAAGCATGCTATTAGCAATGCTTGAGTTCGTCAAGCAAGTTTTAGAAAGCTGTCTAATAAGAATTATTCACAACGAGAGATGGATGTGCATGTTGTTAGCAAAGTTTCTTCTTTTATGCGGTACTTTAAGATATACAGAATCATGCTCATATACTCTAGTCACTGATTCGATGAGCAAATCTCTCCAACTGGAACTTAACAATAGTAGATACGACATAGTACCACGTTTGTCCCGAGTTAATATTATAAATGATTTATACTGTAACATACAATTACTTTACAAAACCCTTCGCGGTGCCAAGTTAGTAGTTAACAAGTGGCAGAGGTGGCATCTTTGCCAGAAATATTATATAGGATAGCATATAAGAACTATAATAACATAAAAATTAAATGAAAAATAACAATAAAACATTAAATAAACAAGGATAATTGTGAATAATTCTTGCCTATTATTCGGATTTGTTTGGAAAGTCCAAAAATTCTCCTGGCGTTCATTCTGACGTGAAAATCAGTCTTCGTAATTCTTTGATGATGAAAATATGTCAGTTAAATTCAGTGCTTTAGCCATCGGTATTGTGTGCCGCTGGGATGGGAGATGACAGTTTCGGGTCTCCCATTCCAGGAGTCAGCATTCAGAAGGTGTAATGGTTTGACTGTTGTACTTATTGTTGAACCCCACAACTCGACACCGAAAATCACCGTCCTGATGCACGTTTTTATTAGATTTGTGTAACCAGAGCCGGCCCCAAAATTTATGGGGCCCTGTTTGTTATTTCCTTACCTCCAGAAGGAAAATATGGTGTCTAACGCCCTTCCGCCACTCAAAAAAAAAATAATAATAATAAAAAAATAAATAAATAAAACTAGGTATTAACAGCACTCAGAGCAGGATAAGAGACAACTTTATGGACTTCTGCCATAACAACAGACGGCTGACTATTAAATTATCAAAAATAGAGAAGTGAAAAGTTATAAATTGAAAGTTTAAACATTGCAAGAGCTACTTCTTGGAGGACCTAAATTTAATAAATGTTGGTACTGTACGAAACTTCTTCGGCTTCTGTAAGTGGCAGTTGCTATTTTATTTCAATTAGATGAATATATTAATGTATTCTCGCTGCCGTATTTTGTTTCCTAGCTGATATCCGCGACATCGGAAGGTAGAACAAAGACTTACTTCCGTTATTTGAGGAGACCCTTAAAGTACACACTGATTAAAACAATTACAGTAATGCATGCGGCATGCCCCTCTAATATTTGCTCATGTCCTCCGCATGCTAAATAAGCCTGCATCGATCGATATCGGAATTGCACTAAATAGGAAGAAAAGACAAACGATGTATTGACAGATATCCAAGTTTCTTGTTGCGTGGATGTTGCAAAACACCAAGCATTTTTGAAACGAATGAAGTATAATTGGGGGTTCTCGTGCGTCTGATCTTCGTAACACCATTGGTATTTTCTTTATAATTTAAAGACAAATAAGAGATCAATCTTTGAAGTCAGAGTACTTAAATATAACCAAACCAACACGAAGCTTTTACTTCTTTGCTTGTACGTGAGATGAGTACTCTGAGTTTAAGGGCTCACTGTCAAAATCTGTTTATGTAGGTTTTGATTCTAAAATCCGTCAGTAGAGGAGTAGAAACGGAACCATGATTTTCCTACTCAGAAAATTGCAGTTCCGTTTCTGAATTGAATCTTACACTACTTATTTTTCCATACTATTCTTGGATAACTCATCCATCTGCCAGATTCATATTTGACTCTAATTCACCGAACTAACGGGTAAATAACCGACTGTACGATTTCAGGTTTGTGACTAACTCATTTTCCTTTGAATACTGGTAGCGATGACTTCTAGTTGTCATGCGCAATACGGGAAAACTGAAATGTTAATGCGACTTAGCTAATGGCCATAGTTTTAAAACTAAGTGTTCATTAAGTACCTTACTCCTTGCAGTTGAAACAGCCAGCAATGTCCCATTCCGCGGTTGCTAAGCAACAACTGAAAGCAATGAAGTGACTCATCTAAGGAATGAGTGAAGTTGCCGATTAATGGAATGAAGGAGCTGCGTTCAGCTTTGGCATTGTGCACGATTTCGGGCATAAGCGAATGAGGAAAGTTCGGATGGCGCGCCTGAACAAATTCGGCTGATTACTCTTCCATTTACCTGCTCTTACCTCCTCTTAGTGAAACAGCGAGATTTGTTCTGCGTGGATGTTGCTTTCTCCTCATTAATATGTAATTAGATGATCGTTAGGATGTTATACCACTGTTAAATTAGAATAACTTATTTCGTCGTTGCACTCTAATATTACTCAAAGTTGCTGACGTAATGCAGTTTGCTGTTTTACCTTTAGCTGATGCTGGATGACATAAATAATAAATTCTGAGAAATGGCTACATTTGTAACTGGCCACTTACTTTTCTCTTCTTCATTAAATGGCGTTGTGAAGGAAAAGATGCACTGATCTTTGTGTAGATGGTCAGCCATGCTACATGTCTCTTAAAATAACGCTATTGCAATATTTTTGGTGGCTCTGGACCATTGCTAACGCGTAGTTAACCTGTTTCTCATACGAAGTATCTTGCAATAATACAACTCAGCTTCGCCTAACTGTTTAGTTATGGTTTCATTTAATGTTGTTGCGATTGTGTAAACTGTACTTGTCTCGCAGTTAGATTTTGACTCCAGGCTTCTGGCAACGACAGCGTATTAGCCACCTGAATCAAGACGAACCGATCGATACTCTGTTGCTCTGAGTACAGTATATCGTAAACAAATCTGTGCAACCAAGGCTATTAAATACGTTCGTCACAACCTGTAACTTCTGATGATTATGCGTACTTTGACATTTATATAGATTTCAGCACACAGGGCATTTGTAGAAGCCAGAAATGCGGATTTGTCCATGTGTGTGTGTGTGTGAGGGAATTTGCATTGTATGCTAATAGAACCGCAAATATCTGCTACACTCCACAGCCAGCAAACGAAACGGCTGGTATAGATGATCAAAGGACTGTGAGTCATATTTATGATTTTTTTTTATCGTACGGGTGAGATCGCTAACAAGTGTTTTGCTGAAAATGCAAATGAGTGAGATGAATAGTTTATGGTTGGAAACGCTGTCGACCACAGTTGTACACCCTTCAGTTTTGTACAGTGCGATTTTTTTTTTTTTTTTTGTGGAAAATAGACGGATTCTACCCAATCGGGTTTATGGGGGGAAAAAAAAAGAAATCACTTCATGTAAACAACGATCGTTGTTTTATACACAAATATGAAGTTGGAATAATGTAACGAATCTTCAAAAGGTAGCTGTGCTTTCCCGCACCTTAGTGAGGTTCTAGTTAACTATGGAATAATTTATTTTAATGGAATGCTTTGCTTTTGCTGCAAAACATCTAAGGCTGTTATGAGTCCGTCTACCCTCTGTATGTTTTCTACTATCTGTCTGACTTTTTTACCGGAATTAAAACCGTGTCTGTACTTATGAAATAACAATATAGATAACATACATTCGACGACTGATAACTGTAGTTCAGAATTCTGTTGCTAATGTTAGCGAGAGACCAATGATTTGTAGTTCAACAGCATTGGTAGAGAACAACAAATTTAATCAACTCGCTTTCGATCTGATCTTCATTTCTCACGGCATTATCATCGAGACCGCATCTAAAGCAGATCTAGACTTTCTCAAGTCTTGTAAGAAGCTTGAGGAGCTAAAGTTCTCAGTGGACACTCCTAGGAAACTCAACCCAACGGTAATAATTTACGATATCAACAAAGACGTTAGCGAGGAGGAGTTTCTTCAAGATCTTTTCAAGAAAAACTTTAGCGACTGAGACATTCCTTGGGAAGTCTTCAAGAACAGCATCAAACTGAGATTCAAGATGAATGCACGCCTGTTGGGCTCCCAGCATTGGGTCGTGGATGTCTCAGGTATTATTAGACGTCATCTCCTACGTTTTAAACTCCAAAGTCTATATCGGATGGGCGGTGCATGGCGTGAAAGACTTCGTCGTCTCCTCCAGATGCTTCAAGTGCCTCGGATATGGACATTCGTCCAAGAACTGTAGATCTAAAGAGAACACTTGTAGCCACTGCGCAAGACAGGGACATCAAATTGCTGAGTGCCCTGATAAATCCTCCCCGACCGTATGTCCAAATTGCAAACTCAGAAAGAAACCTGCAAATCATTCCTACAAAGATACCTACTTGCCCCGAATTTTTCAGGGCGCAAGAACAGACCAAATTAAGAACTGACTATGAATAGAACACAAAATAATAATGTAAATTTTAGTGTTAAGATATTGCAATTAAACTGCCAGCGTAGTCTGGCAGTTGTTAATGATGTATATAGAATGATTTCATTGCATAAGTTTTCTGTTTTGGCCTTACAAGAACCATACTCCTTTAAGGGCGTAGTTAAAGGTCTCCCACTTCAGTCTCGGATCGTGCAGTCTATTCCAGAATCTTCTGGTGCTGGTCGTGCTGCGGTGACCAGGGTTTGGGCGGCCCTGGTCATTGCTGATCCGTCGATGACGGTTACAAAGACTTCAAACCTATGCTCTAAATTCGCAGCTTGTGCTTGTCTTGAAGGATCTTTCGGCTTATTCTTTTTTGTTTCTCTTTATATGAGGTGTTCCCAACCTATTGAACCTTTCCTTAATTATCTTGAGGACCTTTTATTTAGGCTTTCGGGTTTACCACTTTTAATCTCCTCTGACTCAAACGCTCACTCTCCAATGTGGGGTGGTAACACATCCTGTCCCAAAGGTGAGTTACTCGAAGATTTTATCATCTCTAAAAACCTTATAGTCCATAACACCAGAGGTCAACCCCCCACCTTCTCAAATGCCTTGGGACAATCGTTTATTGACATAACCATATCTAATCGTCCATTTAATTTAGGTATTAATAACTGGTTGGTTCGTCCTTCCTTGTCTGGTAGCGATCACCACCCCATTACGTTTGATCTGGTCACCACACTCAGACCTTCAACCTCCCGTTTTAATCATGATACCCCTCGTTATAGGACAAAGGACGCGGATTGGTCTCTTTTTGATGCTAATCTCCTCAGTCTGGCTACAGAGGAATTAATTTCAAATACTACTACCTTAGATCCTAATTCTCTGGAAATGAAAATTACTGAACTTATTTCCAAGGCCTCTGATCTTAGCTTTGTAAAGAGGAAAAGAATCATAAACTCTGTTCCGTGGTGGACTGCCAGTCTTACTGCTCTTCGGCGTCTTCTCAGGGCTGCTCGACGTGATCTAAATAGGGCCAAAAGGTCTGATAGGCCTCCTGCAGAACTGAATAGGCTCTTTGAAATTTACAGAGCTGCTAGAAGCAACTACTTTAACACTATCCGGAAGGAGAAATCTCTTGCATGGGATAGATTAGTTGAAAAAACTATTAAAAACGATCCCTGGGGCCTACCTCACAAAGTTCTTGCGTCAAAATTACATCTGCATACCCCACAGAATTCAATCTCACTCCCCAATTCCTCTGAAACTCTCACTTGTCCCTGCATCTATTGAAGCGATTTTAGATAAACTTCTTCCACAGGATACTTCGGTTCCTGAAAGTAATGACCAGACTCTGTTTCGTCTTCAACATCTTTCCTTTGAAGGCCCCTCAAATGAACCTCCTTTTACCGTTGAGGAAATCGATATAGTGGCAAAAGTCCTGGGCTTGACAATCTTGAGGTCTCTATCGTAAAACGCACTTGGAAAACTAAACCCTGTCTCATTGCTACCTTAATGAATACTTGTTTGCTTTATGGCGTCTTCCCAGATCGTTGGAAGACTGCCAATCTTAAACTGCTAATTAAGAGTCTGGCTAAACCCGTTGACTCACCTTCGTCCTATAGGCCAATCTCTCTTCTTCCTTTTCTTGGGAATATTCTGAAAAAACTTCTTGTTGCAAGATTTAAAGACTACTATGTTTCTAGGAATCTCTCCTCTTCTTCCCAGTTTGGTTTCACGAAGGGCAGATCAACTACAGATGCTATAAATCTTCTTTTAAATACTGTTAGAACATCTCCTTCAAAATACGTTCTCGGTCTCTTCGTGGACTTCAAAGGGGCCTTTGACAGCTTGTGGTGGCAGAGCGTCCTGGAGAGGTTCCGAAGGGCCGAGGTTTCCTGTCCTATCTATAGCCTTATTTCCAGCTACTTTCAAGATAGGAACCTTGTGGTCTCATCGGGCTTCTGCTCGGTTTCGAGACCGGTTTCTAGGGGTTATCCTCAGGGATCCGTTCTTGGCCCTGTCTGCTGGAACGTGGTCCTTGATGGATGGCTAAATGCCCCTCATGGCGATATTGTTAATATCGCCATGAGGGGCATTTATGATGATCTTGCCCTGCTGATCCCTGGGAATTCTCGCCTTGAGCTTTGAAACAAAGGCTAACCACATCTTGGATGATCTACACATATGGTGCTCACTTCATAAACTTTCGATTTCTGTATCTAAGACGAAGCAGCTTCTCTTAAAAGGTCTGTTAAATCGTAATCGTCCTCCTGTGGTGAGGCTTCTCAACCAGACAATCAAGCTTGTACGTGAATTTAAATACCTTGGGGTGGTGATTGATGATCGCCTTTCTTTCATTCCACACTGCAAATTCCTAAAGGAAAAAATTAAATCAACTACTGGCTGGTTATTTCACATTGCCAGATCTCTTTGGAACCTCAAATCTAGAACATTGGGTTTATACTACAAATCTATATTCCTCCCAATTGTTACATATGGCGCGGGTGCGTGGGGTTCCCGTGTCCAAAACTCTCTCATCCTTAAAATTCTTCTACAGACGCAAAGATCCTTCCTTTTGGCCACGAGCAGGGCATGTAGAACTGTTTCTACTGATGCCCTGCTAGTTCTGAATGGGCGCCTTCCCATTCATTTAGAAATTATCCTTGCATTTCTTAAATTTCACAGGAGGCGTCTTACCCCTGCTTCCATTGGTGTTTTTGAAAATAATTATAATAACTTTACCGACCTTGAAGTTTCTCGACTGCTCAGTTTAGCCCTTGATGAGTGGCAGCTCTCTTGGGATGACTCTTCCTTTGGCAGAATTACTTTCTCCTTCCTTCCTAAAGTCTTTGTAAAATCTAAGAATCTTTCCTGGCTTCAACCTGGACTTTTTTCCTCTTTTCTTCTTACGGGTCACGGCCTTAACTCCCGCCTTTTTAGGTTTGGACTAGTCCCCTCTCCTCTTTGTCATTGTGGAGCTGAGGAGACGGTGGAACATTTAGTCCTAAATTGCAACATATATTTAGATTTACGTTACCAGCTCATGTTAGACACTAATGTTTACACCCTAGATGATTTCCCAAAATTTTTGGAAACATCAGAATCCTCAGCTTTTTGTAACTATGCTAACTCCGTGTTTAGAAGACGAAAGATGCTAAACACAGCTCATCCTGTTTAAATCAAAATTTTGGATTAAAAATTAAAAAAATTTATTGTTTAGAATTACAACTTCCTCTTTTTATGTAATTGTGATCTTAATTTTATTATGACTCTCGGAGTTAATAGCCTTATTAAATCTCAAGTTTTCCTCATTGTGTGTTAAGATACTAGAAATGCAGTTCTAACAAAATCACTGAAGGTTATTAGGTTGCTTGTTATTTAGTGTAACTGTTTAAAACTCTTACCAACTATTGTTCAGACAAGTTCTTCTGGGCTTCTCAGAAGTCTTGTCTTCTCACTGTAAATTTTTGGAAAATTTTGTAATTAGATGCTAAGTTAAGTTATTTTCTTGGTGTCTCAGACACAATTAAATTTGTTTCTTGAGTTTTCCTTTCTCTGGCTGGCTGAGGTTGGGCTCCTCTTCCAGTCGGAGAAAACCTAACTTTCCTCTCTGTTCTTAGTTGGTAATTCATCCTACCGTTTTCTGCTCCTTTTTTAAGAGAATATCTCTCTTCTTTCTTTGTCCTACTTCTCCTTCCCATAACTTTCACGGGTTTACCACTGGTTGGAAACCCTCTTTGCGGTTACTAACCCCTGGAGCGCCTCCTCGTGGCAAGGTATGGGAGTCTGGACGCAGGTGGCTCCCCCCTGCCTCCAGGCTGCAGTCTCCAGGGCCGGCAAATAACACCCATCAGAACCTACACTAAAACATACACACATACATTTATACACACTTGCCGGCTATAAATAAACTACAGAAGATACAGCGGTATATAGGGGAAACCCTGGAGGCCGCAATCATTACACGAATACCTTGTACCTTACCTTCGAGATCCATTGTTAATGTCCACTGAAAGTGAAACAGTTTCACATTTGATTTCAATTGTGGGATTAATACTTCAGAAACAGATGTGCTGTGCATTTCTTGCTTCTTTTTCTATATAATTCTTCTTGGTTCAGTTGACGTAAGTTGTAACATTCGACGTTTGTGTCCTTCGACGCCATGGCAGAGCGCGCTGGTTGTTTAACAGATAATTGCTTCGCGAATAGGCTCTTGACCACAGAGTACAATCGCGAACGTTTCAACTTTTCGTATTCTGTGACCTGACTGCTTATATCTGAATATGGTTTGCCTTTCCAGTTCAGGAGATGGAAGAGGAGTTTTCTTCCAGAATAACTGACTCCATCTTCAAAAAGCAGTGTGATGTTTTGAGGTTTAGATTATTTAGGCTCTTTCTCTGTTACCACAGAACTTTTTTTTTTTTTTGATACATTGTTGTCTCAACGGTATGGTTTTAGAAACGCCACTACTGTGGCGTATAATTTATGAACGTTTTGTTAATAAATTATTGCTTAATTTATCTAATAGGTTGCTGTGGATGTTGAAAAAGCTGCGTGTACAAATATAACCGGCATCAATAGCGCATCGCGATCTCTCTTTCGAAAAATTGTGTTTACGAAGTAGGAGATCAGTTAATAGCATGGGTAGAAAATAGCGCTTGCAAACCGGTTTTATAAAACCGGTTAAATCCGGTTTTCATATTGAGTTGTTAAAACCGGATTCGAATATTTTTTTAGTTAGCCCTCGAATATAGTTTTTTGTTACGCACATTTTCTTTTGTTTGTTCGTTTGTCTGGATCATTCAACTGCTTTATGTTTTAAACATGTTTTTTATTTTATTTTATGTTTATGTACGAATCTCACGGGCAAGTGGCCCAAATCTAGGAGGGGTACCTTTTTTATCTTCCCACCTGTATCATGGCACGATGCAGGTGTACTCATTTACGACTGAGTGAGTCGGAGCGATAGCGTAAAAGAAAATGCTCAACATTTCTCCGTTCCATCTATCTTGTTCGCCAGGCAAGTTATGGAACGCGCCTTATTGATGGTTACCCACTAGAAACAGATTCTCTGAATATTGCATCAAATTTCAATCGTAGAAAGTTTCTTGCTTCTTTATTCCTATTAAAAATGCGATAAAATGTTCTCCAAAAAAGCAGCTTCACCAAATTTAGCTTTTATGTAATTTTGAAAATACAATAGATTTAATTGGGGGAAAAAAATTGCAAGTAAATAAATAAAAAATTTCTTTCGTGAAAATTTTGAAACTTGCCTCGTTTAGACTCTTCATGCAGTGCTTGCGGGAGTGACGCATAGTATTGTGCCTTTTGTTATCTTCAATATTTTTATTTAAAATTGTCGGTGATATAAATTCCTACTAATTAATATTTATTACTCTTAATATTTCTCAGATGCAATCAAATGTATGGAATTATTTTTTGCTCGAAAAAGCAAAGGTGAAGCATTCGAAATGTCAGAAGATAATGAAGTCGTCTGGAAGATCTACATCATCTTTGATGTTGCATTTAAAGAAAATGCATCAGATTGACATTAAACAAGATAACAGTGATCCTCCCGTAAAAATGGTAAGAACATTAGAAAACTTTATCGTTAAAAAAATCTATGGAAGAAAAGATTTCAAAATTAGCTACTTTAGATGGATTTTCTTTAAATTCAATTGCCAAGAGTGAGTTTATACAATCAAGCCTTCACCTTCAGAGAAATAAATACGATAAATTACCACCAGCCTCAGTGAATGGAATTAAAAATATGGTTCTGAATTATTATAAAACTAAGAAAGAAGAACTCATTCAGCATTTCAAAAATTCATTCGGTTTGGGTGCACGGTATTCATTGACTCTAAACGAATATACGTCTATACAAAATAAAGGTATATGAATATAAATGTGCATTCAAAAGACAATCATTGGTGGTTAGGTCTTATTGAGATTAATGGTTCACTTGATAGCAGAAGAACTTGAGCAAATTGTGAATGGACACTTGAAGGAATTTAGTTTGAACTTGGATGAGGATATTGTTGCCTGCACCACCGATGGAGGCAACGATGATTAAGTTTGGCAAGCAAATTACGCCTAATCATCAACAATGTATAGCCCATTGTATACATCTGTCAATTATAGATGTACTTTATGAAAAAGCAATCAATTATGGTGCCACAGTCTCTGAGTCTCCCAAAGACAATGAAAATAATGAAAGTAGTGATGATGAAGTTGAAGAAAGACAGCAAGGCATGCTTTATCAAATCGACTTTACCGATGAGCTCATTTATTTCTTCAATCCAGTGGCCAATATTGCACAAACTATTAACAAAGTCAGAAAAAATTGCAAGCTTTTTCGAAAATCGCCTACCAAAAATGACATATTACAAAATTTTGTTAAAGCAAAATTTAATGGGAAAGAATATAAACTTCTATTAGATTGCAAGACTAGATGGAATAGCACATTCTATATGATTGAGAGATTTTTGAAATTGAAAAATTGCATTCCAAATGTTCTATGTGCAGTACTGTCAACGGAAGCTGTGTCTGACGATGACTGGAAAACACTTGAAGTGCTATGTGAAACTTTGCGACCAGTTGAAATGATTCTGAAGGCTATAACCTCAGAAGATAGACTTACTTAAAGCAGTCTTCAATAGAATTTCTGCCTGCTAAGCTTGATACAGCAGAAAACCCACTTGCTTTAAAGTTTCACCAAAGCCTTTTGCAGCGTTACAATGCAAGACGAAATTGCCAAACTGTAGTTTTGCTGAGCTATCTACACAACCCCAAAAAGTTTAGGAAAGAAGATTCACGTTCAAGAACTTTTGATTTTCCAAGTAAGCAAGTTTTGAAAAAGCATGCTGATAAGATTTATCAGATTATTTGCAAAACATTCCGAAGGAGTCGGCGTTGAATGAAGAAACTGAAATAAAACGAACTGTTCTTTTAGAAGAAAACAGACTCGTCTAGTTCCGATGTTGGAGATACACTCATGCGAGAGTATGATAGTGTAATAAAGAGATTAACTGAAGTGCCTTCAAAATATCCGAGTGAATTGGAAATCAGCAAAGAATTCAAAATTTTGGAGGCACATAGCAGTAGAAGCGAAAAGCTGGAGAAAGTTTATAGAGCACTGCTGACCATTAAACCAACAAGTGTCCAATCTGAGAGAGTCACTTTAACACAAAAATAAGGTCAAGCCTATCTGGAAAAATGCTTAATATACTGTTTTTTAAAGGATCATTTTCAAAAAAAAGCTGAGCAATAAATAAAGTAATTTCCCCAAGTTGTTTTTTTTTTCACATTATTTTTATTTATTATTATTATTATTATTATAGGGCTTATTATTTTTTTGTTTACTATACGAGAGGGTAGTTCTTATTCAAAGGATTTGAATACAATTTGTAATTTTGTATAATCTCAAGCTGGTTACTTTTTTGGAGCATTTTAATTTTTTTATTTTTTTTACAATAATAGGTGATAGATTTTGTTTAAAAGATTTGATTACGATTTGTACAATCTACCCAAGATAAAATAAATACCTGTGTTATAAGCTTTTAATTATTTTCCCTAAGTCTGAGAAAATCGGTTTTAAAACCGGTTTTAAGGGTAAACTTCGGTTAAACTCGGTTTCGAAATTTCCTGGTTTTATGCAAGCCCTAATAGAAAGCTACTTGCAAAATAGTATCTCTGCCTTCCTTTCATTGAATACCGATGGTCCTCGGTTATCCTCCCTGTGCGCTACTGCACATAACACTCCAATGAAATTTCACTTTGAAATTTTGGGAACGCCTGTGTAAATTTCGTTTTATTCGACCATCCTTTCTGAGGATGGTCGAATGAAATCTTCTCGTGAATCCATTCAAGGAAGCTTTTATTATTAGTCATAAGGTGCAAAGAAGCCTGAGGCTTATGCTGCACCAGCAAAAAAAAAAAAAAAATAAATAAATAAAAATTCTGAATTACCGAGCGAGAGAGAGAGAGAATCACCAAGAAAGAGAAGAATGATGATATCCAGCTTAGGACCCTGGGTGTACCAAGCCCATACTGACTAGATGGGAGTCCCTGGGTTTAAATTAGTGCCACATATAGCTGACCTCTGGCCCAGAAGTGTCAAGAGTAGGAGGGAAGCTGCTCCGCGCCCGTACCCTTACCATATATAGAGAAGAGAAAGGGGGAAAGGGAGCCCAGTAAAGTTATCTGAGCCGGAAGACCCATGCTGGCTCTCGACTTGCCTGCTCTGGCCTATATACGAACCTTGTATAAGCCTTTGCAATAAGTTTGGTGGATTCGCGGTCATCACCGCGAATCTACCTAACTTATTGTAAATACTGTACTTATAATTCAGGTTTCTTAGCCACTACGCCATACTGCACCAAATCTAAATGAGAGCTAATAAATTGCGAGTTAACTATTTTCTGAAGAAGAAACGGAATCAAGTATAGTAATTAAAATAAAGATTTTTGTGCGACGTCACAGTTTAATGATAGCTAAGATTTGCCATCTGAAATACACATTAAATTTCTGCAGGCACAGCAGAAATAAAAGTAATTTTCTGATTCTCTGACTATAAAGTTGTGATTTAATCGGTTCTGGTACGGATCGCACACGCAAAGACAATTAAAGTGTTGCACGATAGTGTAGTCAGAAGAACTGAAGCTAAATTATATTCTCTAGAGAAACATTTACGCTTCGGCGTTTCCTGTGGGAGAGAACGCTTTCTTCTTTTCAATGCTGTCATCAAGAACGAAATACAAGAAAGAAGTCTCAACGGATATCTGGCAAACTTTCAGTCGGAGATAAAAACTCGGAGATAATTGGAGTTATTTGATCAGGTAAGAGCAAAGTTTGTTGTACAGTTGGATGATGCGGGTGTAGGGGAGGGTGGGTGGCCAGGAATAAGGATGAAAACGGCAATGAATGATCGGAAAACGGTAAAAGTAAAGAGAATAAAAACACCGCAGTAAGTATAAATAACTTGGAATAAAGAAAGGTGACAGAAATGGAGCAAATGAAAGACGTAATCGGGCCACTGGACGAGTTCAGCATGTGACGGCTTGGAAAACGAAGTAACAGTGAATTCAAATATCCCGTCTTGCCTTAAAGCATGACCGTGTTGGATACTCAAAGATCACACAAAGCAGAAAACCAAAAAAACTTGAATATAAAAAAATACTTTGTTGGTTCTTGAAGAGGATTAAACAAATTACCTCTTCATGCATGTTTCTTCTAGTTGCGTATGTCAGCATTTCTTCTACCTGCCTGGCGTAGCCGAGCGGTCAGGGGGCGTGAGTGCAGTGGCACGCGATGTTTGAGTGGACTGGGATTCAAGCCGGTGATTGCTAAATACGATTAACATTTGTATTGATTGTTTATTGTAAACTCCAATGGCTTGGTGGTCGTGCTGGAGTATAAACAAGAACACGCTTTAAGCTAGTTCTTGTTAGCATTTCTTGTTGTGCAGTTGAGAGAGAGACTGCTAGAATGAAGATAAAAACAGCAGAGTGATCATAATGCATAAACTGGATTGAATAATATCTGGCTTAAAAATCAAGCTTATGTCATGAGTACTTTTGGTTTCTCTTGGTATGTGTGTGTGTAATATTTTAAAGAGTTTTTTTTTTAAAGTGTGTTATGATAATTTAGAAAAGTGGCAGGGTTACATTCGGTGTCCAGAGAAGTTTAATTTGTTCTCCTTTCCATTATCCACAGGCTCACAAGAGTATGCAGTGTTATGATTGAGGTTTACTTATATTTAAATAATGTTATCAGAATGTGTAGTTTTGGAAAGTATACGGAAATATCAAATTTTAGCGTTTTCTCAATAATTTCGTCTACTGAACCAAAATAACTTTTTTTTTTTTTTTTTTTCTTAGAAATTTTACACAGGTACGTTGCCACTTCTCTGGAGTTCTGTAGACGATGTGTAAAGGTTAATTGGTTCGTTTCTCTTATACTTAACTACCGTCCTTGCCGTGTAACAGTGTCATATCAAGACTTTCAATTACCTAGATGAAAACAAGAAAATTCTGCTCCTCTCCCAAACATGAGAAAAGTTCAGTGTTGATTTTGCTGGAACTGAAATTGAGAGGGCGAGAGCTGGCTTCGGAATGCGGCCACTTGTGTATTAAAGCTGCTCTTATCAGGCGTGAATTAAGGCCTACCAGTATGTGCAAAAATAAAGTGTACACATATTAGAAAGTTTTCGGTTATCCGTGATAAAATCTTAGTTATAAAAAGAAAACAATAGCATCTAGAATATTTTGTTTTGTACTTTCTTTTGCAGAAAGGAATAATGTTCTCGCTGATTATACTACGTACATATTATATATAGAATATACTACGTACACTTTGTTACCACTTGGACCGCCATCGTTGTTTGCTGGAATGGAGTTATTGTATAAATGTCTATTTAGAGTAAACTTATATTGTGCACTGCAAAAAAAAAAAAAAAAGTATGGTAGTAAATTTGGTTCATTTGTGTGGGAAGAGAAAGGAGGGGATTGGGATAGAGGAAAGTGTTCTGAGATTTTTTTAGGTTGACAGATTGTTTTCATCAAATTTATAGAGTCAAGGTCGTTTAACTTCTTATAGTCAGCTCCACCGCCGAAGCTTTATTTAAAAATCTGTAGTATCTTTGAAAAATCTGTATCAATTGTATTCTTGAAAATTTGTATTGTCCCCCAGCTGGTTTGCACATTACCGACTGCTCTTGCCGAGGCAGGATGATGAAGTTTCAGCGAAACGGTGTTCGCAAAGAACAGCAGTAGGTCAGAAGTGGAAGCGAATGTTTATCGCGACTATCTATTAAAAGTCAGCTTGTATGAAAAATTGATTTTGGCGATGTAATTACACTGGACACTTTTTTTTTTTTTTTTTTTTCCCAATCCGTTTCGCCATGTGTTTTGAAGGCTAAACACGATAATGATCCCAGAATGTTACTCACGGTTCAAGTTTTCAAGAAAACCAAGATTTTTGTTTTATTAATTACTTTGGAAAATTAAATGCACTAGGCATAATCCTTATGGGTTTTGATAATTAACTATGTAATATCGGTGTAAATACACCATAGTTAACCCATAGATAATGAGCTACGATTGTTGCGTAGAAGGCATCGTTTTAATTGTATCTCATAATGTGGTTGCCTTCACAACAAGATAGCTACTATTGAATTACTTCAAATAAATAACGCTTCTCTAGTAGAGAAAACTACTGTTATTTATTTTCAGCGTACCACCACCCATACGATCGTTTCGAAGCTTTTTGGCCTCGTCATCAGTGATACAATTAAAACGATACAATGAGATACAATTAAAACGATGCCTTCTACGCTAGAATCGTAGCTCAAATCTATGGGTTAACTATGGTGTATTTACACCGATATTATATAGTTAATTATCAAAACCCATAAGGATTATGCCTAGTGCATTTAATTTTCCAAATACATTACCACCACACCCTTCTGGCATCTCTCATAATGTGGATATAACTTCGCAACTGAGATGGCTTGTTGTATTACCTACCCGCCCACTGATGACGAAGCCAAAAAGCTTCGAAACGATCGTCTGGGTGGTGGTACGCTGAAAATAAATAACAGTAGTCTTCTCTACTAGAGAAGCGTTATTTATTTGAAGTAATTCAATAGTAGCTATCTTGTTGTGAAGGCAACCACATTATGAGATACAATTAAAACGATGCCTTCTACACTACAATCGTAGCTCAAATCTTTGGGTTAACTATGGTGTATTTACACCGATATTACATAGTTTATTAATTACATACAGACATTTTTGACTTAAAATATTTAGGCCGCCATTCGTTCCATGTTAGCACCCAGGGCACTTTCTCATTAGTGCTAACAGTAATTAATCAGCTGACATATTCGGATTTCACTTGCCCAGGTATCTTTTCACCTTTGCATAAGATGGCCTGAATCTAACAGCTCTCCGTATTCATCAGTCACATTTCCAAGATTTGGAGAGAAAAATCTCAAATGGCAATGTAAAAATCGCGTCCTTAAATTCATCCTAACCTAGTGCTCAGTAAGAGAAGAATTTAGTCAATCGGTCTGCTTAGATTTTTTTTTTTTTTTTAATATATCAATCTATTGTTTCGGGTTCACAAAAGATGTAATCGAACGCGCGCTCGCTCTCTCTCAATAATTGATTTATGTGCGAACAAAAATTTAATGGTAATCATGATTGTATAACAATTTGTTTTTTTTTAATGTAATTTTAGAGGTAGGGGTGTAAGATCTGTCGACAGCGAAAAGAGTACATCGAAAACGATTTGGCTTTTTTTTCCCCCTTTTTTTTTTTTTTTTTTTTTTGTTAAGAGTAACATCTGTCATTTATAAAAGCAAAGCAAGATAAGATACTCTCGTGTCCGTACTGGGAACTAGGAAAATCCTTCGAGAAAACTTAGGAATATTAGGAACAGTGGTGTATTTAGAATTGAGGGAAGAAGGATTCTCTCTGCATTTTATATCCTCCCCAAGCACTGCACGGCAATAATTTTATTTTCGTAATAAACAGAAAATTCATTTTTTAAAATGGAAGGTAAACAACTCCATATAGGGTAACTCAAAATTCGCGCAGTCAAAATATCAATAATTTGTTTCTTTTATTATCAGATGCAATCAAATAATTATAATAACTATAATTGTTGATGAGTATTATGAAAAATTATGACTGAAATATTGGCATCCTTCCTGAATATGTGCATGGACTATTTTCATCATATTCGATGATATATTTTGTAACATTTGAAAGTCTGTTCGTAGTTTCATTCTGTATATTGGCTTTCAGTTCCTGCACTGGGTGGGAATTATTTTTACACCCTTTCTTTCAGCAAGTACAATAAATATAACAATCCGGCGAAATTAAATCTGGGAATCTTTCGAACCGCAGTTTTTTTAGAAATAAGACGATCAACGAAAAAGGTCTCTCAGCATTACTGCTATTTCATTAGTTGTGTGTCAAGTCGCCTCATCTTGCTCAAACGGAAAATAACGTTCATCATCGTTGAGTAGTGCAATAAACTCCTAGCATACGTTTCCGTAAACCAGTTCTGTTTATAATCTGGCACGACAACTTAGTCACAAGAGTTTCCAATTAATCACATGAACAATCTGGATGCGATTGGTAACTGTATTCAACAGTCACACGATGTTAAAAACTACTGTCCACTCAAAAAACTTGTCCTAGCGCACTCTCGCTATTGGCTACGTCGGATTCGAAGAAAAGAGATTCGATCACTCGGCATTGTAAAAGGGCATACCACGCCCCAGGTTTTTGAGGATGTAAAACGTTTCTTGAGCGCACAAGGATCTGGGGTTAGTATAGGACGAGGGTCTGACATTCCAGGCACACCTCCTGAACATGAAAACAAAAATGTATTCTGCTATGTGGGCAATCTGCCAGGAACTAATGGGAATATACAGTGCTGAATTGGTCAAGAAATACCTCCTTCGATGTCTCTACCCCATTCCTCTTTATGCAGCAACTATTTGGTCATTGGCCCCTACAACACACACTTCAACAAGTTCCTCTGCTTCGAATACTGCATCCTGAAATGTGGCTCAATTGGCGGACTGCCAACCAGTACACTATTTCTAGGGCCCAACTTTACATCAATCTCGAAGTCACTCCATGGAACAACGAATTGTGGCAGCTAACCTTCTTGCGCTGGCCAGACTAATTACAGGACCACTTGACGCCCTTGATATCAGTGGCCTAATAAAAACTCCCCGAATTACCGGAAGAAGTCAAGTGGACACAAGGCTCCCGCTGAATATCAATTTCAGCAACCTCAAAGGCCTGAGACGCATGTTCCCAGGAGACACGGTTGATTTGATAAACAGTCTAACCATCGACCTCGATAAATTCTGCCAGCATCACACTTACAGATGCCAGAAACTAATGGACACATACATAAATATACCGTTATGACTCTCAGGGACATCACCAGAAGGAAAATATGGACTGCCTCAACTAAGGAAATACGCTTGTACATATACTTCACGTTTTATTCAGCACTTTTGATCAAATATTATCTTGCTTAGTTTGGGATACTACGATATTCCGCAATTTTCAGGTATGTAATTAAAGAATTCTGTAAATACTGTTCCTTTCGGGTTAAATATGACTCCATGTAACCCCAGACACATGTCCCTGCCTTAACCTGTGAATGTAATAATCCCCCCCCCCTATGATTATTACACAGGGCATTTCATTACTCCATGCCCTGCTGTTTTAACTGTTGACGTAATCATGCAAGCCAAACCAAGCTTCATCTCTGAAGAAAACACCATTCAAAATGGCAATTCGATTTGAGAATTACTAAAGGTGCAAACTTTTTTGCGTCGTTAGTAGTGAACTTCAAGTAGTTTATCAGGTATTTTAAGTTCTTGCATTACTTGATACAATAGGGATACAGGCCTAACTTCTTAACAGCCCTTACTGGTACTTGAATAAGCATACCGTTTGCGATTTTTTGCGCGACGTTAATATGGTCGCGTCTTTCTTCGCTTAGCAGTGAAGGGCTTCTAGTTTTTTTTTTTTTTTTTTTTTTTTTTTTTAAGAATGCTTTCACGAAAACTGGTTCTAATCGGAAAATTTTTCAAGGTTATAAATTTTTTTCAAAATTTGGCTCTGATCAGATACAATTTCGATTATTAACACGTTCAGATGGTTGTCATTGCTGGCTTCGTCCCGAACCAGTATTGATGAGTTTGTGTAAGTAAACATTATTCTTACGTAAATCACTGTTGTTCTTTATGCGTATGTATACAGTGTTCTGACTGATGTGGTTTTTTTTAAGGTATTGAGACCGAAATATGCACCATCAGGCAACTCTCATATTGTGGAGTTATACGTCATAACTGTTTTGTCATTATTGCATCACTAGGGTATCTACCCACCCGAAGAAGGGCCAAATAGTCCTGAAACGGTGCCGTCTGGAGGACCTGATGGCCACTGAGTTATCTGGAATAGGTAACAGCAGTCTTCTCTACTGGGGAAGAGTTGCCTATTCGAGGAATATATGAGCCTTGAGTGAGTTGAAGGAGCTGAGTTTCCTCGAATAGGTAACAACGATCTTCTCTACTGGGGAAGCATTGCCTATTCGAGGAATATATGAGCTTTGAGTGTGAGTTGAAGGAGCAACTGTCCCTTTCTTCCTTCTACGGCATTTCTTTCCTCTACCTCTTCTACTATCACCTTCCTACATCTTTATCTCTTTTCTAAGTCTAATAGGGATAGTATGAGGATAACCGAGAACTTTATCCCATACCATATTTCAAAACGGTGCCGTCTGGGTGGTGGTATCCGCTGAGAATAAGTAACAACAGTCTTCTCCTTTGATGAAGCGTTACTTATTCGAAGTAGTGAAATATCTTAGCAACTCGCTGTGAAGATATTCACAATATGAGGCATAACTTAAAACGATGCCGCCTTTGCATATTTTTGCTAATTCAGAGTTTAGCTGCTTACTAATATGATGCGTTTGAACTTTGAATTAAGTATTGTTACCAAAATGAGAGAAATTAGCTCAATTTTGGGTGTTGAGGGAATTTTGAATCTTACTCTATTATAATCAGTTTTCTATTATTCCCTCCCCAATAAAAGTGACACAAGATCCCCCAGTGATTGTAAAAACGTTTATATTTTTGCCGTTTTTGGGAGCGCTAGAGATTTTAATTTAAAGATTGAAAAATGACACAATGCCTGACATACACTTAAAAAAAAGTGTAGAGTACGAAAGTAGCAATCATAAAAAGCAGTACTCTCTAAAGAGTACATCTGGTAACGCGAGGTTGGGGATCACGTTTCAGTGTTTCTAAAACCCATTTTACCAAATATAGTAATTCAGTTGAATGCATAATAAGTGAGCAAAGAGGGAGGAAATCATGAGAAAAAAATTTTAAAGCCACAACTTCGTAACAATTAATGACAACTGAGTTTCACGGAAATAACTAGCAAAAATGAAAGGTTTTATGTTATTTGTTTTGATTTATCCTTTTACTTTTTCTGAGGAAAGCACTCAAATACTGGTAAGATCGGGATTCTTGATGACATTACCCACTTTATCAACTTTTTCCACCATGCGCTCAAGTATACACCGAGTCGCTTTGGTTTCCTATTCTCACCTGTAACTTTTTTTTGAGTAGTGCGCTTATTCGATAAATGAAGTCTGAATTTATTTTTTTGCAGGCTTTAATTTTCTAATCAATCAAAATTTTAATAAAACAACTTTTTATATAAACATGAATTAAACACTAAATAGAATAATAGTAAATACACATCAGTAAAAAAAAAAAAAAACTAATAAGATCGAGGAATAAAAGCGCTACAATACGAGAAGCTTTCAGGCGGAGTGCCTCTATATCAAATTAAAAGAATGAACGGAATACAGTAGTATAAATAGCAGCGTTTCTTATTCCAAAATATGGAATAAGTTTCCATTGGGTCATGAATAGAATTTAGGCTCTCCTTTTCCATTGTACTGCAAGCCCGATTCTGCCCAAGGGGACACCTGCATTTAGGAACAAAATTAAAGGAGTTTTTAAATTGCTTTGCTATTAGTTAAATTATGTTCCTATTTTCCGGGCTTTTCGATTGTTGATCGAAATCGAGAATGAAATGCGGCGGAAACGATAAGGGTGCAATCGAGATACATGTGCACAACAAAATTTCCAAAGTGACTTTTGGCAACGTAGGCGAATAGCAGCAGCTGATTGTCGAAGCAGGTAATACAAGAAGATGATGATATTATCAGGACCGATATCGGGGGCGGACATGTGGTTTGGGCGTTAATCTCTAATGGAGTATAAAATAGTTTTTAATTAGTTATTTTTCAATGATTAGCACATTTGTACAGAAAAAAAAAATCAAAAATTATGTATAATTTGTTCCTGGCCTATTGTTTTCCTCGTATTTTTTTTTTTTTTTTTTTTTTTTTATATTCACATCCTAATAGCTTCAAAAAGATCGAAGCGGTCAGGCCTTTCTAGACTTCTCGAAGGACGTCGATGCATAGTGACCAGGTAAATTGCCAAATTATTTTGCCACTATAGCAACCAAGAGGCATTTGGCCTGATTTGTTCTGGATGTCACGAAATAACACCTACTTTTTCTGAATAAGCATTTTTGTACCGTTATCAAGATTATTAAACAGTATTATTTTTTAGCGATAAATTATATAAAAAAATTGCATCGTAGAATTTGATCAGTGAATTGTATAGTCATATCATAGCATGAATTTGATATCTGGAAACGCACCGCTTCGATAAGCTACGCAAAGTTTCCCCTGATTTAGTCCTTTCTAATGTAATTAAACATTTTTCATCGGTCTTTCGAATCTTGCTATAACCGAGTCTACTGTACGTCACCGAAAGAAGATAAGGTGACTGCTGAAAGGATAACTGAGACTATCGACCCCTGTACATACACAGATTTCCTTGCTGATATTCGTAAGAGGAAAGAAGAATGCAACATAAATAAAATTTACGTTCTTTATTACGAGGATCAACTTTTCAAAAATAGAAATCAAAATATGTGACTCCATATATTATTATATAAGCACGTGATTCGTTAATGCACAACTTTACACTGAAAATAAAAAATAAAACAAGACGATATCAAACGTAGCTCGTCTCGTATTCGTGGCTACACTGTACCCGTGAGCACAGAGGGAACAATAGGATGTCTTTATCACTGTAACTTGGATTACTGGAGTTTCGTGAGCTAATACTGTCATCTTTCTTGGCTAAAAATCTTCCGTCTGTCTCCGTAGAAGTACTGCTCGATAATGTGTTAATATCACCTTCAACACTGTCGATGCCTCCTGATATACATGAAAACTTACCGGAAGTGGGGGACAGCGAGGCAGATCGCTGTTGATCGTCCAGGCTACTGATACTGGAACGTGACGATACTAGAGAAGCTTGATAATTGACCACTCTCGACTGCGACATATCGGTGTCACGGAGCGATGACAACCACTCTTTCTGAAGCATTTCTTGTTCCGCCACTGTTGAAACAGCGTTTCCTAGGTCTTTAAAGCAGTCCCTTTCGTGTGTTAGGGCATCTCCGTAAGGAGGATAGGGAGGAAAATCCTTGTGATACGACCGAAACCTACTCTTATAAAAGAGGAACAAGGAGAAGAGAGTTATGAGACCACCTAGAGTGGCAGCGATCCGGATTCCCGTCATGACATCGTAAGTTTGATAGTATTCAATTGCCAGACGTGCCTTCGTTGCCGGACTCAGATCACGCATCTTGATGTGGTGCCTTCGTACTGTAGCAGTGGTAACTGTACCAACGGTAATCCATTCTTGGGGATGGGTGTCGTTTACCAAATGAGACGCAGAGGTAGTCTCCCTGTCAACCATGTTACAGCATCGGATCACGCCATTGGTTGCTTCCGATCCAAAGATCAGGAGAAATCCCACATGGAAAGATCTGCAAAAGAAACATGGGATTACTGCAAGTAAAACGACATTGAAACTGCGCATACTACGATCGATAGTATTGCTATTTATTTTATTTATTATTATTATTTTTTTTTTTTTGAAGGGGGAGTTAAAGTTCAGTGCATGGATTATACTGGACCTCTTCTTAAATAGGAAATTAAATAGTTCAGAGTTAAATGTAGATATACTATGTATAACCTCCAAAACAAATAACTATCCGAACAAGGATGTTTCCAAATTCCCCCAAACCATAAACAGAAATTTGATAATAATAAAAAAAAAAAGGAGATTCAAGTGTATTACCTAATTATTCGACTTAAATGTCTGCAACTTGTTTGCTCCTCTTTAGAAAGTGTGTCGCTTTCGCTTAATGATGTACTCGAGGCATCCACTGAATTTAATCGGATTATTGAAATTAAATCTCGAAGCAAAGTAAACTCCACTCATCCTTATTTTTGAGCTTAAATTGCATTTAGTTTCAAATGATCGTCATAAATATTGATGTTCCCAGCTGAAAAATGTCTGCAAAAATGCGGATATTTTAAAATGTAGAAATGCGGCACATTTCATCAAAACTGAGAGAGGCCAAATAGAGATCTCCTCTTTACCTTGCCTGAAGGGGCTGATAAAATGTTAATAAATTCTTGTTAAACACTTTGAATTAAAAGCATTCATGGAGTTAGAAAGAAATGATAAATTTAAAAACAGATATGTGGGTTTAACTCGTATCTCACTTGCGAACAATGATGTTACTTGCCCAAGTCTCGTTTTCAACCAGCTTAATGCTGATCGGATTATTGCTGTTCGAGAGAGGAAGTTGTCATTGCACATAATTTCACTTATCAGATATAAATTATGTATTAACTTCTCTTCCACTGACAAGCTATTTAAAATGGACATTAAAAAGGGAATATAATAACAAAGATAAGGTTGCTGTGTAAAAATCATCTGTTTTTTATATCAAACTATAAAAGTATACTTCCATCTTCTGTGTAGTGTATACGCCGGCAAAACACAAATGAAAGGCTTGTCGCTTTCAGACAGGGTTTGATACCATATTTCCAATCTGTGATTGGAAATATGGTATCTAACTTGTGACAAGGGGTTGGGGGAAACATGAATTCATCAAGATATTAATAGCACGCGAGGAAAAATATATGTACAGCACATACATAGCTCCATCCCAAAAAATTTTAAATATTCCTGAAACTTGAGATTCATGATCTAAAAGTGCATTTTTGCATCAATTGCTGGAAATATTTAGATATTATGCAGATATGCTTCATATGAGCTTTAAGTTATCAGATTTTGTTACTTTTAATTAATTTTTAAGAAAGTAGGTGAACAAAATGTGTTATTAATTTAGAATACTAAAAAAAACTATTTCGTGAAATTGGAAAATATTTAATTTAGTTTAAGCTCTAGGATTATCTCAATGTGCATTTCAAACAGACTGTCAGATAGTCTACTTTTATAATGAAGTGGAAACAGCGAAGAATTCCCAAAGTGAGTAAGAAAAAATTTTGTCAGTTGAACTTAAAGAATATTACCTTACCTTATCAATTGAAATGCATTGTTAGAATCAGAAAGATATAGCTCGAAACCTGTTCAGAATTATGAGTATTATTACTTCAGTATTATGAGTTGTTGCTGACAACCCAAAGGTCGCGGGTTCGATTCCCTCCTCGGGCTTGGATAAAAGTACTGCAAAAAAACCTTGGGAGGTGCATTATGGCCACAGAAGCCTATGCGCCAACAACTACCAAAAAAAAAAAAAAAAAAAAAAAAAAAGTTGTTGCTGAACAAAGTTTATCTCCCACACGCAGTCATACAAAGGAGAAGTCCTTGTTCTACAACCAAAAGAGCAACAGGGCACTTCATACGATTACATAAAAATTGTTTTTAAACAATCTGAACTCTTCGAAATAAATGGAAAATAACAAACTTCATCAAGTCTGTCTACTACTGTGCATGGAAGGGGAAAGGAGTTTGGATTTTCATCTTGTATTCCAAAGAAAAAGCCTGTGCTAAATAGTAATAAAGGAAAGAAAATATTAGAATGGTCAAAGGCATTTATTAAAATGGAGCGAGGTGGTGTTGAATTCAAATAAGAATTTAATGAGGCTGTATGGCTTCAAGAGGGCCGGACCCTTGCAGAGTGTTTGAAGTCACTAATTCACGTTTATGTCAGGCTGTTCTTACCACAGAGTTGTTTTTGGTTCTGTCAGAATATTTTCTAGAAATCTTATTTTCCAACATGATTTGGCACCTACACATATTTGAAAAAGCTTTAAGGGAGTATCTTCAAATAGATTAAATGTTTTACAGCGGGCGCCAAATTCCTCCGATCTTAATCTCTTTGAGAATGTATGGGGGATCATACAAGCTTATCAACCTAATTCATATAAAGCATTTTTTATTATTTAAATAGCGTTTATTAAAGAATATAATAAAGAATTTAATATTATATTATTTATATAAAATTATAATCCCCGATTAATATTAATAGCCTATCCGAACGTAGCCTATAAGAACATGAAAAATGTACGAAACCTGCTCATTACACTGTGGATTAAAATATTGATTAGTTTTTATTATCCAACAAAAACACAGTCAGACGGTCAGTGCTAATTAAGCACAGAACACCAGCAAATTACAGTGACCATGCATGAGCCATGTTATTCCTCAAACAGTCTGAGGGAGAGTGATGAGGTGAATTTTTCCACCACTGAAAACCAAGAGTCACAACTTGCCATGGCAAAAACGGGTATGCTGTGTTACATACCCGTTTTTGCCCAGAGTCGAGAGAAACTGACGTGTAATGAATTGAACGCGACTACAGGAAGCTTATTTTTCTGATAACGACTGTAAGTAACATGTTTTCTACAGCAGTTCTACTCTTGTATCCAGTTATGATTACGTAAATTTGTTGAATATTTTGATGAAAGGCTATTTTCTGTTATTAAACTTATTAGCGTGACACTGCGGATCCTTAAACATCGGAACTCAGAGCAGCAAGGACAAGGAGAGACATCGAACAAGCGCAAATTTACTGTGTATCGCAAAAGGAGATTTACTTTGGCCACTAATGATTTGACGAAGTTAGGGGACCCTTAAATGGCCACTGCACGCACGCGCATACAGCAGAATCAATTAACTTTTGAATGGTCTATAGTGATCAAAAGCAACTTCAATGGTTACTTAATTGGAATTCAAGCTCGTGAATGGAACGTTAAAATGTATTATTTAAAATAAATTTCAAAATAAATTTATTTTCTAGCAGTAAATTCAATTTAAGTAACAAACTTCAGATTTTTTTAATCCAATTTAGTTAGCATAAGATTATTCAAGAAAGTCAATCTCTATCCATAAAAATTGCTTTTTCTAAATGCTTACTTAAAATCGAATCATTATCTCTTTTAATGGAAACTAGGAGGAAAAAATTTTTAATGTATAGAGATACACATACAAGTGTCCACTTAGCAAACTCCCACCCAAAAGAGACTGCCAGCTCCTAAACTATTTTAACCTTTCATCTGATCAGTGATCGTCAATCGTATTGGCGATTATTGATCGGATGGAAGGTTAAGTGGATCGACGCTGATTCCTCGTCAGTGTCAATCCACTGGCATAAGTTACCCATCTATGGACAAATTCACTGGAAAAGTTTGGTGAAACTCAAGCAGTTCGTGACATTTCAAAGGCCTTTGATCTTGTTTGGTATAAAGGTCTTCTAACTTACGGATTGCCAACTGTTTTTTGTAATTGTGTATCCTGTGGTCTCTGTGACCCTCACTGCGGATGATAGTAGTCTCTCTCTCTCTCTCTCTCTCTCTCTCTCTTCCCTAACTTCCCTAACTTCCCCACTAATGCTAGTGTTCCCCAAGATGCAGTTCTTTCTCCCGCTCTTTAACTCTTGTATATTAATAACCTTCTTCGATTGACTTGAAATCCTAACCATAATTTTGCTGATGACAGCACATTGCATTCCACCTTTCAGTTTAAGAAACCTTTCCTTGTTGAAACAGCTTGTGGCACCTCTCTTAAAGGGGAAAAAAAAAAAAACCTCATTATTCGTCTGAAACTTTAAACATAACTTCTCGAATATCCCTTAATGCTGTTCTCCAGATAATTTTCCAATAGGGCAAATATAATTTAAGTAATTTCAATTCTTCCAAAACTTAGTTTCGGCTTATCTCTCAAAAAGGTCTTCTGCTGCTAGGCTTATCTTGTATGGCTCAGATTATAAACAATATTACATATCTCTGTTAGGGATTACCCTGACTTCTAATCTCTTGGCATAAGCACATCACAAATATTGTCTCCTCTAAAAAACGGTTTTCTCTTTCGTTCTCAGCGTTACTTTTCTTCTAAATTGCTACTTATTCTGTAAAAATTTCAAATCCTCACGACATTGAACATTGTTTCCACATCTGAGGGCGATGCCCCCATAATCTCTTTCAGTCTTTTAGACTCCATTAAAATTACGTTATTTAATGACACATCCCAAAATCTCTCCACTCTGTCTCATATATCTTGTTTCTGCTGCATGCCTTTTCTCTAGATACTTCCATGGGCACTGTTCTTCCAAACTGGCTTCTATAATTTCTCTCTCTCTCTCTCTCTCTCCCCCTCCCTCCCTCCCTCCCAAACCAGCCTGACTACGTGTCTCAACCATTCAACATCCAATTATTGTCCAGATTTGAACTCAGAGAAACAATATTTTCTTTCTGATTTATCCCTTAAACTTCCGTTTTCTAGAACAAACCTCCCTTCACACATTTCCTGAAAATTACAATCTATAGAAATTCGAGTGGTTGGGGATTTATTAGGCGCATCGACAACTCTGGCCATAGTGCGCCACAAGTCTAATGTCAACAAGTATCTTTCATTTTCTCAACCTTCAACACACGCACATCACTAAGTACTATATAGATCGCCAATATAGCCTTACTGTCCGGACACACTTACCTTACTGTCCAGACACGTTCTATCGCGCTCCTGATTTTAGTGGAATTTAGTAGTTTAAAATGTGTGTTCAAAAAAAGTGTTTAAACTGAAAGAACCTAACTGGAGGATCCTCTAGGTGAGACTACTTTTATATTCTACTGGGAATTTAGTAAACTACCAGCGTTTATATCTGTGTCCTTTGTTACCAGACCTACAATGGTCACCATGTGGCTGGCAGCAGGGGGCCATAGAGAGGCACTAATATAAAGCGGAGGCTACGTCGGTAGCTTGCAATTGACTGGGGAGGTGCCCAAACTGTGTTAAAACCGAGCAGGAAGTCTACTCCACCAAACTGTGCCGATAACCGCTGAACTTGTAGTTAATTATGTGTATTTCAAGCCAGAAACAATTCCAATTGCCTGCTTGCCTGACTGTGAACCTCTTACCTATGCATCCTAGTGAATTACCGATGACACCATCGTCTCCGGAAACCCCTCTGGGAAGTGATCCCGCTCTAGGTGCATTTTCACATTAGGCTGTTCCCCCCCCCCTTAGTGAACGAGGGGGACAGCCTAAAACCTCAACCACCTATATGGCCCCAAATTCAACCACGGACTACTTGTGTTGGGCATCATTCATCAGCATTTCAGTAACCTAACGGATCATCCCAACAAACGCCCGATAATCGGAAGTGATCCGGAATTCGCGAAATGGAAGGGAAATCAGAAAAAAATATGGAACCCTTAACACAGTCACAAAGCAACGACCTCATCATTATCGACCAGACAGAAGAGATGAAGGATACTCTATCAAGGGCCCCTCAAGCCAAGCGAAAAAATCGCAAGCAAGTAATTTCCAAAACGGAACGAGAAACCCGCCCCCAGACCGAGACTAAAGAGCAGCCTGACCCCACAGCATCCCAAAGGGAAACAAACAGCAGGAACCACCCCTGAACCACAATCTTCCAGAGGGTTCCGTCTATGAGAAAACACTCATTCTAAAAATGGCCCTCGAAAATATATTCAAGAGAATCCCAACAGGGTCTCCACCGACTGAGATCCCAAGTTGCGACAATATTTCATAAAATGGAAACAATTCTCCACGATACATACTTAGAAAGTGGAGAGAGTTGCCACACGACTACAGACCTATATGGAATGCGGGGCAAGACAAATGCCACAGCGCGTCCCGACATACTTAGAAGCGCTGAGGACAAATGCAAAGGAACCACTAGTAATACAAACCCAAACAGCCACCAAACGTAAAATACTCCTGCCTACTCCACATCTGGTCATCCTCCGACCAACATCAACGGATCAGCATGCAACAAAAGAAGCTGTGAAAAACACAGTAATTACAAAACTTGCAGATAGTTTCAAGACAGCAAAGATCAAATCTGTTCGAAAAATAAGAAATACAGCCGTTATAATAGAAACCCAAACAAAAGGAGATGCCCATAGGAAAATTTCAAATCCCAAGATACCGACTTTAGGACTGGAAGCTGCGCCCTCGAAAAAGAGAGGACCCAGCATAATCATCTATAACAATATCATCTATAAGGAATTGATACTAGGAGCTGAACTTTACGCAAGAAACTTGCAACAGGATCACCCGGAAGCAGACCCAGCGACGCTAGTAACACCAAGATATCAGGCAAAATCCAGATCTGGAAATGCTACAAACTGGGTGGTTGAGCTCGCGCCGGCTGCATGGGGAACTATAAACCAGCAAAATAGTTTTCATAAACTGGGAAAGTCACCGCAACAACAAGCATGTGACTGTCCCCGAATGCTTCAGATGTGGCCGCTTTGGACACAAAGCACACCTGTGCTCAAAGTCCCCACATGTGGCTACTGTGCCGAAAAGGGCCACGAACACAAGGACTGTCCTGAAAGAGAGGAACTCTCGACTTGTGCATACTGCAAGTCCCAACAACTACAGACTGATCACTCGATCAGTGATAACAAGTGTCCTGTCTACATTTAAGGCCAAGAGAACTTATCCACTAAGACTAGACTCAATGGGCAATCTGGTTAATGCGCAGAAACGAAACGTTCGTACATAAGTCGTTGGTTTTTACTCTTTTTTTTTTTTTTTTTTTTTTTTCTTTTGAATTATTACTGTTTGCTAACTCGCCTAAATAATATAATTATTTTTATATCTATAAATATTATTATTATATCTATAATTAAACGCCTAAATAATATATTATTTAGGTGCGTATTTATATTTATTAAAAATAAATTTAATAAATTTATTTTTTTTTTAACTTCCACTACTATAACAGCTTTATTTTATAAAGTTGTAACGCTCTATCATTATTTTATTTGATATATAAATGACATTGACGATCATCGCTAGAGCATCCATCCATTAGGTCCCATGCCACTTTTGAGCGTTTCAAGTCTTAAAACATGAGCCAGGAGAGCAGAAATTGGCAATAATAGAGGTGAAAAGAAGCCAGATGCCGCACTGAGGAGCATGTTTCGCTTGTTTCATAAGTTTTTTTTTTTTTTTTTTTTTTTTCGTTCTAAGGTAACTAAATCCATGAGGCGTAAGCAAGCTTTGTTTTGCTGTTTGAAAACCCTGTTTCCGGGGGAGAAAGAATCGTGAAATCTTAGCGGGAGACCAACCGACTCAGGAGCGACGTGAAGATTGTCCACAAAAATTATTTCCATCTACGGATTCGAACTCTGGATTCTTTCGCACAGTGTAGAACGGCCGCGATCGTAACCACTAGGCTACACGCGGAGTGTGTTTGAAGTGGATGAAGAGTTACAGGACGGAAAGCAGCCCTTCCACACTGTGTGAATGAAGCCAGAGTTCAAAAAAGAAGTCCAGTTCAAAAATGAAAACACTTTGGATAATCCCGATTCCGAATAACAGGCACATTCCCCGAATTTCTCGCTCACTCGCCTGCTTGACTCCACCGATAGTCTGTGTCAGTTTACTCGCGAATATGAATTTGGAGCAGTGAATGCTACTGCGAAGTATATCTACAAGTGCATAGACTTCGACTACACTCAACACACCAACGCGTTAAGTAATTTGTGAAAAAATTGTGTAATGTCCATATAACCGAATGTTCCTGGTGACCAACTGTAATTGATTTACTTTCACGTAATCAGTGGCTACTTCTCCGACAAAGTGAAGGGAAGTTAATCTTTCTCCGAAATAAGCAGTTGAGGGAACAATACTGTACTTTTAAGGCAGGAACAGCAGTGCGTAGCACACACTTCTTGATTCCGCATCTTCCAAATACGGAAGATGCGGAACGGTCAGGGAATGACCACCGCATATCCCCGGAGCAATATGGCCTTAGTTGCTAATGCTCCTAAAAACCAAATGACAACTGTACTTTTAAAATTCTGTTTGACTTCTACATGTTGCGAAATACGACATTCATTTGACCACAACTTTATTTCATTGTAGTACATGAAAACTACCACTATTATTATTATTATTATTATTATTATTATTATTATTATTATTATCTTTATTTTCTCCTAAGAGACACCCGCTTACAGCTATTAACCAGGGGGTGCACATTCATATATACAAATATAATTTATATACATAATTATCTATTTATAATTTATACAAATCAGTCTTTATAAATTATACAAATTATACAATGTCTAAATTATACATTTTCTAAATCATACATTGTCTGATTAATTATATTATACACATCATTGTCTTATTTTACTGACAGGCAGATAGAAAGAGAGCACAAGCATAATTTACAATTTTACAAGGAATTAGAGAATGTTCACATCTACAGCACTATTTACAGCGAGTTCACAGAAAGACAAGACGTCCAATATAAACATAACAGGAGCAAAAACAGTCCCGACCAGTTCATTTTCTTCATTTCCTGCATTCTCTTTTGTTTCCCTCTGTCGGCATCACTCAACATTTATAGGTGGAGTAATGCCTTTTGAAACACTTCGGTCCTGTATCTCTTCTCTGCGCAAAGCCTTTCTGGGTCTGCTTGAAGATCGTTGAACATTTTAATAGTGTTCAAAGGAAAAAATCGCCGAAGGCTTTCCAGCTGTGTGAGCGCGCTACTGATTGGAAGGGATGTTGTTCTATTCGCCCACCTTTGCGTCATGTGGGGCCGAGTCAGCAGGTTGTCAGTTTTCGACGAGTCGACTCTTCCGGTCAGTAGTTTTGCAAGCGTGAGGATGTTCTTGGTGACAATAATGTGAGACCAAGGCGTGACATCCAAGTTGGCATATAAAATGGTTCTTGAGATTGTAAATGGCTTCGTAGTGATCCTGTTTAACCATCTCAGCATCCAGTACTCTAAACCCAGGAAAGCCTTGATGGTAGCAACTGGGGCAGAAGACCAAATCTGAGATGCGTAGAGAGGGATGGGATGACGCATCTTAAAATATATTGTTTAACAAGGTCAGGGTTCCTGATACCTACTAGTTCTTGTCTGGAGGTCCATAGCGCTGCGTAAGTTTTCTTCTTTACATGTCCGAAATGGGGTGTGAAGTTTAGGTTTTCGTCCCATTTCAGACCAAGATCAATATGTGTCCTGACTTTTTTGACCACACTGCCATTTACGCGTATTGATATGTGGTTTTTTAATACCTTGTTGGTGAAAACCATTTGGGCTGTCTTGTGTTCATTTAGTCGGAGCCCCATGCAATTAAGGTATTCTTGCAACTCGGCGATTTTGGAGTTTGCTTCGTTGTTGCATTGTAAAGATGTGTTTTGGTCATTCGAGGTGACGAAATATTTCAAGTCGTCTGCATATACGACAAATTGCTTTTGATTTTGGGTCAGGAAGGGATGCAGTGCTGTTGCGAAGAGAGTAGCAGAGAGGACACCACCTTGTGGGACTCCCCTGTTGACTTGGAAGGTCTCTTTGGAAGTTCCATTTATGGCAGTGATGTGTCTCTCCCTCAAAGAACTCGTTATTATAGCTAATACGTGCCCAGTTATATGGAAATATTCCTCCAAGATGATAGTAATAGCCGAGATGGATATTCTGTCGAAAGCGGATGCAACGTCTAAGAAGACAATGTCTAATTGCTGTCTGAGGTTAAGGGCGTGTTGTATTCGAAATAGTCTCCATGAGATTGGTGGTAGTAGATCTTTGTGGGATCACTGAATGAAGGTACTCCGGTCTATGCCCGAAGCAGTGATGGTTGATAGTATTTAAAATGGATTTCTCAAATATTTTTTGAAACGAACATCCAATTGCAATAGGCCTGTAGTCTTTGGCGGATTTAGGATTGCTATTTTTGGGAACAGGTTTAACGAAATACGTATTCCATATCTTCGGAAAGTGGTTTTCACTTAAAATTTTGTGGAAAATGTGAAGGAGCAGATCTATGATGTATACACTGCTGATCTTAATCATGAAGAGTGGGAATTTATCAGGCCCAATTGTGGCTTTATTCTTGAGGCTATTCACAGCGGCTTTAATGTCATCTCTAGCGATACTGATTTGAGACAGTTCAGGATAGAACTCTGTCTTCAGTTTGCTAATTGCTTCACGGATTTTCTCTGTGTTGACTTCACTTTCAACTTGATTTTCTGCTAGAGGAGTTCCAAAGGTGGCTTGGGTCCATTCTGAGAAGATGTGCTCGGGCATTATATCCTTACGCCTTTTCTTATTATATATCCTGCTTCCTTTCTTTAAATGTGATCGCACCATGTCATAGTGAGCTTGACGTTTCAATCGAATGAACCGCGCTCTAGCTTCTTTATATCGAATATAATCAGGTGGGTGTTCAGTTTTTTTCCATTTTCTGAACAGTTTTTGCTTCTTTTTAAAAGCATATTTTACTTGTGGACTAAACCAGGAATTTGCTCGATGGGAAATTTTTATGTGTTTTGATGCGCCCTCAAGAGCAATAAAGTGAAGGGTATCCGAAAGTGCTTCTAAGGCATCGTCTACGGGGAGTTGGAAGAGATTTTGCCAGTTGAAATTCGCGAGCCGTTTCAAAATTACGTCTGATTTTATATACTTGGTTGAGAAGATAACATCAGCGTTGTTTTCCCTCTTCCAGTTCTCTTTTTGTCTACAAGCTTGACTTCTCAGGTTGACTTGGATTGAGAGAGGGATGTGATCCGAAGCGAAGCGAGTCGTACTGTCAGTTAATGTGATGTCTAGAGCATTATAGTATACCAGGTCAAGGCGCTGTGTGCCTCTTGTGAGGGCCGTTTCAAGTTGTTTCATCGAGAGGGTTTCCATAGTATCATCCAATTCGCTCTTTGCATCTTTGTACTTAGGAAGAGGCATGTTCAAATCTCCCATCACAATAGATTCTACATTTGGGTTCAAGTTTGCAACGAGCCAAGTAAGGAGTTCATTTCTGGCTTCGCTGTCATGGTTGGGTGGAAGGTATATAATACAAATTTGTACATTCTTTGTACCTTCTCTGAAGGTTGCTGAGACGGCTTCAAAATTTTCCGAGTGTGACTCTTGGTTTTTAGTTACAGAGAAATTATTCTTATAGAGTATCATTACTCCTCCTCCTCTTTTGTTTTCTCTTCCTCTTGTAACGCATTTAAAACCAAAATTGTCAGCCAGAGCATCTAGCTGTCTATTATTATGAAGCCAGGTTTCTGTCAGGCAGATGAATTCATATTCGGAGCTTAATAGAAGGTTCTGCAAAGTGTGAAGTTTATTGGCTATGCTGCGCACATTTTGAAGGTAAAGAGAGACTTGCATATTTTCTTTCGAGTCTGATGAGGAATTCCTTAATTGCTACTGAGCAACCCTGGTTGAGAGCCTCGAAGCACGTTCCCTGAAGCGTTTAACCAGGGTGCCAGTGGGCCAAATGGTTTTGTCTAGTAATCGTGCTTCACAATTAATAGGGCATGAGATAGTGAAGGAGGAATATGCTGGATGTCTTGTTCGTACTTGTCGTACTTCCACGTCAATACCCATCCCCTCTACGCACATTTCTTTAATGACGCTCGGTGTGATACTGGGTTCAATCCGCGAGACAAATAGCTTTCCTCTTGTTTGAACTGAGGTGATGCTGTATCTTTCTGCAAGACAAGGGTGATAATCAGATGGCTGGGATGTTGGAGGATGATCAGTAGGATCGCCATTTGTCCGTATGGCATGTTGTTGCTGATGGGCATTTAGGTGAGGGGGGGGTCCTTTTTAGTGGAATTTTGAGGGGCCGATTTTGTCGGCAGAGAAACAACCTGAGCAAAAGTAGGTTTCTAGTTCATGTTTGGCTCCGATGGAGGGGTTGATTTCTTTTTATTGCGGTCTTGGTTTGTAGAAGAAGTAGAGCTGGGTAATAAATTTTCTGTTTATACTCCAGGACGACCAAACGGTCAGAGGAGTTCACAAGATAGACAGATTACAAGAAACTGTACCGTATTCAGTAATCACGGGCTTGAACCCCGGTCACTCAAAGCACGTGTACTTATGCACCCGCGCGCCTGACCACTAGGCTACGGCGGCCACTAGTATTACAATCAATCGAAATCTTCGGTTCTGTGGGGGGGATGCCAGTGAGCACATTGTGCAGAGGAATCATACAATTTTTTTTTAAATTTTCATCTTAAAAATTAACCATCAATTGTTAAATTAAACACCATATTACAATAGAAATCTATTAAAACTACGCAAAACTGTTATTGTGAGATGACATATCACAGATTGTGGTTATAAGTCGTCACTAGATTGTTCAGGTATTCACAATGCCTACCTGTTTACCGATGAGATCCCAATAAAGGATCGAAATCCGAGTCTGAGTAGTGTCATAAACTTTAAATAAAAAGCAATACAGATCGAGCCATTATCACTGCCACAAAAAGTGGTAGCGTTAACGCTGCTACTTTTTTGCTCGATCTCGATTGTGATCTCCCATTGTTAGCTGCTGAGCTGTTATGTTGGCTGCAATAAAATAATAAAGTTGTAAATGCTTCTAGTCTTGGCTGTCCAGAATACAAATGAACATTTATTTATCTTTGAATACAGTCAACTTTCCAAAAATATTAAATTAAATCATCATACTGACTTCCATCAAGATATGCATCAAAGAAAGCCGACACCGGATTATTTTTTTTTTATCAACACGTTCTGTAAAGTAATTCATCCTAAGGAACGGAGTTGCAAGTAACTAAACAAAAAAAAAAAAAAAAAAAAAAAAATGCAGCGTTGTACATAAAGGTATTGCTAATTCTTATTAAGATAACTTTTAGTTTTCTTCTATTGATTAAATTAATCATTTAATTTATTTATAAAATACTTTCGAAATTTGACTTTATTCAAAGATATTTGAAAATGTGTGCTGGAAAATGTCAGGAATTAGTGCCATAGTTATGTGTTTTTTTTTTTTTTTTAATCCAAGTGTGAAAGGCAATACTTTAAATCTTTTCCGGCGATACGCCGAGTTATATCAACTTGCAACAATATAATATAACAAATGCAAATTAAATTACATTTGAATTTAATTAAAAGAGAAAATTGATTCATTTGGGTATGTTAAGCTATTTATTGTGAAAGGGAAGAGATATCAGACATGTGAATGGCTTATTAAATTCACCAGGCAAGATTTTTGACACTTTTCGGTTCAGTTTTGGAATCACATTTATTGTAATTTTCTCTTCCTGGAGAGAACGTTAATCGCTTTTAGAACTTTGAAGAGTGAAGAAGGGCGATTGATGAGCGAGAACACGACATTAGTTGCTTGATCTGAGGAATCGATCTTCCATTTCCTGGACAGTCAGGCATTGGAATTACAAGACCGACAGATTTGGCATTGCGTTCCGATGCACATATTCACCTTCTCTGATGTTGCAATCTTGTAGTTGGGGTTACGTGACCATAAATAAAGATCAGTCCGAAAAGTCTTCAGGATGTTGAGAACTCAATGTAGAAAATGCATGGCTATAAAGAACGAAAGTAAAATTAAAATATCATGAAATACAGAAATGTTTTAGGAAGCCTGTCGCAAGCGATCTGTCTGTTGCTATTGGCAACGGTCGGTCGTATATTTGAAAACGTTTGCCTGACTTGTGTACTTCATATACAAATCATATTAATAGGTCATTGTACGCATTGCCCTATACTTCAGTATAGCGAAATGCGTACATAAGCTCGTTCGATTATCAGATAATGCACTTTAGTGGTTTAAAACTTCTATACTGTACTCAATAAGTAGTAGTAGTAGTGGCATGTGATGCAAGAAAGCAAGTGTATGAGCTTATGCAGCATCAGCCAAAAAAAAATCACACCATTCCCGCCAAATGCTTGTCCAGTTCCTCCTTAAAAATTATTTAACCTATCAACTTCCACAACGTCAGAAGTTTGTTCCAAAAATTAACCACCCGCTGGCTAAAGGTAAATTTCCGCACATCCATTCTACATCTGTCTTTTCTTAATTTGAATTTATGCCCCCTTAGGTTCGTAATCTGAACAAGTAGGAGGATCCCATCAGAATTCAGCGTGCTCAATCCATTCAAGGCCTTATACACCTCAATCAGATCACCGCGCAGGTGTCTACTCTACAGCCACTGGAATTTGCAGAACTTAAGCCTCTCTTGGTAAGAGGATCCCTTCACTCCCCTCACCAATCTTGTTGCCCTTCTCTGTACACGCTAAAGAAAATCTACATCCTTCCTAAAATGAGGCCTCCAGACCTCTACGCAGTACTCAAGGCGTGGCCTGACCATTGCCTTATACAGAGGGACAATCACCTCCTTTTCCCTGCTAGCAATATTCCTATATATCATTGACAAAACCCCATGACCTGCCCTGGCAGCCTGTGTGCATTGCTCAGAAAACTTCATATCTGACTGCACAATTACTCCCAGGTCTTTTTCATTTTCTACCACCTTAAGTGTAGTACCACACAGTTGGTACGTTTCTCTGGGGTTATTTCTATTCATATGCAGTACTTTGCATTTGTCAAGGTTAAACTTCAGTTGCCACTTCTTAGCCCATCTGCCCAAATTATCTAGATCCTATTGCAGTAGCACACTGCCATTACTGTCATTAACAACCCTACCAACCTTTGTATCATCTGCAAACTTCGACACTAAGCCTGATATACCTTCATCAATATCATTGATAAATATACAAAACAACAGAGGACCCAACACCGAACCCTGTGGGACTCCACTAATAACATTAGTCCACGAAGAGCAGCACCCATTAATTACCACCCTCTGTCTTTTCCCACTCAACCATCCTTTTATCCATTGTAGCAACTTACCCTTAATACCAATTTGTACAATAGTCTTCCATGCACAACAGTGTCAAAAGCTTTCCTGAAATCCAAATATATGATATCAAAATTATTTTTTGCATCCAGTTCCTTTGTAACCACATCATAAATCCTATCAAATTTGTCAGACAAGACTTTCCCTTAAGAAACCTATGCTGTGTCTGAATTATTGCTGCAGTCCTGTCTAGATGATCCTGCAATGCATCTTTAACCAGTGACTTCATTATTTTATTCGGAACAGAAGTTAAACTAACTGGTCTGTAATTACTCGTGTCCACCCTTCGATTCCCCTTTGTGAATTGGGTATACATTTGCACATCTCCAGTTCGTGGGGACTTCCCTGAGTCCAAGGATGCTCTCATAATTATGGCTAAGGGTTTGCTTAGTTGCTTTGCCGCCTCCTTTAATATAACTGGATAGATCCCATCCACCCCAGGTGCCTTTCTTATGTTTAACTTCAACAATTTCTCCTCCACTTTGCTGTCAGTTATTACAAAATCATTAAGCACCCTGCTACAATTTGATAACCGTCTGCCATTTATCAGTGTTTATCAGAACCTCGCCAGGTGATGGGTAGTCGTGAAGTGGGTTTATGTAACAGTTCTTTGTAATGTGGGGGAAGGGGAGAACGGATACAATGGGGAAAACATCTTAACCTATCGACATAATTTAGCTGAAATGTCCCTAAGAATATTATAAATAACTTAATTTCGAAAATGATCGGAGCTGCTGCTTCATATTTATAGCAGTTTTTTTCCCTACTGTGGAAACTTGTCTGAAACCTTCTTCCCTAGGGACAATAAAACATGCACTGAAAATTTATTGTCAATTACTGACTTTTCCTTCTCGAGTAATACCAGAAAAATATAAACATACATTTCTGTGGATTAGGGGGAATCAATGGTTTATTTAATCGCGGATAGCTTTAATGCTATCCAGGGACCAACGAAACATGCACTGAAATTTTGGTGTTGATCTGACATTTCTTTCTCGAGTAATGCTCAGCATCCGAAATATAGATTTTTGGGGTGGAGTAAAAACTGGAGGGATATCGAATTGTAATTGATCTTAAAACCTTCCAAGAGAAGGAAAGAATAAGAACACTAAAAATTTGGTGAAATTCTGCGTTTCACCAAATATTTAAGTAATGTTTGGTGAAAACTTCGAAAAATTTTCAAATGTTTAAGTAATGCTTAAACATTTGAAACATACTTCCATTCATATAGAGGGAAACGAAATTTTACGGATAATAAAAAAAAAAAATTTAAAAATGCCATATTTCTATTGGCCGGATTTTAATCAAATTTTGGATGAATTTACAAATCTTTCTAAAAGATTCAAATATAAAATATCTTACAAAACCGCATCCGCACAATGGGAATCGAGTTATTACATGTTGAAGGACAGAAGACATTAGGCTCTATAAGCTTCAGTGAACGCGCCTAAAAAGACAAAAGCCATTTTTTTTATTTATTTATAAATATCCGGCCTCACTAAGGGTTTCATTAGTTACGTATGAATTCTGTATTCTGATACATTATATAATGTTGGAAACAACGTACGCCTTAAATAGCCTTAGAAATACATGTTTCAGAGCAATTATTGGCGAAAACTCACAAACCAACCTCTCACTAGATTGGCAGATGCGAAGTGCTTTTGTGCGTGATGATTTTAATGAGACATTTCTGCTGTTGGAATGTTTGGTTATTAACAGAGTTTCAGTGATATCGATGTCTTATACGGCGTACGGGTTTGGCATATTCAGACCTTGCGATGTTTTGAGTGCGACATCGATGCCTAGGCTGGCGATATCCGAATCGCCTTAGTGTTGCTCATTAGTCTTTTGAAGCAGTTTGCACCGATGACCTTAGCAACGATAATCCGTTCATTTTGTGAAGGGGAAGAGCTTGGAATATAAAGGTGCTGTGACAATGTGAATAGAAAATAGAGGGGAAATGGTCTTGTGGGTAAATGTATTTCATTAAGCGTTATTGGATCGTGGTAGGTCGAGTATGCAGATAGGCCTCCATAATTGAAACTTCTTTGGCAAAATAAATTTTGCTAAATTTCGCATGTTCGAATCCACGTGGTACTGCAAAATAAAAGTAATATTCTTGTATAAGAATATTACTTTATTGGCAGAGATGAAGAGGGAGACATCGGAAACTTCATACGATGGATTGACAATTGCACTGAATGATGTTCGTCCCCTATTCGTTTTTGCTGGTAATGACGGACAACTGCTATAAATCAAAGTGTCATTACTGACAAATACGGAAAATCTAATATATTACCACAGACTACAAGGCGTTGTCTGTAAATCTCCATGTGTTCCAGGGACAGTTGATTTTGCTCATTGGGAAAATCTGGTGATCCTCTTTCCGACTGAGAGAAACTGATTTGGTCATGCTTGAAAAACAAGGAATAAATTTTCTTTGCGTCGTAAACAGGGTTGAAAACCGATAGCAACTGATAATCCATTCTACCACAGATGTCGCGCGCAGTGTGGCAAGATGATTACAGTATAAAGTTGAAATCAGTTACGGTACCTTTTTGAAGTTATGCAAAGTACAGGGTGAGCATAAATAACTTACCATGATGAATTTAAAATTTTTAGGTTGATGTCAGCTGAACTTTATGCAACAATCCATGAGATGCAAATTTTGGACAAGGGTGCTCATAAACAAATCTCTGGCTGATAAACTGTGTTAACTGTATTTCACTATGAAATTTAAACAAGAAAGTGTGACTATAATTTGCATGTTATAAATATGGTTCTGTCCTGGAATTACTCAAATCTCCTAGGACAGAGAGAGAGGGGGGGTACTGGCCCATTTCCACCATGGACTCATTGCTTAGTCCGAATGATAATGAGTGTTAGATGGATTTCGTTAACATTTTATTTGCCAAAATTAGATGAAAACCTAGACTGACTAATTTGTGGACAGAAAGCTCATTTCTACCTTTTGAGTCAATACTAACATTTGTATAATTTGGCCATAGAAGACCAACCCCCTCCCCACTTATGTTGAAGCTCTTCTTCGTGATGAAAAAGTTACCCTATATTGGTGGGCTGTACTTATAGTGACATAATTTTTTTTTTTTTGGTCTGGCGGCACCGGGAGTTTTCCCCCAACTCCGCGTTTTTATTCTGTGTAGAATACAATACAATACTGCCAGGGTGTCTGTTTTGTGAGGTATGGTGTGGGTTGTGTTGTTATTCTGGCCACTAAGCCTGGAGACCCGTAAAGAGTCACCAACATCTCCAGTTTCTGTCACTGCCCTGGGGAGGCGGGCCAGGACACATTAGGAGAGAATAGCTCTGGCAGGGCGAACCCTGGGGTAGCCTAAGCGTTCAAGGAGGGCCCAAAAAAAAAAAAAAACATATTTGAAAGGAAATAAGGGGGAGATAGATAAAAGTGGATTTGAAAGGAGATATTGGGGAGATAGGAATAGGGCGAGATAAAAGGGATAGAGAACAAAGGGGACATCCCCTGATTTGAAAGGAGGAGGCAGTAAGGGGACCCCTGTTACAGAACGTCCATCCTGGCACAGAGGGTGGGAGTTGAAAGTGTGTGGTGGGCTGAGCCACCAGGCGAAAGGGGGTAGGGGCCACCCAGGGTTTTGGAAGGAAACTCAACCACCTCAGGTGGTAGGAATAAAAGAGCATAGGGAAAGAGATTCCTATGGCGTGCTTTTTTGAAGCTCTGTCCCGTACTGGCTAGTATCAGCACTATTCCGGCTAGAAAAAGCTACAGCATGGTGTCAGCTTGGATAACTATGAGGCCCCTGAGGGCTTGCATGGCCATCTATCTGTCCGGTGAAGAGGCTACGATAGAACTCGCAATTAATAATAACTTTATTCACTCAACATTCACGCAATATACTTTTTATGAGTTTTGTCCTTACATTTGAGGTAAAAGTTCTTTTTATGCCATATATTATTACTTGTATACTTTCATTCAGTTGTTATTTGTTTGTTATTTGGTTTTTAGGAGCATTAGCAACTAAGGCCATATTGCTCCGGGGATATGCGGTGGTCATTCCCTGACCTTTCCGCATCCTCCGTATTAGGTGGGACGGGCTCGAACCCCGGTCTAATCAAGAAGCGTGTGCTACGCGCTGCTGCTCCTGGCTACGGAGGCGCCCTTTCATTCAGTTCATGTGATTATAGTCAGTCTCTCATACACTTATATTCACTCATGCACTTCAACGTTTATTCAATAATGCACACAGTCATTTGATGACTCACTCAACTCAGTTTCCCATTCACGACAACAACACTCAGCCGTTCTCATTCGCACACATATTCAGTCATACACATTTCCCACAACATTTAGTCTTTCACATTCACCACAACTACTCAGTCACTCATATTCACCCCACTGGTCACTCACATTCACCACCATGTCCAGTTCGTGACATTCACCACAGCATTCAGTAACTCACATTCACCACAATATTCGGTCTTTCAAATCATTTACTCACAACCATGCGTCTACTCACTTTCTAGCATTTATACTTGCTCATTCACACAAGGATACCACAGTGACTCTCAGCTTACTGTTATTCTTCAGCTGAGAGGTATCCCCTTTCTGCAGGCACCATTTAGCCTTCTGGTGGTCCTATCCACTGGCGGATCCAAAAAAAAAATGACAGGGGCACCGTTTTGTGCCTTGTTTGAGCACAAACAAGGCACAAAATAATGCACAGAACAAAACAAATACGACACTCAAACGTAATGTGACTAGCGGACGCAGGCACACAGCTAAACTCTGAATTTGAAGTAAACTTATCGCACGACCAAACTGAGTGACGCCTCTCAAACTAGAATGGGAATCGCATCAGTATTGCCAACTATAGTCAGCTGAAAATAGCTGAGCCACAATGCAAAAATAGATAAAATCCTATGTTAATAATGAAAAAAATTTTTTTTTTTCTAGTTAAAGGGAATTTAAACGATTGGTATATTTTCTCCGAAAAACGACAGGGGGTACGTGCCCTAGTGCCCCTACCCTGAATCCGCCTAAGGTCCTTTCGGTTATTTGGTCAATTTAGGTATGTTCATCCAAGTCAGTTTTAGGACTTGTGCTATGGGTTGGGAGCAGTACCAGCCTGCCCTTATTCCCATTCAGTCACGTAGGTTGTTTACCTGCCTCTGAAGTCCCCCATTGGTTAGGGAGCTTACAGGGGGGGGAGTCAAGTTTAGCAGTCTTGTCAGATATGTTTTGTCATTTCAAGTGGTCATGTCAAGTTAATCTTGTCATTCTTTGGGCGTTGGGAGGGGCATGGGCTGATTTAGTTAATGAGCTGTGGATTTGGTACAGGAACTGGTTGCAGTGCCTGTCTTTGCAACTTTTGATTGGTCCATGTTTCTTTGAAGAAAAAATGTAACTGGTTACTGAAAACTAGCTATAGTTAAAAGGAAAGATACGCAATGGTGCGGTCGGGCATCATTCTGCTTGAATCATTGTCTGCATTGATTCCGAGAACGTCAATTCTGTGAGTACCTTTTTGTTTCTTGTTTAATCATGAATAATGAGAAATGAAGGTAGTCATCGGAATAGAAAATATTGTAAAAGGTTTCCCATTATTTTGTACTGCCTTAAGCGTAATAAATAAATTCTATTCAAACAACTTAAATTCTTCGTGACCACCATGTAGATATGTATCTACAGATTCCTGCAGACCTTAGTTTATTATTCCAAATAATAAACTAAGGCCTGTTGGGATTTAAAAAAAAAAAAAAAAATCTTTTAAAGTGGAATCTTGCCCTCCAGGCAGACATGTCTCACAGTCCCTCTTAAGCTGATTTCTTTGGATACTACATTCTCAAAAGATTCTTGGTAACAGTGTGAAAAGTGAAGCAGTTATAATTTCCGTTTTAATTCGTATTTTCCGATTTTTAAACACGGCCGTAGGGGATATATCTGCTGTCCCGCAAGATCGTGTCTTACATTATTATTATTATTTCTATCAGTTTTTTACTCCTATAGTATTCATTCTTGGACCGCTAGCTAGGAGGGTGCCTATTCACTATATTCTGAATATGTAAGACAGACGACCTTGCAGGGATAGTAGATGTATACCCCTATGCCCTTCTCAAAATAAAATCAGAAAAGAGATAATCGGACAGCATGAAAAGGGAAGCAATGATAATTTTATATTAATGAATTAATAGATACTGCACTATTATATTACGTAGTAGATAATAGTGCAGTGTCTACCAATACATTAACGTAATAATGAACAATCACGTAGACTCCCTCTTCCAAGTAAATTCTAAATAATTTTCTTGCTTCATTCACTTTTTCTATTTTAAAACATGGGAATAGGGAGCAGAGAATACAGTATATCTAAATAAAGTGAAGTGTATTGATATTTCGGACTTTTACTAAGTTTGCTTCAATAAAAGTCCGAATTTCTTGCTTTCACAAAGACAAATTGGTGAATCCTAGTATTTACCGGATTTCGGGCTTTTACGTATACATTAATTCTGTCTACATGGATGAATATCTCAAAATAATTCCGAAGTTTTTTTTTCATCCCTGAAGTAGAACCATAATACACTTATTTACGTTACTTTATGTTTATGTATTTACGAATGCTTCGGAGCAGATTGTTCTGTTTGATGGTAAAGTAAATAACAGAAAAATAATTAGGATAGATTACCTATTGCGGTCGAAATTAAATTTTTGCGGTTTGGTTTAAACCCTAAATCTCAGGTTTGCAAACTGGGTTCCGTTAAATTTTTAATGAGAGAGAGAGAGGGAGGATTTTACAGTCCTTGTGATGGCCGATTTTCTTCTTTTAGTAAAGATAATTACAGTCTTTTAATGTGGATTAAGAAATATCTAAGATTAGTATTGTCTACAGCAGTGGTGTTCCGCAGTACCTTGGGATTCTTCAAATGCTCCGTTAGAGAAGTTTGAAAAACCCTGGTTAAAAGCCCAAATTTTCGCTCACGCCATAAGCATGCAATGCTCAGATACCCCAACAAAATTCTCGCCAGAGTCGCTCTGTTAATTGTAGATGTGTTACTACAATCTTTGCTCTCTGAAGCTAAGGAATTTACAGCAGATTTTACTCTTCTTTGACTATATATTGCTTAAAATGTGAAGACTATGATATACAGAATACTCCCAGTGAAAAACTCAAGAGATATAATCATAGTGTGTACAAATGTAATCTAGATTACATTTGTGAAGTGGGAGGGTTGTATTGTTTAACACAAAGTGAAATAAAAATTAAACGTGTCGGCGAGAAATAGACTTGAGAAATATTTGCTCTGCTTTTCAAGAAGTGAGATAGCTGTAGCATTGGCCATTCCCAGAGTTGATATTTTTTTTCGAAAAAAAATGTTATTTTATTCTGCAGAATTGAAGTAATATTAAGATTCTATTATTCGTTTCGGTAGTCAGTATCTTACGTCACAGAAGAGACTGGAACAGGAGTTAAATCTGAAAAGTGGTAAATGCACTGAAGAATGACGTGGGTGTGAAGAAAAAAAGCACACTGAGACGGTGTTTTATTATCAGTGGAAGGACGGGGTGATAAATCACCCTTATTGGCCATTTTTCCTTGCTATTGATCGCCGGGATGTCAATAAAATAATAATAGCACCTCCAGGAACTCATTATAAAATCCATATAGCATACATTGGCTTTGGGATATTTGCCAAGATGTGGTGCAGCCAGAATAACACTGGGCATTAGTTCAGTTTACTGACGAATATTTTATTTCAAATCGCAAACAGGCCTTTTCCACTGGGGACATTTACTCCGTTTTCGATTCAACTTTTAGTGCTTAGTTACTGAATGACTGCACTAACAAGTCTGGTTTACCTCCGTTCAGTGTCCGAGAAGTAATTCATTAGGAGACGCACTCTCGTTGACCACTTTTCTCGGGAACCTGAAATAACAGCGTAATTAAAGCTGCGGGTTCAGGCATTATATACAGCAGTGTTTTTTAAGATTTTTTCAATGACGACGCTATGCACGTGCCAAAAGTAATTTGACACCTCACCCAGAATTTTGTAATTATTTGACACTCCACCCTTCTTGTTCCTTATTTTGAAGTTGATGGTAAATGCATTGGTACGCAACTTCTTTTGTTTAGGACCGAAAACATAGAGAGAGAGAGAGAGAGAGAGAGAGCGTAGATGAGTGGTACTAAACGCAAGCAAAGTCATTATTAGCTTTAAAAGAGAAAATCCATATCCCTCCGACTGCACATGAAGAAATAAATGTCGTAAAATTTTAATGCGTTTAGTAATTACATAAATATATGCAGCAAAAAAAAAATCAGAGTGAAAATACTTATGATTGCCAAATTTGGCGATATCCTTTTAGGACATGACGCTTTTTTTTCTTCTTCTTCTTCTTTTTTTTTTTTTTTTTTTATGAAAACCCCAAGCACGAGAGATATTAGAATCTATAGTTCTTAGTACCATGCATGGGTTGAAGGTTGGGAAGATGAAAGAAGATATTTGCTGATATAAGATTTGAATTTTTCGGGATATACGTATGAACGGAAGTTGTTCCAGAAAATGGAAACTGAAGGAATTAATGAGGAAAAAGAAAAGTTGCTTCTGTGAGTTTGAAGTTGGACAGTAAAAGGATGCTGACTGGTTGCGCACGTGTTCGGACTGGTTTTGAAGAGAGCAGGAATTATAGAAGCCCATTCAGAACAACAGTGCAATGTAGCAGAAACAGAACATTAATGAGACAGAGTGGAGAGACATTGTAGAGATGGGTTATTGATTAACCTAATTGTCCTCTTTTTGAATGGAATCTAGGAAACAGGTTTTGTGGGCACTGCCCCAGATGTGAGAACAATATTCCGTGGTAGGGCGGATCTGTAATTTTTACAGAGTGAAAGAGAAAACCTAGTTTTTTAGATGCAGAGGAAGCAATATTTGTGATATGCTTTTCCAAGAGATTAGAACTCAGAATAATGCCTAATAGAGATATATGTGAGCTTGTCTAGAAATCTGAGTATCACCGACGATAAACATAGGAGCAGAAGAATCCAAGAATCCTTTCTATTTATTTATTATTTATTTAATCAGGTAATTTTTCTAAGACAGGACTGAGTTTTGGAAGAATTGAAATCAACTTTGAAATTGAAATCAATTGAAAGTTATCATTGTCCTACTGGAGATCAGCATTTAGGTGAATTGGTGGTGGATATTCGAAAAGTTGAAGCTGTTTGTGCAGGGCAAGGTTTCTCAAACTGGATGGTGGAATGCAATGTGCTATTATCAGCAAAATTATGTATGGTATTTCCGGTTTGTATATCAGAACTTTAAGTGGATGTAGCCGGATTTCCGGCTGCATTCACTTAGGAAAGTTCTGATATACAGAGATCATGTGAGCATATTCAAGAATTTCGATGGATCTTATCTTTGAACATTCTGACTTAATATAATTAAGTCAGAATGTTCAAAGGAACAAACTTAATAGAAACAAGATATCACAGGTGTTTGTTACTAGCATTTTGCTTTAGTGACGGTTGCGTAAAACAGTTGATATCCTAACGTGGAAACACTAGAAAAGTGTTTCCCGCAAAAAAATAGTCTGTTCCTTAGATGATGCTTTTGACTACTTCGGTGGAAGGTGGGTGGTCCATGCAGTTTGTATTCTTCTCTTTATATTGCCCTCTTCGCTGACGGGTGAATTCTGGTGTATGTGTTCTGTGCCTCATTATTAAAGGATCTGGATCTGCGTTCTGATATTTTGGTTGATTTCGAATTCTTCCTTAAGAAACTTCAAATCGGTTTCTTTGCTACAGAAGGAGAAAGTCTTACTCAAGAAATCAGGCATTGGTACGCGAAAAACTTCGTGTCGCATGGATCGCCAGAAGCTACGAATATTGCTTTTATTTCCGATTTTTATTTTCATTTTTTTTTCCTTTCTGCTGTCATGTTCATAAGTTTCTTTGTATTGAAGATGTTTGTATCTGTGCTCGTATCGGTTTTGTGGAAATCAATACTGGTTCCCCCCTAGTTTCGTCTGTTATTTCAGGAATCGTCTCTCTCTCTCTCTCTCTCTCTCTCTCTCTCCCCAACTTGCTTGAATCGATATTTGGATGTGTGGGAATACTGCATGAAATTGTACACAATGTTGCTATTTTGAGAGCTTAAAGGACTATCTCAGAGTTTTCTACTGAAGAGGATCAACCTTAGAAATTGCATCGTGGACCGACAAAACCTGTCTTTAGCATCTATATTGAAATTCGCACTGCATGGTTAAAAACCAGAATAATAAGTTTTAAGCAGAAAAGTGATATATGCACAGAATTCAATAATTGTATTTTCTGTTTTGTAGCTGTTGTTGTTATTTGGTTTTTAGGAGCATTAGCAACTAAGGCCATATTGCTCCGGGGATATGCGGTGGTCATTCCCTGACCTTTCCGCATCCTCCCTATTTGGTGGTCACGGGCTCGAACCCCGGTCTAATCAAGAAGCGTGTGCTACGCACTGCTGCTCCTGCCCACCTGGCTACGGAGGTGCTGTTTTGTAGCGTAAATGAGATTACGCCTCAGTAAAACCATCCTTATAAATAAATTTCTTGTTCCGTAGTCCAGATCTTACATCTGAATGAAGTCTGAACAGTCTGCTTAATTTTGTAACCGACACATGGAACAAAACAGAATCTGATAAAGTTGCTTGTATTCCCTAATAATTAAGTAGCATTCCTGTCCGTCGCAGACTTCACCGAAGTGTAAAATTTTCTTCTAATTTTAAAACTAAGTATGGATTATATTATGAATTTTTATGATCTTATGTTAATAATGAAAGCAGTAGGTTATTGCTTTTTGCTCATATTGTGTAAAGTTCATTTTTTACTATGAACTTTACAAACGTAATGTATCTACAAGCTTTCACGCTATGTAACAGCAGGAATTTACGTAGATGTATAAGTGTAGTACGTTATTTTATACAGTGTGCCAGGGTGGCTAAGTGATCAATCGCGAGAGTACAAAAATACACGCGCTAAGTTCCCGTGGTTCGAGCTCGCATAACTACTAAATACAGTAATGTTCTTGTATTTTTTATACGTTGTGAGCTTCTTTAACCTTATGTAGTCTGTCTTTCGAGTGTAAACAGAAAAGTTATTTTTTTTTTTTATTTAACAACTCCACGTGGAACAATTTCACTTGAAACTGGAGGTTGTATCCTGCAGTTGTTTACACCCATGTGCTAACGCAGGCTTATCATTAGCTAGTCTTTATTTTATATATCATGTGGATTATCTTATAGTATTTAATACTTTTGTTAACATAGGCTCTATTTTTTGTTCCATTTTTCTCCATTATCTGTCTTTTTCTATAGTTGTATGCTACGTTGTCACTAGTATTTCTTATCAGTAAGAAATACTAGGGACAGTGGTTCTTTCTCTGGTAGGCGTGCTATTGCTCCAGCAGCTTATGCAACATTAAACCCCCATAACACACACACACGCGCGCGCACATGCGCACACACTCTCTGGTCTCTCGGAGCCACTTTTTCAGATTTTCAGCCTTCTGATGCACTCTGTGTGAGTGCATCAGAAGGTTGACCTAACGTCCAACTGAGATTTTATCGATGTCGTTCAAGCTTGAGTATTCTCGACTGTTTCCCTCCCGGCCGGAGGGAAACAGTCGAGGAGTATTCCTGACTACAGGAGTATTCAGCTTTCATTTTGAAAGCTGAATACTCCTGTAGTCAGTTTTTTTCTTTTTTTGTTTAGAAAGAAATTTCTGGCCAAAACAAAGCGACCCTCGTATTTTGATTAGTCTCCTTAAAACCAGATTGTTGCGAAATTATTATATTATTTCTCCCTGATGATGGGGGGTTCCACCTCGCGACGGGTGCTAGTACCAAGTGCACAGGGTGGTTGTTATGTCCGGTGTTACTGTTGGTCGAGGAACTCTCTGACTGTCCTACAGGTGTTCAGGATCGCGACTTCCTGGAGTTCCTTGTAGGTATTCTCTGGGAGTTCCTATTGCTGATAGGCTCTTGTGTATTCTTTGACACTGTACCGGTGATTGACACTACGATTGGAATGGTCATTACTTGTTGCATATGCCACATCTTTTTAATCTCCTGCCTTAGGTACGTGTACTTCCTGATCTTTTCCTCGTGGGTCTTCTGTAGGTTGCCAGTGTTGGGCACTGCTATGTCAATCAGACAGGAAGTCTTTTGCTTCTTGTCGACAAGGGTTATTTCCGGTCTGTTTTGCGGGATTGTCTTGTCCGTTATTATGGCGCTGTCCCAGTACAGATTGAGGGTTCGTACTTGTAATATGGTACACTTTGATCAACTGGTATTTTCTCGAAGATTCTGATGTATGGTCTTGGCTACCTGGTCGTGTCTACGAGTGTACTCCGTCTGGGTGATTATCTTGCGGTGATTTGTTGGATCGTTTCTGAAGACAGGTGGCATCATTGACATGTCATCTCTCACTCCGGCTCCTTGGCGATGTATTTTCTATAGTTCCTTGATTACTTGGTCTTGGATGGCGAATATGAATTCTTCTGTCTCGGGGAAGAGCGTCCCGCTCGTGAGCGACGTATTGGAGGCCATTTTATATACGTGGTCTTGATGGAGGACTTTGTAGTGCCTACCATAGTGTCTTATTTGCCCGTCTTTCTAGCATCGTTTGTGCCGTCTGGCCGGGAGGGGTCTGCTCACTTAGTTTAGTGGTGTGTGCCGAGGCCATAAGGAAGATAGACTCGTAGAGTAGCGCTGTGATTTTTTTGGAAGTAATTTTTCAGGTTCGCTCTCGCTTTCTTTTGTTGTTCGATGAAGTCTATCAAGCCCCTTAATCATCCTACTTTCGCGCTAATGTCAGTCTCTCCAAGGCCAATTTCGGGTTGTGTTGGAGGCTCTTGGTCATCTTTGTCTTTCTCATAATATCCTCTAGCTCTGTGTTAGTGCAATCTATGATCCCGAAGGAGTATGTTAGTAGTGGCACTGCATAGGTGTTTATGACTTTTATTGTATTTCCTCCATTCAGCTTTACTTTGAACAGGCTTCTGAGTCTCTGATGGTATTTTTCGGTCAAACAGGCCTTGATTTCTTTGTGCTCTGGCTGCTGAGCCTGCATCATTTACAGGTATTTGTATCTGTCATGGCTTCGATCTTTTTACCAGTCTGCAGCTGGTAGTTTCGGCTGATTAATTTCCCCTGATGCAGTCCGTGGGTCTTGAATTTGTCTAATCCAAATTCCATCCTCATATAACTGCTGAATTCTTCGGTGATCAGGAGTAGCTGCTGGAGTTGCTTCTCACTTGCCGCGTAGAGCTTCATGTCATCCATGTTCATCAGGTGAAGAGAGTGCACGGGTTTTTCCTTCCTTCTTTAAGGGTATATCAATACCTGCTGCTGTTGAGCATGATGGATAGCGGGTTGAGTGCTAGACAGAACCACAGAATAATCTTTCAGGGAGATGCTCTGGGCTCAGGATACCTCCCTGAAAGATTCCTCTCCTGGTGGGGGATCGGTCTGGATGTGATGTTCTCTCACCATCATCAGTATCATTAATGAATACAGAAAACAACACTGAACCCTGGGGGACTCAACTAATAACCATAGTCCACGAAGAGCAGTGTCCATTGATTACCACTCTCTGTGTTCTCTCACTCAACCATTCGGGGCACCTCCGTAGCCAGGTGGGAAGAAGCAGCAGTGCGTAGCACACGCTTCTTGATTAGACCGGGGTTCGAGCCAGTCACCACCAAATACGGAGGATGCGGAAAGGTCAGGGAATGACCACCGCATATTCCCGGAGCAATATGGCCTTAGTTGCTAATGCTCCTAAAAACCAAATAACTAACAAACAAACAAACTCAACCATCCCTTTATCCATAGCAGCAATTTGCCTCCAATGCCACACTGCTCTAATTTGTGCAGCAGTCTTCCATGTGCAACAGTATTAAAATTTTTCCTGAAATCCAAGTATATATCAAAATTATTTTTTTATATCCAGTTCCTTTGTTACTGCGTTATAATATCCAATCAGATTGGTCAGACAAGATCGCGCCTTAAAAAATCCATGCTGTGATTGCAGTTCAAGTTCATTCCTGTCTAAATGACCCTGTATTACTTCTGTAACCAGTGACTCCATTATTTTCTATAGAAGACCCCTTAAGCTAACAGGTCTAATTACTCATATCACATTTCGACCCCATTTATGAATTGGGGATACATCCGCGCATCTTCAATCCATACGGACCTCTCCTTAATCCAAGGATGCTCTCATTTGGCTTCAACAATTTCTCTTCCACTTTCCTTTCAGTTATCATAAAATCATTTATCTCCCCATTACAGTTAGATAAACGACTGGCATCCCTCCGCTAAAGTATTCCTCGTGTATGAATCTAGATGCAAAATGCCTGTTCAGTTTTTCAGGAACCTGAGCAGGGATCATCAACAATAAACCAATTGACATCAAGTGGCCGAATGGCGCCTCCGTAGCCAGGTGGGAAGGAGCAGCAGTGCGTAGCACACGCTTCTTGATTAGACCGGAGTTCGAGCCCGTCACCATCAAATACGGAGGATGCGGAAAGGTCAGGGACCTTTCCGCATCCTCCGTATATGGCCTTAGTTGCTAATGGCCTTAGCAACTACAATATGGCCTTAGTTGCTAATGCTCCTAAAAACCAAACAAACAACAAGTGGCCGAATGTGATTCAACACCTTCCTTCTACTGTTAATATAAACATTAGCGTTAGTAGAGGCATATGATGCAAAAAAGCAAACTTATCCAGCATCACCAAAAGAAAAAAAAAAAAAAAAAACCTTCCCATTTCACTCATCCATTCGCTCCAAACGTTTGTCTAGTTCTGCCTTGAATTTATTTAAGCTGTCAACTTATACAACAGATGGAAGTTTGTCCAGCATTCAACCACCCACTGGCTAAAGGTAAATTTCCGCACTTCTGTTCTACAACTATCTTTCCTCAATTTGAATTTATATCACCTCAGGCGATTAATTTTTGCAAGAGGAAAAATCCCATCAACATTGATAGATTTTACACCTCAATCAGATCACTTCGCAGGTGCCTAGTCTCCAAACACTAATTTACAAAACAAGCCTTTCTTCGTAAGAGCAACTCTTTGTTCCATTCACTAATCTTGTTGCCCTTCTCTGTACTCGTTCCAGCAGCTCCACATCCCTCCTTAAAAGAGGCCTCCTGACCTGTATACAGTATTCAAGGTGTGGTCAGACCATTTCCTTATATATGGGTTTAATCACCTCCTTATCCCTGCTAGAAAAATTCCTGTATATCATTGACAAGACACCATGAACTACTCTTGCAGACAGTCTGCACTGCTCAGAAAACTTCATATCTGACTGCACAATTACCCCAAGTCCTTTTCATTCTCTACCGCCCTGAGTGTAGTACCACACAATTGGTACGTTACTCTCGAGTTACTGCTATCCGTATGCAGTACTTTACATTTGTCAAAGTTAAACTTCAGTTGCCACCTCTCAGTCCATTTGCTCAACTTTTCTATATCCTGTTGCAGCAGCGTACTGTCATTAATGCCAACCTTCGTATCATCTGCAAACTTAGACATTAAGCCTAATATAGCTTCATGAATATCATAAAGAAAGAAAACAACAATGGACCCAACGCTGAATACTGGAGGACTCCACTAATAACATTAGTCCACGAAAGAGCAGTGTCCATTGATTACCACTCTGTTTTCTCCCACCCAACCATCCCTTTATCCATAGCAATAACTTGCCATTAATGCCACACTGCTCCAATTTGTACAGCAGTCTTCCATGTGCAGTATCAAAAGCCTTCCTAAGATCCAAGTATATGATATCAAAATTCTTTGCATCGAGTTCCTTTGTGACCAGATGATAGTATCCAATCAAATTGGTTCGAAAAGACTTTCCGTTAGCAAACCCATGCTGTGTCCGAACTATAGCTGAAATCTTGTCTAGATGATCCTGTCTTGCAGTGCTTCTTTAAACAGTGCCTCCATTAATTTCCCCAGAACAAAACTTCACCAAATACGGAGGATGCGGAAAGGTCAGGGAATGACCACTGCATATCCCCGGAGCAATATGGCCTTAGTTGCTAATGCTCCTAAAAACCAAATAATAACAACAACAACAACAGGTCTTTAATTACTTGTCACCCTTTGATATCCTCCTTTGTGAATTGGGATCACATTTGTACACCTCCAGTCCATGGGGACCTCCCCTAAGTCCAAGGAAGCTCTCATAATTATGGATAAGGGTTTGCTTACTTCCTTTGCTGCCTCCTTTAATATAACTGGATAGGATAGATCCTATCTACCCCAGATACCTTTTTTATGTTTAACCTCAACAATTTCTACTCCACTTTGCTCTCAGTTATTAAAAAATCATTTAGCTCACTGCCAGAGTTTACCTCTGGCATTCCTCTCCCTGAATAACTCCTCGTGTGTAAACACAGAAGTCTGCTTGAGAGACTTCTCATAATCTGCCTTAGCATTCTTAACTTCCTTTGTGACTTGATTAGACATTTTAGCTATCATAGTCTTCTGTATCTCCTGATAATTTGTGCATCCCATGCATTTTTATTCTCTGCCATTTGTCTCAGTACATGTACTTAATCTGACATCCATTTAGGTATAAGCCTTGAATCATATTTCTTCATTGGTAAGAAAAGCCTCGTAGCTTTCCTGATTACGTCCCTGAATGTTTCCCATTTAGAATTTGTTGCTAGTAATATCATCAGTTGTCTCACTGCATAGAATTTAAAAACTGTCTGAAGTCACTTTAGTCATCCTTACGAAAGCCAACGCCTTTCCCTTAACCTTTGACAGTAGTTATGTCTTTAATTGAATTCCAGATTAGTGCACTGTGATCACTGCCGCATAGTGGGTCCTGTACCTGCAGATTCTTAATGCACGAAGAATCACTGCAGATAGCAAGATCAAGAGTTTTGTTGCCTCTCTGACAAGCTGCTCTTGAGAATAGTCATCCAATAAATCCAAAAAGTCTTGCTAGTGTGTGATGGACAAATCCACAAATTCCAGTCAACATCTGGAAAGTTAAAATCCACCATTATCAAACATTTTTGATTTACTTGCCCACTCTTTCTCTGTATAGCTGTTTGGTATACTCATCACAGTCATTAGGCCTCTAACGAAATTTTTGTTTTCTTTGTGCTTATATCACACCAAACTGACTCAACTTTGCATTAGTCACCTATGTTGACCAAATACACTGCTTTAGATTTAGTATTCCTCTTAACTAAGTGCCCCTCCATTCCTCCTATCCTTCTTGTATACATTGTACTTCCCATATTCAAATTCAGCATTGCTCATGTCTGAGTAACAACAGGTCTCCGTTCTCCCTACAATATCTGTATTTGATGACTGAATCAGTAATAGAGAAAAGGCCTTGGCAGTGGCGTAGCTGCCATGTAGGCAGGCAAAGAAATTGCCTCCAGGCCCTTTAGGGGCCCGGCGTATTTGACTGTCTCCTGTTTTTGCAATTTTCAATAATTAAGTGGGGGCCCGAACATGTTCTTTGCCTCCGGGCCCGAAAAAGGGTAGCTACGCTACTGGGCCTTGGGTTTTGATTGCATAACCATTCATTAAATATTATTGCTTCAACCGAAAAAACTGATAACTATTATGATAATAAATGTTAGAAAATTAGAATAAATGTTAGAATATTAATAAATATTAATATAAATGTTAGAAATTAAACATTTTTGATAACATTTATTATAATAAATGTTAATGTAAATGTTTATTATAATAAATGTTATCAGTTTTTTTCGGTTGAAGCAATAATATTTAATGAATGAATCAGTACTTCAAATTTATTTACAATGCTCCTAGCATTAGTGTAAATGCAAATATGCATGCACACATGATGACCCACAGCATAGCTTGAAATCCCCGACATCTTGCTTTTCAGGGTGCTGCATGTTCCCCAAGCTAGCAGTTTTCCAATTCACCTCTTACTGCCTCGAATGCATCAGCAAATATACTTGCACCCCTTTTGTTTTAGTGTAGCTCGTCCCTGTAAAAACAGTCTCTTCTGTTAATAAGATTTAAACAGTGTACAGTATATTAGTCTCTCTCATATACACTTTTGTGTATATGCACAGTTGTAATTAAACTGAACATTAATTACAACTGTGCATATACACAAAATTCAATTATTCTGCTTGAATAAGCCATATCATGGAAATCATCATGATGGGAAGCAGTTGACCTGGGTTGATGCTTAAGTTGATTCTTCTATTCGGCGTCGACTGATATGCCATCACCGTCATGCAGTGCATCTAAGTGTGGTAGACCATGACTTCATGAACCTGTCATGCTCATTGTCTTTCTCCTTACTATATGCAAATAGAACCAGGATTCAGCGGACCAGATGACCATGTTTCTGTCTTCTAGATTCCAAGTTTCGACGATCCCCGGCCTACTGAATCGCAGCATTTCTTTCTGTTAGATGTAAACAATAGTTGATGTGTAGTGAGATTTCTGCTCCTGTAGTCTAAATTGTACAATGTCTAGCGCACTGTTGCTTGGAATAGTTGTCATATTTATTTAGATCAGCGTAGTCGGTCTGCAAGTTTCGCTGCCCTAGACGTTGATCACTCTTTTCTGGGAACAAGGTTTTCTTTTGGTTGCCCTCTTTCTGAATTATGAGATATTCTTGGTACATGCTTGATGCTATTGTGCATGAATGCGTCACTATGGCGATTGTAGTAATGATACCGACGCCCAGTTCTCGAACCCTGCTACATTGTACATTCGCGCCTGTTTTCCATTTTGCCGTTGCAAACGAATAGTAAATGACTGAAGGAGACGTCTGAAGTTAGCGGTAGACACGTGAAACGGCACTTAGTGATGTTTGATTTGTTTTCGGGGCTCCTATAAATTGTATGCTGAGTGTATTTGAATACTAGTATCAATTGTTCTAATGATCGGTTGGTTTTGATAAATGACAAGGGAGAGAAATGCATTTCAGGATTTAAGAAAAGCTGAAAGTGCTTCCTATATCTCAAACAGTAATAAACTAAATCATTGATGACCTACATATATCTTCAAATACTTTATTGCATTTTATCAAAAATTTTGTAAAAATTAATTTAGGAAAAAATGCGATCAAATTAATCGAATCAGAGTACAAAGGATGACATGCAGACGTTCATACCACTGTGTCTGTGCTGTTCTCTTTTTTGGTTTTAGGCGCATCAGTGACTCAGACAGTATTGCATATATTTTGTGTTAACGTGCCGATTTGTACATTATGCGTACTGAAAAACCCTGAATAACTTACTGGGGGATGGGGTTCTTAAACGAATGAGAAGTGGCGAAACCACTGTACTGTCAAGGGAAAACTCCACGCCTCAAAGTGGGTACTCAAATTCTTTTAGTCTCGTATAGTTCCGCCTTTGACTTTCACTGCTTCCAACATTTTTTAACTATAAAATTATTTTTTGTTATATGTTATTTTTGCTGACTTTCCACCGCTGCTAATATATAAAATATTAAAAATGTCTTCAGAAATCTTAAAGAATCTCTGTACATATTCCACACTGACTCATCAAATACGAAACAGATGCGCATCAGGAGGACGAAAGTACAATGATGTGAAGTGAAAGCAGGTGAAGAGACTCACGAAAGTATAAAAAAAAATTAGAAGTTTGGGGAAAAGTTGTTCCATTAAATTAAAGGCTGAGAGAAAACGGAAATGTTAATTTGTGTGACGTGAGCAAGGTGTTTAGCTTGCTAGTATAAAAAGCAACGGCAGTAGACCATCCCAAATAATGTCCCGGTCAGGTGAGACATGTAATGGAAGTGTAACTGTGCTAAGACGTGAATGCAACGAGAGAGAGAGAGAGGTTTTCTCGTCAAAAGTTCTCTGAGAATGTGTGGTTTCCTGAATAAAATCAGTAGACCCAGGAGAAAAATCCAGACGGACGATCTAAACGAGAAGTCGATGAAAACCGTGTTTTTTCATGGTGCAGTTTTCCTACCAAGACTTTTTGCTAGAGGAAGATACTTAGAGAGAATAGCCTCAAGGCAGGTAGCGAAAAAAAGAAAACTTCTGAAAGCCTTATGCTATGGGCATTCCGCCAGCGATCTCAAGTAACATGGGATTTGGGGAAAAAAAATAAAACTACTTCGTCTTTAAGAAATGGGGAAGTAAAAAAAAAAAAAAAAAAAAAAACAACAACAAAATTCTCGACATACCGAAAGCTGGTTTTGTATATGCATAATATTGCCACTGAAGAAGTAGCAAAGCGACCTACATGCCAATATCGTTATGCTAAATGACTAAGCCGTATGCATTTTTACAGCATTAATGTGATGTTAAATTTTAACATTGTGTTAATCTTCTAATTACCAGTTACTGCTAACGAAAACTCACACAAAAAAAAAACCCACTCAATGTCACTGACTTACTGTCAATTCTGCTCTGATTTTATTTAAATGCTTTTCAAATTAACTGTAATTGAAAAGGAATTTAGTTCTAAATTTAAAAATGTTACAAACAAGTCCATGTTCCAGTCTTTTGTCAACACACTTATTCTGCCTGAAAGAAATTTTGGTCGCAGAATGAGTTAAGAGCTGCCATTCTTTTGTCAGCCGTCACGAAATTCATTGGTTAAAAGGCGTGATTAGCAGTTTATACTTTTTTTATTGTTCCGAGAAGACGAAGCATCAGTATAATTCCCGTTATTAGAGAAACAATACTGTTTTCTAATAGTTATGTTCTCTTTTGTTTCACCTAATCTGAATCTTCATTGGTTAACATAAAAGGCCCGTCTACTTTATTTCGCTTTGCATTAATGCAGTTTTTCCAAGTAAATTTATCGTTTAGTATCTATACTATGCATATTTGTTTAGGTTACTGTACATTTAGAAAACAACCCTCTAAAGGAAACACTTGTTTTTTTTTTTTTTTTTTTTTTTTTTCACGTAACATAACCTAGCCTTTTATTAGGTAAGGCGAAATGTGGTTGGGCTACTCTATGCTTAGAAAAACTTGGCTGTGCGATGTATGATACACACAATTAAATGCGCTACCGATTGAAATTCATCACAGGGAAAAAAAAATAACATCTGTTAAACAAATCAGGGTGATGATGGAGAATCAACGATACACAGTGCCGATAGCACAAGAATCCGTATTATGTATTTTTACTAAAATTCAGTGTTTTGTGACTTCTAAAATGAAATACGAGTAGAATCTGTTTAAAGTGCGGTGTATGATGTTTCAGAGGATTCTCCTAGTATTTTTCCAATCTCTAAAGGCAAACTGACTTTAGAACACAGAAATTTATAAATGCATAACACCGATTTCTCGTGGCCTGAGTTGTTTTGGCGCATGTTCAATTCTCATTCAATTCAATTTCCTGCGAATCGATACGCTTTAGGATGTGGTGCTTTGAAGCAAAGAATCGCGAATGCGGCCTTCGCTGAAAAGATGGGTATCTTGAGATGTGCGACTGTCGGAGCCATGCCACGATATCGATTATGCCGTACCGACTATAAATGTAAACTGTGGTTCTGCCGTTGCGTGGAGTTTGCGTGTTCTTTGGTAGTTTGGGACTGGCCCATAGTCATCAGTAGGAGCACGTTTTAGTTGGCGGTTATGCAGGGGCTTTCCGTATTTCGACATTACTGCGTATGAAATTCTACGGTAACTAAACTGGCCTGTTTCGCCAAGACATTATTCCCTGTCATATCTCCACGCCTACAGACGTGAACTTAATTTCAACAACACTGAAAGAAAAGAAAACCTTCGAAAATTGTGGAACGTTAAGAACTGAGTTCTGGCAGAGCTTGTTTGAGAAACGAGTCTGCTATAGACGAACGTTTCCCCTAACTCTTGTCTTGAAACTTGTAGTAATACGAATAACACCTGCTCCTCAATAAGCATAAAATGGTGACCATGATTTGTTTCTCTTCACTGTTTAGTGTATACAAATATACACTTTCTCTGTAATAATAAATAGATAAATAAACGGCAATTTTATTGAAGGATATGTACAGTTATTTTTGCGCTAATATAAAATAGTCCTATGTTTTATGATAGAATTAATTGGGTGTGTTAGATCGAGTTGTTTAAACGTGGCGAAAAAAAAGCAGCTAATCCATGATCTGTTTTGTGTTGTCTGTAAATTCCATGTGTTAATGTTGGTTTGTGTGTTTTAAAGATGAAAAATAGGAATTTCCTGGTGGGGAACCCATTGTCCGAGAAAAACTAACTCAGCACTTTGCCATTCAGTTAATCCACAGGGACTTATTTATCTTTGTGAGTACACAAGTATCGTACGTTGCGGAGATCATTCATTCCGCATAATTTCTTATTATCAGTTCTCTTAAGTTCTGTTTTTTTTTCTCGCGGAATATTAAAACCCATCCGTACTCCTTCAGGCAACTAAAATCAGTGGAATACTTGAAATAGTTCAGTTCCCCCCCCCCCCCGGCCTCTGTTCATACTTGGTTACTGATCATGTCTCACGCTGTGATAATTTAACAACTTTTAAATTCCATCCCTCCAAACCCTCCGTATTGTTCATTTAGAAGCTAGTCATTTTCTTCTTCCCCTTCTCGTAAAAAGTCATTTACCCTCAACTAAATCATTTAACCGGTTTCTCTGAGATGCTGTAATGAAATCTAGTAAATCTTGTCAAACCATAACCAATCATCATCCATCTTACCCTTTCTAATATTATAATCCGATTTTCGTAACATCTCCAGTTATGAAATTTGAAACTGAGTTGCACAATTTGAATAACTGCCTTATTAATTGTAAGCAGATTTTTAATATGAGTAATCCAGCTTTTCACCCGAAAGGTTTAAGTGCGGAAAACACTGTGGAGGCAAATCGTTTCAGTTATGATCGTTGTAGTACAGAGATGCTAATGAAAGAAATTTTCATTAACTAATAATCTCTCGATTTCTGTGGCTTTTATTTTTAGTTGTTTAACGTTGAAATTAAGATTTTAATACTACGTTTATTGCATAAATTTTATACTTTTGTAAACTGAGGTTGCTCAGAGAGCAGTTCCCTTATATCGAGTTGATCAAATGACAGAAACTGTCATTTGATCAACTCGATATAAGGGAAATCGATGCGAAAAGTGAAATTTCTGCACACGTTGTTTTATGCTTTTCCAGTATGAAATGCTTTGAAGCAGATTGAGCTTTGTACTGCCATCACAGTTTAAATGGCATTTCGAGACCGTATTCTTGTAGTTCGATTATAATATTAACATCGTAATTTTTTGCCTACTAGAATCAGAAAGCGGGCTTATATCACGTCTGTATGCATCTCCCAACACTCACCCCTATAACGTTTCGTTTAATTTAAAGTCAATGCAAAAAGTTCTCAGGAGATCTGACGGCGGAAGGGGTGTATATTCGGTTCGAACATCTTGAAACAAGATTGACAAATTGCATTCCTCGCCATTTTCATCGAAGCCGAAAGTGGACTCTGTTAATTTTATTTGGAACTATGATTTGTTTATGCATATTACATTATAAAACAAAATAGACAGGGCAAAGCCCTGGTTCAACTCACAGTTGAAAGTAATCTTCAAAAATAAGCAAAAATTGTTCAGGAAATGGAAAAGAACTGGGCATCCAGAGGACCACACCCGGTACAAACATGAAAGAGCACGTTTCATGAAGGGGAAGAAAGGGGCACACATAGATATGGCTAAAGCAAAACTAAAAAAGGGCAAAAGAAGCCTCGCGCATAAAATGACTGAGACATCCTTTAAGGAATGGATCGAAGCCACTTTCGGAACACCCCTCAAGGAAAACCAAATTGACAGCGAAGCAAACAGTAACAGGATACAAGATGTAATCAAGGGGTTTAAGGAATCTAACAATAGTAATCGGATTGTCACTAAAAATGAACATCTAAAAGAAATCAGTATCAGCAGAGAGAACTTAAAGTGCAATCAACAGCCTCCCAAATAAAGCAACGATTGGGCCAGATAATTTCCCACTATTTATGATCAAAATCTGTAGCTGTTACATCATCGATGTACTACTACACATATTCCAGAGAATTTTGATGGAGGGGAACTTCCCGAAACTGTGGAAAAGCTATTTTGTAAAACCTATCCCCAAAATAAAAAACCCAAAATTTGTAGACTTCAGACCAATCGCTATCGGATGCTCTTTGCAAAAAAATCTTTGAAAAAAACAATCCTGCACACCATTATCGAGCATTTCTTTAAGCACAGGCCACAATACCTGCACTCAGTACTTCCACAGAGATCGACCATCACCAACCTCATGGGGACACTGCTAAGGATCCAGCAAGCAGCAATTGGACGTAGTCTTTTTTGATGTGGCAGCCGCGTATGATAACATATCCATCCCAGCTCTCATAGTCATTCTGCGGGGCTACTTTCACATTACAGGAAATGCCCTCCATTTATTAAAGAGCACTCTTCGGCGCAGACAAATTGCGCTGACAAACGAAAACATGTGCGCAACGTATGAGGTTGATAAAGGTGTCCCTTTATTAACAAAGAACAGCAAGCGGCCCCTAGCCAGAAATGGGCAAATCCGCTATGTACATGCATAGATATATATACAATCATATATATATATATATATCATTGTATATATATGATTGTATATATATGATATATATAATCGTGTTAATTACAATGTTATAGGTGTGATTATATATGATATATATAATCGTGTTAATTACAATGTTATAGGTGTGATGAACATGTATCATGTTCACAGAGCAAATCACATCACGTAATTAATCAGAAGTATTACTTGTGTCCCAGGAACCACAAGACAGCAGTCTTTTCCTATCCTAGGAAGAACGAAAACCGCACCCACTGAAGGTAGTGCTATATACCAATGGGTGTTAGCTAATCCTGTATCCACAGCTGCCCAAACTGGGGTACCAGCTAATAAAAAAAAAAAAAAAAAAAAAAAGAGAATAGATGGCAGGCGATATCAGTTTCAAGAGGCTATAGACATTGCAGGTGTTGGGTTGGTTCCTTGTTGTTGATAAACTTGAGAAGAGTTGCTTTCTTTTAGTGAAAACAGCAGAGCAGAACTGTTGTAGAGCTGAGAACGATTGAGAATTTTCAGTCAGCGCCACTTCATTTCCTTCAGAGAAGTTGCTGACAGCAGCTTGTAATGTATTTCTGTCATCGTGGTACAGGTTGCAGCGATACAGAATGTGCGTCATTCTGTAAATACGCATGCAATTTACAGACACAATACACGTGGGTATATGAATTAACATTGCGGGTGAGCCTAATGTAATAGTTTGGATTACAGGTAATCCTCGTATAACACGGTTATTAGGTTCCTGTAAAACGTTGTTATACGGGACTAAGAAAAAGTACAAAAAGGGGATTACGTTCCAAATGCTAACTAAAATACACTATTTCGTTAACAAAAATACACCATTCTAGATTTCGTATATCTTCTTCTCTATTTAAAAAATCAGTAATTGGGTTTGTTTGCTTTTGCTTGATAAATCTTTGTGAATTTCATCGTATGGAACTCAGAATTTTTGAACCTCCCTTTGGAACTTTGGGCTCCTTTCATTCAAGAATCTGCATTCAAAAATAAGATTCAAATTGCTCGGCTAACTTTATGCCTTTCCGTATGCTTTTTAGTGTAACATTTGGAAGTTTAGAATTTCCATCTGCGATATCATCATCTGAATTGATTTTACCTCCGATGCCATTTGCACTAAATCTGCTACGCCGACTTCTCTTTCTACCAGTAATTCTTGAACGTCTTCAGTAATCATATCTTTTTTTTAGAAGCATTGGCGACTAAGGTAATGTAATCTGTGTATATTGTCTATAAATTGCGTGTGTCCCGAGGTCTATTTTCTGTTTTGCTGGACGAAAAACCGGAGTTTCCGGGAGAAAAAACCATGCTGCCCTCGCCCGACTAACTCAGCACGTTGTGAAAATGACCCATAAAAATTCCTCCTTTCATCGAATGGATTCGAACTCGGTTCTTTTCCAGTCGGTGTGGTAAGGAGGGCGATTCTATGAACTGTGCTACCCACGAGGACTTTAGTTGCCATATTACCAAAACCTTCCACTCCTACCGATGTATCAAGTTCTACTATCGCACCAATTCCATTTTCTGCCCGTTCGATCATATTTCCTGAATGAACTGACTCTGGCTATACATTTTTCCAACACGCACCTGTTGACAGTTTGCTTCTTTCAGCGATAAAGCTATGATTCTGATACAGTCCACAATTGAGAAATGGCTGCATGCCTCCATTACTTCAATAGACTCGGAATAAATGTTTTCCAAACTCCATGTAATGAGTTTTACAGGTGGTTATAATGCCTTGATCTAATGGCTGAATGAAAGAAGTTGTATTAATCTAGTACAACTGTGGCGGTAGGAACTGCAAAAAGTAGATCTTACAAATTTAATAGAAATGTCTATTTAGCTAGAAAAAATCCAGGAAGGGCAATGGAAAATGAGAATCAGCATTAATGCCCAAGTATTAGGTTAAAGATCTGAATACTGAATACTCATAGCGACTAAATGGAGACAAGTAATTTCGAATAATACAGAGCAAACAGGAACAGCGGTGCACAGCCACGAGGGGATACCATTTGTGAACAGGCGAGAAAAGGGTTGCTGAGGGCAAGAACAATAGGACTGTGAAATTGGATTATGAAACATCTCTTTTGATCTAAGCCACCGTTAGGAAGTAAACAGGAAATTAGTAAACTCCAGTGTTCACGTCAAAAGAAAACGGCGTCAGGGTGGCTGATGTTTTGGCCATTTGGCCATATTTAGCAGAGAAGGTGTGAACACGAAACTGAGTGTTTTGGAGGTGACTGGGAAGCATGAAAAGGTCATACTGCCGTGTGAAAAAAAAAAAATTTCTAGAGAAGGGTTGGTTTGTTGCTCTAGGGAGACGGCTGTGGTGTGTTGTTTTAGCAAATAGTAAGGAAGGAAAATTAAACAGTATGATGATTGGTTACGAGTCCTTGGGGGAGGCATTGCAAACTCGAGGGAAAAAGAAAAATTCGGGGGAGTAATTGAGAAAGTATCACTCTGTATCTGACTTCTTTGTGGTCTAAGAGGAGAAAGTCGTGAGTTTGCGGGTTGAAGTGGAAGAAGTAGTTTTTTTTTTTATTGGTCAGAGTTCACATCTCGTGATAGCAAGATGAAAAAGAAAAAAAAAATGTGAGAGAAAGAAAGCCTGATCTGGCATGTGAAGGCGGTGATTAAGGTTATGTAAACGTACAAGAAAGAAAGCCTGGTCCGGCATCGGAGGGCAGTGATAGGGTGATCGGTATCCCTAGCAACGAAATCGCAAGATGTACCTCCGAAGTTTTGTCGTGTAAGAGCCTACACTTGTGTCTAGGGTCCGGCCTGTTGAGAAATAGCCAGTTATGCAGATATGTGAGCCAAGAAAAGAAAGAAAGCTACTAAGGAAAGCAGGGTGCTCAAGGAATGGAAGAAAGTCTGTCTGACGCGAAGGAAGCCTGAACGCAAGGAAATTGGAAGTAACGGCCATCCCGGAATGTAAGTCTGTTCCTGTTTTTTTTTTTTTTTTTTTAACTCCGAACTTATGGACTCATAATCTGAACTCTGTAAGCAGTTGACTGATGTTCCTTTTATAAAGAGGAATATTCCTGTTGTCTTAAGCAAGTTAGTTACTAAGGTTGAGGCAATTTGTTATGAATGTTAACTATTATGAAATAACATAAGGGTGGTACAGGGGTAATAAAAAAAAAGTAATAGTATAAAGGAATGAGTAAAGAAATTATATTTATAGGGGTAGTACTGTAAGGATAATGTTAACCTATATCATTAAATTAGGCCAGGTGCCAACACAAGTAACATACCAGGTGAGGTGTAAAGAGAAAAATTTTATGAATAGAGAAACCTCATAAGTAAAGAGGGATGACTAAGATGATAACTAGAGAGTAATTAAGGTAGAATGAGGGATTTATAGTGAACATTACTGAGGTAAGAGGATACCAGTTGTAATACATTTCATGTGTTAAAGGCTAGAAACAAATATATAAAAAGAGTAATGCGAGCTGAAATGAGTTTACTGATGTAAGTGATATAAATTGGTAATGTAAGAGAATGATTGAGTAATCATCGAGGATTCATATTAAGTAAGATACAACTGATACAATCTTGATGTTAATAATTTGTAAATTGAGAATAGTTGATGGGAGAGAAGTATTGTATTGTACTGTAGTATGGTCCAAATATATGGAAATTGGTATGCATGTATGTACAAAGTAAATGCTGTATATAATGTTTATTAAAGGGTGTAAATTTTATTGAAAAATGTGTCTCCTAGAAGTTTCTGTGAATTGCCGTCAGATTTGCGTTTGTGGGGTGAGCTTGGCACTTCAGTAGGATTGAAATTCAAATCAAACAAAAAAATTTAAAACAGTCCCCCTCCCCACACACAGAACATATAACGTCAACTTTTGATTGACTTAAATATTTTGGTTGGCCTGGTGTGCTATCCAATAATAATAAAACTTTGAAATCTAGATTTTTCCACGAGTTCAACAAGTACAAGTTCAATAGCAGAGAACGTAACACGGAAATTTCCCAACAAAATAAAATACACGGATTTCTGAATAATTTTGTTAAACTAGCGAGTCAACAGCGGGAATTCAAAAAGAGTGGAAACGTTGAAAAATTACGTACAAAAATCCATCATTTTAAATAAGAACATTCCGGCGCAATGAAAGGCCGATGCCCTCAATTCGGCAACGTTCAGTATTTATTCATTGAATGGATGAATGTTCAACACTACAGTTGAAACAATAGGACGGTAATAGCTGTGTTGATGTAGTTCGTTTTTTGTTGGGACTCGAAGGTACAATTGTGTGAAAATAGTGCCGGTTTTAATACACTACTAAACAGTGTTCAGGTAATCTATCTGTGGATTACATGATTATTGTTGCGAACAGGATGCATCCATTCGTACTTTTTTTTTCTCTCGGGCATTGATTAAATAAAACTAATTTCTAGTAACAAAAGTTTATTTGATATGAGCGTGTTCGCTTCGTAGATATGATCTCCATGGCTGCTGTCTATCTCTGATTGGGACAGACTATCCAACAACTATCATTCGAATCAAATGCACTTTTATATTACTTTCGGGTGTCCTCTTACGCACAAGATACAAAATTTTTCTTTACTGTCTCAGCTAAATTTATTTTTAACTCGGTTGCCAGTGGTGCATAAAAAAGCCAAGTAGTTAACTCTGTACTGTATTGAACTGCTTAAATTTATTTCCTATAGGATTATTTTACTCATTCATCAAGTACTCCATTGTGAGATGGCGTATATCCTTGGATTTAATTTATAATTACGTTGTACAGAACGTCTTTGACCATGTTCCTTTTTGACATCATGTTAAACGCAACACGTATTGCAAGCTTTCTTGGGAGCACTTTCAAAGCGGTCTGTGTTAAGTTTGAGGAACTCTCGCTGTTATTTCTGTATACGTTTATTCTCACACTCGTGAGATAACCACATGTTCGACAACTCCTTTACCACATGAGGTTCTTTAGAATTGTATATCGATCTTCGCTTCACGCTGAGTTCTGAATGGGGCTTCGAATTTCCCCTATCCTCGCCATTATGGACTTTCTGTGTGAAATGGAAATATTAAAATGACAAAAAGTGACACACGAGCATGTCAGAGTGCTGATGCTACAGACGCTTTTCGCAACTGCTCCATTACAATGTTTCTTTTCAGAAAATGGCAGCATGACTGTTGAGTTATTTATTTATAACTCTGCATTTTGAAGTGACATGGGTGAATAACAAGTCTATTGAACGGTATTCCAATTGACAACGAATCGTCAAACAATCTGTCACTTGCCATTAGAATGATGGTGGTCAATAACTTGTACACCTGAGTAGAAGTTTACGTATGTTCAGAAAGGTAGCAACGGATTGTACTTTGATACTAAATTTAGTTCATCCAAAAGAATGTTAAGGACGCAAAACAATTGCTTGTTGTTAACATAAAATAATACAATTTCTTAATTTCCGCACACAAAACTTGCTAGCAACAATGCGTTGAACCACTTTTGAATATGTTTAAATATACCATTGTGGTAGCATTATAAATGATAGTTATTCATAACTTCTCTCATGTTGTTTAAATTTATCATCAAGCTAAGGCTTTACGGTGTCAGCATTGTCTGAAAAGTGTGCATTTTAATCTATCAAAATTCAGTTGTCTGGGAATTTAAAAAAATAAAAAGACCCTGGGGGAAAAAAGGCCCATAATAGTGCCTCTCGTCTAGAAGATACCGGTATTTGAAAAGCCTCTTCCCCGCAATGTGGAAGAACAGGTGCGGTCATACCCATTCTGCTAGTCGACTTGACTCCACAGATGTGCTCTGCAAAGTAAACTTTGCAGAGCACATCTGTGGAGTCAAGTCGATTCCTATTCGAAAGCAGAACAACCTTGAGAGATCAGTGCCACAGTATAGAGACTGTTCTTTCTTACCCTATCTATCAGAACGAAACGTAATATCTCCATTTACGATATAAATAATTCAAAGTGAATCAATTAATGTTCATAGTTTCACTAATAAATAATAGTATGCACAGTTAAAACAGCAGAGACAAATGAATAGCAAACCTGTTGCTTTGACGCCTGGAAACAAGGAAATTTATTCTGACTCGTCACTGTGTTATCGATCGATGAAATTCTGAAGAAATTAAAGTAAGGCTTAAGAGATTCTTTGAAAATCCTGATACCCGCACGCACTCCTACCTTTTTTTAATTAACTGTGACAAAGGCAGACGAATGACAAATAGCTATAAATAAATAAAATCATCGAGACTTCTCAACCATGTAAAAGAGGATGGATCAATCATTACAATCTTGTTATTCTTTGGAATGATTGTAGCATTGTGATAGAGGACAGAAAGAAGGCACTGCAGGTGCGTCTATCTTAATTTATTTTAAAGCTTTATATTTAGTTGGCGATAATACATTTTTATGTTTGTAAAGAAGCATATCTTATGTGAGCTACGATAAGCAATTAAAGGAGATTTATTTGAGTCAGTAATGTACTGCTTTGGTACAAATTAATTGTACAAAAAATTAAATTATATTACAAAAACGCTAAAAAAATCTCTCTATACATTAAAAAAGTTTTCCTCCTAGTGATATTTATTCGAGCCAGTGAGAGAAGAGGGCGGGGAAATAACGTCACTACAAATTCGCAGGTAAATAATTACATTGTTGTCTTTCATTGAAAGGCAACAGCCTCCATAACGTTCACCAACCTCGTGCACGTGCTTCACTGTCTGATACATGACCACACCCGGCATCATTTGATGTTCCATTGTATGTTAGCTGATGAAGGGACCCGATAGAGTTTGTATATTTGTAAATAGTTTAGTATTTCGTAAATATTTGTATAGTTTGTAAATATTTTAAGGCCTTTTCCTAAGTGACCTATATAAACGCAGATAAATAATTACATAGTGATATTTATTCCACTTTCAGAATGCTGCGTGGTGGGGTAGCCAATGGAAGAAGAGAGATGCGGGTAACGTGGTACAAGTGGGCACGGCAATTACGTCACTACAAATGCACAGGTAAATAATTACATAGGTCATTTCCTGTTTATATATCGATCAGTGCGTTTCGACAGGCGTGTCCTTTATGTAGAAAAGATTTGACTTACTCTGTCATACCTCTACATTTTACGTAGAAAAGCTTGTGCGGGGGTCGCCGAATAGGAGGCGAAGCCCCCTAGTTAAAAATTCTAAAAAATTCGAACTTCAAGAGTGTTTAATTTAAAAAAAAAACTTATTACATTTTAATTTTTGTAATGTATTTGAGAACTGTTAAAATAATGCAAGTTGTAGCTGGATTTTCTGCCTCTAATGTGCCTTTGCTAAATAAATAATTTAAAAAATAAATAGATATTCACGACCACTAGAATTTAAAAGTGAATGAAGAAATGGGAAGGTTGCAAAAATAACATTATGCAGTTAATATTATAAGGCTAAGGTTTAATATGAGATGATTTCATTGAAAATGACAGATGAATAACTAACAACTAATGTGAATTAGCTCAATTATAACCAGTCAAGATTTTGTTATTCAGATTAGCATTAGTAGAGGCATATGATGCAAGCTTATGTAGCATTAGCCAAAAAAAAAAAAAAAAAACCACTTCCATTTCACCCCTCTGTTCGTTCGAAATACCTGTCCAGCTGAGCCTTAAATTTATTTAGGCTATCAACTTCCACGACAAGGGATGGAAGTCTGTTTCACCAACAGACCACCCGCTGGCTAAAGGCAGATTTCCGCACGTCTATCCTACTTCTGTCTTTCCTCAACCTGAATTTAAGCCCTCTCAGGTGATTATTCTGAGCAAGAGGAAGAATCCCATGGGCATTGAGCCTGCGCAAACCATTCAAGGCTTTATACACCTCTATCAGATCACCTCGCCGGTGCCTAGTATCCAGACACTGTAATTTGCAAAATTTAAGCCTTTCTTCGTAAGAGCAACCATTTGTTCCATTCAATAAGCTCTGCCCTTCTCTGTACTCGTTCCAGCACCTCTACATCCTTCTTGAAATGAGGCTTCCAGACCTGTATACAGTACTCAAGGGGGTGGCCTGACCATTGCCTTATACAAGGGAATAATCACCTCCTTATCCCTGCTAGAAAAATTCCTGTATATCATTGACAAGACACTATGAGCTACTCTTGCAGACAGTCTGCACCGCTCAGAAAACTTCATAGCTGCCTACACAATTACTCCCAGGTCCTGTTCGTTCTCTACCACTGTCAGTGTAGTACCACAGAGTTGATACGTCACTGGGTTTGCTGCTTCCCATATGCAGTACTTTACATTTGTCAGTGTTAAACTTCATTTGCCACCTCTCAGCCCATCTGCTCAACTTTTCTAGATCCTGATGCAACAGCGTACTGTCATTAGTGTCCTTAACAACCCTGCCAACCTTCGTATCGTCTGCAAACTTGGACATTAAGCTTGATATTCCATCATCAATATCATTTATAAATACAGAAAACAATAATGGACCCAACACTGAACCCTGAAGGACTCCACTAATAACATTAGTCCACGATGAGCAGTGTCCATTGATTACCACTCTCTGTCCTCACCCCCTCAACCGTCCCTTTATCCATAGCAGCAATTTGCCTCCAATGCCACACTACTCCAATTTGTGCAGCAGTCTTCCATGTGCAACAGTATCAAAAGCCTTTCTAAGATCCAAATATGTATAATATCCCAGTTCTTTTGTGACTGCATCATAGTATCCAGTCAAATTGGTCTGGCAAGACTTTCCCTTAACAAAACCATGCTGTGTCCGAGCTATAACTGAAGTCTTGTCTAGATGATCCTGCAGTTCTTCTTTAACCAGTGCATCCATTAATTTTCCTGGATCAGAGGATAAACTCCCATATCTATAATTACTTTTCTCGCCCTTTGATCCTCCTTTGTGAATTGGAGACACATTTGCACATCTCCTGTATATGGGTACCTCCCCTGAGTCCAACGAAGCTCTCATAATTATGGCTAAGGGTTTGCTTACTTCACTTGCTTCATTCCCCTTCCTGAATAACTCATCACGTGTGAATGTAGATGCAAAATACTGGTTTAGTTTGTTAGCCACCTGAGCAGGATCCTCAACTGTTGAACCATCAGTATCCAGTGGACGAATCTGATTCATCCCTTTCCTTCTAGAGTTTACATAGGTAAAGAACTCTTTTCTGTTTTTCTTTGCATCCTTTGCCAAGGATTTCTCATAATCTGCTTTTGCCTGTCTAATCTTGACTTGGTTACAGACCAGCTTATATATATTGTAGGCTTCAATGTCACTCGTTAATTTATATGTATCCCATGCATTTTTCTTCTCTGCCATATGCCTCATTAATTCATCTGACATCCATTTTGGCCTAAACCTTGAACAATATTTCTTAGTTGGTATGTAAAGCCTAGTAGCTTCCAAGATAAGTTCTTTGAATGCTTCCCATTTTGAATTTGCTGTTGGTGACATCATCAGTTGGTCCCACTGTATAGAATTTAAATACTGTCTCAGTCCATCGTAGTCGCCTTTACGGAAGCAAAACCCTTCCCTTTACCCCTAATGGTAGTTACCTCTTTGAGTAAATCCCACTTCAGCACACTGTGATCACTGCCACCCAGTGGTTCCTTTATCTGCAGATTCTTAATGCATGAAGAATCACTACTGATAATCAGATCAAGAGTATTACTGCCTCTAGTTGCCTCCCGAACATGCTGATGTAGAAAACAATCATCCAATAAATCCAGAAAAGCCTTGCTAGTGTGTGAATGACCAACCCACAAATTCCAGTCAATATCTGGGAAATTAAAATCCCCCATTATAAGATTCTCTGATTTACTGGCCCACTCTATTTTCCTGTACAGTTTCTTATTATACTGATCAGAGTCATTAGGTCAATAGCACACTCCTACTCTCAATTTTGATCTCCCAATGCTTATGTCACACCAAACTGACTCGACACTGCACTGTCCAGCGATGTCGACTGGCTTCACTTCCTTGGATTTTATGTGTTTCTTAACTAATAGCATAACCCCTCCTCCCTTCCTATCCTGTCTATCCTTTCTGTACACATTGTACACCCCAAATTCCAGTTCTGCATTCCTTATATCTGTGTGACACCACGTCTCTCATATCCCAACAATATCTGCCTTTGATGTTTTGAGCAATACTTCAAATTCATCAAATTTATTTACCAAACTCCTAGCATTGGTGCACACGCAAGTATACATGCACCTGTTCCTATTCTTAGCAACCATAACACAACCCATGTGTTCACTTGTACCGCAATGACTCCCACCAGTCTCTGAAATATCCTGCATCTTATTTTCCAGGCTGCTGCTCGTTCCAATAGAAGCAGTGCAAGAATCACTTTCACTTTTGCCAGTGGCTACTGTTAATCTATTAGTCCTTGTATCCCCCCAAGCTAGCAGTTTTCCGACCCACCTAACATTGCCCCGATAGCATCAGCAAATATTCTTGCACCCTTTCTATTTAAGTGTATGCCAACCCTGTAGAAGCAGTCTCTCCTGTTAACAATTACAGACCAGGCTGAAAAAATTCTACCCCTTGAGTTGAGCCCTGCACAATCTTTCCAGGGCCGAATTGATGGACAAGGCTCTCATCATATACTCCCTTCTATCGTGTCTGGGCAGAATTGCAGACACTTTCAAAAAAAAAAAAAAAAGTGAAGTGCAGCCATTATCAACCCACTGCAGGATGGAAGCCTCCTCAACAATTCATGCCGAGGGAAATGGACCGTAATCGGCCACGCTGGTCCAGTGCGGGTTGGCAGATCGACCGTATTCAGCAGTCAGGGGCTTGAACCCCGGTCTACTCAAAGAGCGTGTGCTACTGCACTCCCGATCCTGCCCACTTGGCTGCGGAGGCCTCAACCCTAATTCTCGGCTTTTGTTCAACAGTGACCTGTACTTGTTAAGTAATTCTGCCGGTCTCCTACTCTTAATATCATTAGTGCCAACGTGTACAACTATATCACCTTTTGTGCCCTTAAAAGATGATATTCCTCTACAACGTACATCAACCTTTGCCCCTGGCAGACATACCCTGGTTCTGTTCCATCTATCCTTTTTACAAAGCGTTTCCCTGACAATAGAGTCACCAACAACTACTAGTTCTTCAACAACTAGTTCTCATTGAAAGATACAAATACGTAGTCCGTCAACAACAGTAGCTCGGTGTACTCATATGTAGTAGTAAATAAATTTTAAATAAATTTTTTTATTTATTTTGAATGAACTTTTGACACAACGGCTCCTCATGGGTCATGCGGTTTTGTCGCCTGTTATTCTGTATAAGTGTGTTCATAGGATGATTGCGTGCCTTGCCAGCTGAAAAAACCCGAAATAACTCTCGTGGGAATAATCCTACTCCCTCCGCCTGAGATCAGCTAACTACATCTCAGATTGAACAGGGCCTTAAACATTCTGACTGGATTCGAACCCCGGGGTCTCTCCAAACTCGTGACAAGTGTCGATACTATACTTTCACGACAAGGCTATAGAGGAATCATTGGAATGACTCCTCTGTACCCTTGTCGCAGCAACCCGGTAGGAAGAAATCTGTTTTGTAAAGTCTTTGTTTAAACAGCAACAAAGCGAGGGTAGTCCAAGAATGCATAATCAGAAGCTCTCCACTGAAAACGTTCCAAGACACTCTAGTGAAAGGTTAGGTTCACTGATTTCATGTCTTTGCTTATATAAAACTGAAAATCGAACCTTGTGTGCTATAGGATTCATCGTCGGGCTCCAATTATTTAATATATTTGTGAATGATTTACCCGGACTCTGTTCTGGAGAAACTCTCTAGTTTTTCTTTGCTGATATTAAGCAATCCAAGATCCTATTCCAAGAAAAAATATACAGACAGATTTTTGGCCTCCCAATGGGCTTAAACATTAGCGGACTCATTGCCGAACTATACTTAGACAAATTAGAAAAGATCCATCTTGATCCATTTATACCACAGATCACATATTACGGAAGATACCTGGACGACATCCTAATCATCACAGACCATTTGACCATAAACAATATTCTACAGGTTTTTAATAACATCCATCAGAGACTAAAATTTGAATTAGAAACTGAAGCAGAATCCCACTCCATAAATTTCCTTAATTTTACCATACACAGATTAGACCAAAAACTAAATTTCAGCATATATAGAAAACCCACTAATAAAGGGATGCTTCTGCACTTCCACAGTTACCACCCCCAACCATATAAAAAATCGGTCATGCTGAACCAATTTCAAAATGCCTATAAATATTCTTCCACCCAGATTTCTCTAACCACTGAAATAAATGAACTAACCAGAAGATTCTCAAATAGGGGTTACCCTCTAACCTATATAAACAAAGTCAAAACAATAGCCCGTGATAAAATAAATAACAACAACCTCGCAACAAACATAGCAAAAAAATCCGACAAGACCAAGAAATATATTTCATCACCATCCCATATATCGAGCACTGGTACAATAAACTTAACCAAATATGCAAGGGAACCGACATGAAAATCATAGCAAAACCCATGAACAAACTATACACATTCTTCAGAAATCGGCCTTCAAACACCACATTCCAGTCACAGCATGACCTCGTATACAGTATACCATGCAAAAATTGTGACGCTGTCTACGTAGGATCCACCATGGGAGTGGCACAGCTTCGAGCAAAACAACACGAAGCTTCGGTGCGGGCGGGTCGTTCAAATGCATCGGAACTTTCGTTCCATGCAATAAATGAACGACATACATTCGGCTTTACTGAAACAAAAATTATAAATATTCAACACAACTACTACAAACTACTCATTGCAGAAACTTTAGAGATGAAACTACATGAAACTTCAATCAATATCCGTAGGCCATTCCTATTGTCCGACGATTGGTCACTTATACGCATGCGTGAAGAACAAATACTACAACATAAGGAAAGAAAAAGAGTTTCGGATTAATTGTGAGTAACTCTCTTCCTGTGAACATGATGCCCCGAAAAGTTCTAGTCCAACTTAAGGAATGTAGAGAATAACCCCAACCCCTACCCCCCACCGCCGCCCCTTACCCAATTATTAGACCCCTAAATTCAACTCAAAATTCCAGCCACAGGACCAAAAAGAAAAATCGATCCTTAATTATTAGCCTGTTTAGACCCCCAAAATCTTTATGACAATGTTTTGCAAAATTGATATCGCCTTCCCCATGAATTATTAGCGAGTTGGACAAGGAGAGTTGGAAAAGAAGCTTCCTATATCAAAAAATAAAGGTAAGCCCTGTTGATTCATAATATAATAGAATATAGGAATTATCGAGCACGTAATAGCTTTCTAGTATCAAAGCTGATATTAAGATATATGCTTCACTTGCCAATGTTCATCACTGCTCAAATTTTCAGTTTTGCTGTAAAGATAATCGATTTCAATATAAGAAATTTTTTTCAGCCTATTAATCTCTCTTGATTAAGAGCAAAAATTGCCATAAAATATGAATTCTTCATGGGGGGAAATATCAGTTTCAAAGGCTCGATGACGTAAGACCTAGATGTAACTTTCAAATTGATGGAAGTAATATTACTAGGACTACCACGGCCTCTGAATTTCTTAAAAAATATGCCTGTATAAAAGGCCGCATTCGCTATTTACTGTGCACTTTGCAACATGGAGCCAGCATTAAGTAACTGAAATAAATAAGACTGAAAAATCTCCATAGACGGTTTTAGAAAGGGGATCGATTGTTATACAACAGGCTGAGAGCTAGTATGTGGTTTGCTGAACTTACAAAGTAATAAAACGGAACGAGTTCGTAGATATTGCATTCCTGTGCAGCCTCAATATCTCCGCAGATAATAGTCTACTTGCTAAAATTTATTTCAGCACGTGATGCTAGCTTCTGGCGTCAGAAATGTGTTGTTGACAGACAAAACATTTCATCTGGATAGACTGCGGACCGAGTCCAGGAAATCCATCTTAGGCTTTATTTGTTGCAAGCATTAAATAAACATAACTACTTATTTATTTATTTTTTCCTCCAATTTTTTGGAAGCTCGTCACGACCTAAACGCTAAGGCCAAAGTTAAGCAATATGAGATTTGTAAGAAATGGAAATACAGTAAAGCAGCATACATAATTATCAGATAATAATTAGAAGAGTTCTTTGTTTTTTTTAGTTACATATTTCATGAAGGGAAGTATTTCGTTTCTGAGTTTGAAAAATGGAGGGCAGTTTTATGATTCCCACGTCATACGTTCTCCTTATGATAGTGGTTTTGCTTGTCTTTGCTACTTACTTTGGCTAGTGCTTCCAGAGGTTCTTCTGAAAATTCGCAAATCCCTCCTTTCAAATTACTGTTCCGCTGCACTTCCTCAATTATTTCTGAAGTTAGGGAGAAATCCATCAACTGCTAACTCTTATTCTGTCTTGAAATAGTCCATATGATTAACGATCGCCATATGGATTCCGTCGGAAGTTGTTCTTGCCCGGACCCGCATAGGACATAGTCATTTGACTCATTCGTATTTGCTGAGGGCCGATGACCCTCCTATGTGTGAGTCCTGTGACACAATTTTATCAATCAGTCACATTTTTATTGACTGTCCAGTTTTTAGCAATATATGATTTACCGCTTTTAACCATCTGACTGAGCCGTATACACTCAGTCAGATTTTATCCGACAATGACCATGTGTCTGCTATTTTTAGCTTTCTAAAATCAGTAAACCTTTTTACTCATATTTAAAAAATCTTCCTTGTTATTGTTACTTGTTTATTGATATTTGTCTTTTAGAGTTTATACTTGTTTTTATACCTTGACTTAGTGACCTAATTCATTAGGCCACTGAAAGTTTTACTTTTTTATGACTAGGTTTTGGCGCATTATAGCCTTAGTTGCTAATGCGCCAATAAAACCCAACCAACCATGGATTCCGTCAGTATCGATTCGGTGGCGATGGCTTGGCTTATATTGTTCAACTCTAAGCAAATTATATGGAAAATTTCGAGGAGACTCAAGCACTTTCTCTCGACATTTCCAAGCCTTTTGATCGTATTTGGCATAAAGGTCTTCTGAGCAAGCTTCCTTCTCAGTTATGGCTTTTAACGAATGGTTTCGTTCGTGTAAGTTATCGATTAAGATTAATTCAAATCCCTTACACTCTGCTATTTCCACGATAAATAATTATTCGGCAATATGTTACAGCAACTTTACCGGAATCTCGATCACTTGCGAGTGATCGAGGCTGCTGGTTGTTGCAAAATGTTATACACAAGATTTTCTGAACTGGAAATAACCATTTGCTTTTCTTGTTATTTGTATGCTCTTTCTTTTCGCAAAATAAAAGGTGCGTTTTCTTTTATATTCCCTATCGCATTTACTTGAATTCAAAATGATGTTTAAGTTGAACTAAGTCATTTTAGAAAGAGTGAAGTGGGGTCCTGAATGGGAATTTTGTTGAGTTGACCTACTAGGAGCCGCAAATAACTTTTTTTTCCCTTATACTTTTGAAGATACTATCTTAAATTCCTTCGGAATCAGTTTGGTTTTTTCTGATGAGGGAGATGGGTTATTTTTAGGAAGTGTAACTTGAAGTTATATCCTTCTGTGACATGATATTTCTGGTTTCTTTTTTCTTGAGCTGGCAGGTTGATGAATACCAGCTGTAAGGCTCGATTACCTCTGATAAGTAAAGTGTCTTTTTTTTTTTAATAAGGGGTACTAAGTTAGCTGCGTTATTTCCGCATTCAGTTTGGGAAGCGTAAGGTTGAACCTTTCCATAATAATTATCGTTACTATGTTTGCTTGTGCGCAGGATTAATTGAAGTGGTAGTATTTCATAATCATTAGGTAGTACTAGGCGGAATTGTACTTTTATGAAAGAAGTGCTAGAATTCCACCTTTTGGAATCGAATGCAGACATAAATATCGCTATGCTACTACACTGTATTACTAAAATCATTGGGTAATTAATTAAAAACCAGCAGCTGTTTACATATCATATTTCAGTGTACTGCAGGATATTTTTTGGGCTGTAACACGACCTAAGGTCTTCGTAGAGCGCTGTCCACATTTATGCCTATGTCAACGGAAACATTCTTCCAGCTGAAGTTTTAATTGAGCAAATTATGATTGCTTCTGTGAACGAACTTACGCACGTGTTTCGAGTTTATTTCACAGCGGTTCTTTTTGGGTTACGGAACTCAGTGGGGCGCATATTACTCCCCAAAGTAAGCTGTTACAAGTCATACTCTGTGATAGCTTTTTCAACAGGACAGTGATCCCTAACATACCGTTCGATAACACAGCATCAGTTCGCCGAAGGACGTTATCGAGGATGTAACGATATTTCTCCTACAAGGTGGCATTCACAAAAACCATTGCTCCAACGCCATACCACGAAAAAGTTGGTCCAAACCATTGCGGTAAGACATGGCTTACCGCAATGTGTTACATTTGGAGTCCATTTCCGAACGGCTTTATTATTTTTTTTCCCTATTTTGGCTGATACGCAGATCTTTCCATCTGATGAAAATAACGTTTATGATTCAAGAAGCCAGATCCTTCAGCATGTGAGAGGTAGCTTGTTCTAGGAAACTCTTTATAAGCGCAGTCAACTCTGTATTTCAGGAATGATTCTTTGACAATATTGTTGCACCTTTTCTGTATAGCACGACCAACTGTTTGCAGATCTCTTGCGCCTTGAACACTGTCCTACCGCACTGCGTGGAGAAGTCCTGAGTTCGAATCTTGTCTATGGCGCGAGGAATTATGGGTCTCTTTCAGAACGTGACAGAGTTAGTCGGTCTCAGGCGAGGGGTAGTATGTTTTTTTTTTTTTTTTTTTTTTTCCTCACGGAAATTCTGGTTTTTCGTCCAGCAAAGGGCAAATGGAACACACGCAATTTATAGACTTATTATATAAGTTGCTGATGCGCCTAAAACCCTGCGATAACCAACCAGATCTCTTGCTATCAAAACACGAGGTTTCCTTGGCCGATGTTCACCTTTTACAGGGGCAACCCTGCATGTTATGTTCCAGACAGAGGTCTTTGGAATGTTGAGCAGTTCGAAATTCTATCGTAAGCTAAATTCTTCCCTACCGATTCCACTAACTGTTTTCGTTAAGTCGTTTTCCACTTTGTATATCGGTTGTAAATTATATCCCCTACCTTATGCAACTCTATATATTAGACGCGTTAGAATATATGCGTAAAGCGCCTGTTGTCTTCACCATGCCCATCCCCATGTAATAACTCTACACCCATTGAATGGATTTCTGTAACGTTTTATATTTAGCTATATAAAAATAATGAAATTTGCGATGGCAAATTTCATTAAAATTGGACCAATAGAAATTTGGAATTTATTTATTTTTTATCCTTCCGCGTGTAATAACTGGACTCCCAGTGGATGGATTTTCATGAAATTTTATATTTAGCTTTGTTGGAGAAACGTATCGCACCATCCCAAATTTAATTAAAATCGAACAAATAGAAGAAATCTTGAAATTATTTCTTTTTTTCATGCATATCACATAGTTATCCACATACCGTATATTGTTAGCTAAGGCACCACTGGATATTAATTTTGTTGCCCTGCAGTAATTGAAGGAATGAATTAGAAATGTGGCGGATTCGCAAAAGCAAAATGTTCTCAGTTCGCTCATAAGTCATTGCTTTTTGTTGGTGTTTTTTTTAATAACTCTTTAAAAAAAACACGTATTAATGTCATGTCATAATATTTATGGAAACACAGTGTATAATTAACAAAATGAGTTATTTTTCTGTCGTTAATAACTTAGCGTGAATTAAAGGCTCGTTCACTACGACTGTTGGAACAATTTTACTAGCTTTCCATGCGGAACTGTCCATGTGTGGAATAGCTTTGTGTAAATTAACTTGCCCAAGGGACTAAAACTTGCCCAATTTTAACTTGCCCAAGGGACTAAAAATATAGCGACGAATTATCAACTTAAGTTTTAAAAATTGAAAGAGAACGGTGCATTTCGACTGGTTATTACAAACAATTTACTTCATTCCACGAAATATGACACTCGTTTTAATATTCCTATATGAAATTTGCTATAGAACAATTATAGTTTTTTTTTTTTCCGTAAATACTACAACATGGAAGAATTGAAAATAAAAGGTCAATTAGTGACTTCAGCATGTGGAAAAAGTATCGATTCCAAGTATCACTCACATCAAAGTTTAAATTTAAAAAAAAACTTCTGCAACTATAAGTACAGAAGTTAGTTAGACGTCACCTACATTATGCAGTTTCTGAGAGAGAGAGAGAGAGAGAGAGAAAATATTAAATAAAATTTTTAAAGGAATTTATGATATTTGTGCTCCCATCCACCTTTATTCAGTAGTATCCATTATTGGATTTCTCTTTTGGGGCAAAAATGTGACTAATAAGCTAAATATTAAATTTAATTGCGTCACACACATCTTTAGACGTTAAATTGAATCCTCCAGTACCTCGACCCATATTTTCTTCAAGACATTGGAGTAGTTATTGTAACGGATTAGATTGCTTTATTCGGAATGACGCCCTAATATGCAGTTAGCGCAGGAAATAAATCAGTATTCAGAACTGCTATTTTTCCTTGAAATGGCGCCTGCACTTCTGTATCTGTGCACCAAAAGTGGCTCTATCAGGATAAAGATGAACTGAATTTAATATTTGATCCAAGATATATTAAAGGCACGTTAGAGACTGAAAAGCATGATACTGTCCAAAAAAAATTTAGACGTCCAATCAATAATGGATCAGTAGCGAAACACCTGGAAGCACGACATATGCTCACTAAAAGAACTGAAGGAGCCACGAAGACGGAAATATTTGCAGCTGTCAGAAATGTATTCGGGATGATAGTGCGCGTCCAGTGCACCAGTAGAATTCCTGCCATTAGAACGTGACTTTGTGCAAAACGATCCTCGCGTTCTAGCCGTCAGCACATCTCATCAAGCCAAAACGTGCGTTTACAACAGCCCTAGAATAGGATAAAGATTGATAACAGGCCCGGAATGACAGGAGGAGCAGAGGAGTATTTGTAGATAGCCAGGTAGGGCAAAATAAACAGCGGGCTATTCTCACGTTGCGTGTGCTTCTGGTCTGGACTTCCAAAATAACTGGTCTCGTTGAACTACCGCATTTTCATCTTCTGCGTCAAGAAGGGAAGTTGCCGCTTGTCCGTGTGTATATAAAATTCAGCGTTTGCAGTTTATAACGAACATTTTAATTATTCAATGCTAGATGGCAATGCGTTTGCCACTAGATCATTAATGATCTTTTATTATCATAGTTTAAAATTTGTTTATCATTTAACATTCTCGAAGGTTTCCTTTAAAATTTCACCTATTAGCATTAGTTATGCCATCTAGTGATGTTAGTCGATCACAATAGAGGGAATTCAGTTTATCCACAGAAACTTTCTCTCTCTCTCTTCCCCTCCTCCCCAGAAAACCGATCTATAGAACCTCTACTACCACCACCCAATTGACAGGAACAGTACACGGTGCATAATGGTTTGAGCTGTCCTTTTGTTAATCCAAACAAACTAATCCAAGGTGAATTTAAAAATCTCATAGAATCGGGTAGAGAACTGCTATGAGATGCTGTTCACTCAGAGATGCTCTCTAATGTAAATAACATCACTGTTTACAAGAGCGTCTACGTAATAAGGTAACTAACATTCTCTTAGAATGCAAGAGGTAATTTGTATGCTTTAAGCTCAGCATTTTGCTTGAATAGTTTAACAAACATCATAATCAGAATACATTAAGGATTAATATTTGTAAAATAATAAAATAAGTTTACCTGAATATAATACGTAGAACACTTCCGTATGATACTCTCCAGCAATTCAGCGCTGGTTCATGCTATTAAGGATTAATATTACAATAAAAGTTTAACCTGCCTATAATAATAGCTGATTGCTGATTTCGAAACTGAAGCTGTTTTCTAATTTTAGATTCATTAAAACACACACATTCTTTTCCCATTTCTTACTAATATCAATCAACTGTTTTGATATATATCCGCAAGTTTGGTTCATTAATGTAAAATACAGGAAAAATTATATTCGCAATGCAAAATATTGTAATAGATTAATTTGTAGTGTGTAAACGATTGTATATATTTCTCGCTTGTGAAGTACCTGTGGGAATACTGTATTTATGAATAATCTGTTATGTATTTAATCTAATAAAGATTATACCGTTATAAACTATGGCCGTAATATACGTATCAACGTAAATATTTCTGAATTAAGTATAATAATACTTGTAATAATTTAAAATATTGAGGAACTTCTTACAGGAAAAAAATTTCGATGAATTTGGAACTCGGGAAAAAATCTTCCGATATAAAGTTTTATTTCCACTTCAAAATTTTAACTTAGCTTAATGGAACCTGAAACTCGAATAACAGACACGCTGATATTGCTAGTGTGTAATATGCCACACTGATTATTCGTAATATGCCACAATGATTATTCGCAACTGAGTAATTGGTATGATATTAAAATGCATGATGGTAGTAAAATAACACTCCTCGTGTCGGTGTTGATGTACATGTTTTGTATTGTTTAAAGTCAGATTTACGCAATCCATATTTTTATGACATAAATTGATACATAAAAATGTATTGCCATTTTACGCGGTTTTTCTACTTCATGATTAATGTTAAATATATCGAAAATAAAGACTTTTTGAGACATAGTTTATAAGAACTTTTTTTCTCTATAGAATATGCTCCTACGTGTTCCATTAAATTTGAAACACCCTGTATATCAAGAGAATTTCATGATTTAAGTAATCGTTAAATTTTCTCCTACTCTGAATAAAGGTTTCTCTAACAAGACATTTAATTTGTGAGTTTACAGAATTATAAAATTTAAAGTTTCCTCTATAGCAGATAGATTAGAATTCAGTGATTACTAAGAGTGTTCCACCTTTTTTTAGTTTTAATAATATAGCAGTAACGGTGAGGTTTAACAATATAGCAGTATTCAACAAAGGAGGCTAAACTTCTTAAGAAGTTCAATGATGTTACTTATTATGGGCAATCAGCTAGTGTATAATCTTGCTACCTCTACTCTGCCAGATAGTGACTGGAGTCCGAGTAGCGTATATGCGGCGGGGGCCATTGTCGAGGCCACGTTACGTCAAGGATCTGGGTATATTCTTACCATGTGTAGGCCATATCCAAAAATTTCATTATTTCATACAGCATATCCTCTCCCCCCCCACTTTTCCTTACTATTGAATACACCATGAATTGTCAAACTAATAGAGTAAGCTTATCTGCAAAAAGATCTAAACCTCCCAAACACTTCCCAGTTCATTTTACAAATATACATGGTCTCAATTCTAATCTCAACGATCTCCATTTCCACTTGCAGTCTGCCACAACCCATGTACCTCTTCTTACAGAATCTCAGTTATCGGTTGATTCAACTACTGCTCATCTCAGTTGCCCAAATTATTCGATGTATGATTCCTTTCGCCTCAAAGGTGGTACTTGTGCATATGTTCTTTCCGATATTCCCTGTCAGAGAATTGGTAATTTGAAATCTCCTCTTTTCGATCTTCTCTGGCTTAAAATCTCTCTACCTCATTGTGTCAAATTCATCTGTTGTCTCTACCGTTCTCCCAACTCCACTAATCACTTGGAGCTCTTTGACTTCCTCTCTTTGCAACTTGACTTTCTCCAGTCCAACTTTCCTAACAGTGAGGTAATTTTCCTTGGTGATTTTAATGTTCATAACTCCAGCTGACCTCCGTTTTCTAGTTACACCGACCCAGCAGGTCGAGATGCTGAGGCTTTTGCAATTCCTAATGACCTAGAACAGATTGTTCATTTACCTACAAGAATACCGGACAATCCTAATTATACAGCCAATACGCTTGATCTTTTTCTCACAAACAACCCTTTTAAGTACACGGTTGAAGTGAGAGGTCCTTTAGGCACTTCAGATCACAACTTGGTGATTGTCTCTTCTCCAATGGAGCCTTTATCCCATGGCTATTCCCAACCTCGTTGTTTGGCATTACAAGAATGCAAAATGGGATGATCTGCGATATTTATTTTCCTTGGTCGGATTACTGTTTCAAAACTTCTGATGTCAGCGTTTGCTCAGATTGTGTCAGTGAAATTATTCTTGCAGGAATGGAATCGTTTATCCCACACTCCACTTTAAAATCTCGTCCTTTATCTAAACCTTGGTTTTCCAATAAATGTACTAAGGCTGTTCAAGAGAAGAATGTTGCATATCGTAATTCGCTTGTTTCTAATTCTTCAGTTTCATTTTGTGCCTACACCAAAGCTCTCAACAATTGTATAGCAGTTATTAATCAGTCCAAACTAGAGTTTGAACAGGCTAGGAGTAGAAAACTTGTTTCTTGCGCTAATGGTAGCCGAGCATTCTGCTCTCTTGCCAAAGCTATTGGCCGCAACTATTGCCCATCTCTGCTCCCACCTCTGTCCAAACCCAGATGATTCTGTTGTCACTTCAGCCAAGGATAAAGCTGAACTGCTGGCATCCCATTTTTCTTCCAACTCGTGTATTAATGATCTTGGTAAAACACCTCCCACCATTCCCAACACGCTCCATTCAATGCCTCCTGTGGTTTTCCGTCAAAAGGATGTCAGAAGGATTTTGACGAATCTTGATGCTAAGAAAGCTCCAGGTCCCGATGGTATTTCTCCACTTGTTCTCAAAACCTGTGCTCCTGAACTTACTCCTATTCTTTGCCGCCTTTTTTCACTTTCTTATACCAAAGGTGTTTTTCCTTCTGCTTGGAAATTTGCTCATATTCAGCCGGTTCCTAAAAAGGGTGACAAATCCCTCCCGTCCAATTATCGTCCCATTGCAATTACTTCTACTCTTTCTAAAGTAATGGAGAAATCAATTAACCGCCAACTCTTAATCTACCTAGAAACCTTCCGTCTGATCAACGATCACAAGTATAGATTCCGTCAATGTCGATTTACTGGTGATATTCTGGCTTATGTTACCTATTTATGGACTAATTCAATGGAAAGGTTCGGTGAAACACAAGTAGTTGCTCTTGACATCTCAAAGGCTTTTGATCGTGTTTGGCATAAAGGTCTTCTAAACAAGCTTCCATCTTATGGTTTGCCAACTGTTTTAGTAATTGGTTATCCAGTTTTCTCTCTGATCGCTCACTGAAGGTGATGGTAGATGGCTCTCTATCTTCTAACTTCTTCACTAATGCCGGTGGTCCCCAAGATTCAGTTCTTTCCCCCACTCTTTTCCTCTTGTATATTAATGACCTTCTTTCATTGACTGGAAATCCTATCCATAGTTTTGCCGATGATAGCACATTGTATTCTACTTTCCATTTTGAGAAACCTTGCCCTGCTCAATCAGCTTCAACTTCTCGAAAATCTGCTACCAATTCCTTAAATTCCGATCTTCATGTAATTTTCCAGTGGGGCAAAGACAACTTAGTTGATTTCAACCCTTCTAAAACTCAGTCTTGTCTTATATCTCGCAAAACGTATTCTACTGCTCCTATGCTTATCTTTTGACACTCCGATTTCTAGGCAAAATGATATATCTCTTTTGGGGATTACCCTGACTTCTAGTCTCTCTCTCTTGGCACAAGCGCATTACAAATATTGCTTCCTCTGCATCTAAAAAACTTGGTTTTCTCTTTCGCTCTCGGCATTACGTTTCTTCTAAACAGCTGCTCATTCTGTATAAATCGCAAATCCGCCCTGCTATGGAATATTGTTCCCACATCTGGTGTAGTGCCCCCAAAACCTCTCTCAGGCTTCTTGATTCCATTCAGAAGAGGGCAGTTAGGTTAATTAATGATTCATCTCTAACAGAGTCTCTCCACTCGCTGTCTCATAGACGTACTGTTTCTGCTGCATGCCTCTTCTACAGATACTTCCATGGGCACTGTTCTTCTGAATTGGCTTCTATAATTCCCGCGTTCTCTTTCAAAACAGTCCGAACACGTGCCGCCAACATCCATTTACTGTCCAACTTCAAACTCACAGAACCAACTTTTCATCTTCCTCGTTTAATCATTCAGCTGCGGTTTTCTGTAATAACCTTCCTTCGTGCGTATTTCCTGAAAATTAGTCTACAGAAGTTCAAGTGTAATATCAACAAATATCTTCTTTCGTCTTCTCAACCGCCAACTCAAGCAAGCACGGTACCAAGTACCATAGGTTCTAATACCTTTCGTGTTTAAAAACAGGCTCGTGTGTATTGTGTCACACTGATTAATCAACTCAATAATTGGTATAATTTTAACATGTAGTAGCGCAACACAGTTCGTGTCGGTTTGAGGAAATTAAATTATTCTATGTTCACATTACTAACTGAAACTGTTTTCTTCTAATGACTAAAATAAATTTTCTATACATACAGCAGGACCTTTTTATTTATTGTATTAGGCTGCGACAAAACCCAGTCCCTGCCACAGTTGGGCAACACTGCTGTCTAATATACAGATAATTTAGATAACCATAATGTACTTCTTCCCTGTTTTATATATCAGGACTAATACATAAGGTCAGACGATTTATTTTATTGGTGTAGCTGAGTAGCCAATGCAGGAATACAGTAGTGCACGCACTTCAGTTTATACACACCTATCCAATATTTTTTTTTTTTTTTTTTGTCGGAAACTCATTTATGTGATTGTCATAGATGACTTAAGTAACTGGTTTGTGCAACCGAACTGGACCAGATCCAACGCGCATCTATATCTTTCTACAGAAATAGTAAGGGCTAGTCTGACAAACAAAGCAGAACTGAATGCAACTTATTTTTAATTTATGTTGTGAAGGCAATACTAATCTATGCAATTATCGTGATGAGCACAGTGGCTGCCATCGTTGTCCTCAGAAACATGGTTTTCCATTCCACAGAACAGGTCAAGCGACCATAAAATGTACAGTTTACAAATATACAGTTTATACAATATAAAAATATACAGTTTACAAAACTCCTAAATTAATACCGACTCCAATATTGACGCCTAAATTACCTCTGCACTTTTTCTAAAATGACCCAGTCCTTGCTATGTATTACATCGGTTGAATTATCCTCCGGAGATTAACCGTAATTTTCTGCATGTTTTCTTGTGCAGTTACGGGCACGTCGATATAAACAACAAAGTTCGTAAGATTAAGAATGCGCTAATATTTTAGAGCTTAATTTTTGCGGTAATTATATATAGAATCTTTGTATAAATTAAACTTTTATATAAGAAAATTGTCTTTTTCTCTTAATGTTAAGATAGTCGTCCAGGAGGATGGTGTAGCATTAAAAGATATCAATAAATCGATGAATACAAATCTTTTGCATCAAGTAACGAAATAAATCATTAATTAAATAAGGGTTGCAATTAGTTCCAGTTTTAGGAGTTTTCAATGACCCGATAACGCACAGATATGAAGTTCCACACGTCTATGGTTCCAGTCTGTCTACATGTCAGATATGCAACCGTTTTCCTAGTGGCTTCTTATGAGTCACTGGTCACTTCGCCATTCAGTTTACAAAGGATAAGCTATTTGTGATAGGTGAAGTTTTATTCACTGGGTAACCTTCTAGGCAATAGTTCCAAATTATTGCCGTAATCCCCGATCTTTGATCTCGTTTAGCTGTTTGAACAGCATCAGCTGTCATTTAGATGTAAGCAGTCATCAGCTTCTGGCTTACTGAACGTATCGATTATATCACACTGACTTAAGATTGATTATGTTTAAAGACAAGTTACGACGCTTAATACATCATAATATCGAACTCCTTTTACACTTTAAGGAAGATACGATTTATCAAACAGGCAGCTGATTTTTTGTGTTTGCTCATTGCCACACGAAATGCATTTTGTTACTGAAACACCTTCCTTTCTTAATGAATCCTATCATTTAATAAATGACGCAAGAAAAAATTTCATGCTGAATTAATCGAACGCATTTATTCTTATCACTAATTTTTCAGTCATACTAACTTTCCAAGTTTATTTTTTGGTGAAATTTTTAAAGCCTCCTCTTTTCAACTTTTCGTTATTATTAATATCGTTTTAGAAATGTGTTATGGATTTCAAATAAAATATTTTTCCCTGGATTTTATATCTTACAGTAATATATGATTTAAATACAAGTAGACTCACTCACTCACACTCTCTCTCTCTCTCTCTCTCTCTCTCTCTCTCTCTCTCTCTCTCATCCACTCTGTGAAATTTTTCCTCTTAGTCTTTTTTAACGATAGTAAAATGATTCCCTCCGGAAAAGAAACTTTTTTAAAGACCGAAGTAAGCAGAATGAGACAGTTATTGAAGTCACTAATTAGTCTTTTATGTTGTAGACAACTTCTTTATGAGGAAAGGCATCATTTAGAAATGTTTGAGTTGTTAAAATTCTGAAACTATTTTTGATTAAGGTAGTTTTTGAAACTAAGTACGTTGATATTTGAGACGAAAATTTTTTTTTTTTTTACAAAACTGTCTTCGTAATTACGTTGACTTGAAAAGGAAGATTCGTTTGCTCCAAATAATTCTTTATTCCTTCAGAAGCTTAAGCAGGGACCGTTCAACGAATCATTTTCTAGCATTGGGATGCAATAGTGAGATTGCCCCTATAATCTGGAGAGTTATTTCTGTGAGTTTGCGATAAGGGATAATCGCGAGCAGAAGGAATGGAGAAAAGCTTTCTTTCGCATCGTCTTCTAGTAAACTTTGCGGTAAAGAAAATTACAAATCCATGTTTCTCTAAGGGGCAGTTTTATCGTTGCTAATATGCAAAAGAGTGGAGTGAATTTGCGACTAATCGATAATATTAGACAATTTCAAATTAAAAATCAAACGCTGTTTTACCACGTCTAGAGATTGCCGTAATTACAGTAAGTTTTATGCTTATTACCTACTATTACCTGTGCGCAACCAAAAATAATAAAGCTCTTAATTACTAAAATCAAAGAATATAACAAAGAAATTAGAGAGCCTACGTAGCCTCACCATAAAAAATATCTCAGTGCATTTCGCTATAACGATGCTACTGCTTCCTGTATTTAAGCGGACGTGTACGAATTGCGCACTGACTGTGAAGTTAATTATTAATAAGAGTTCCCACCTGAAAAGAGACGTATGAATTGCGACGTATGAATTAATCCTTAACGTGTGTGTACTCAGGAATTGTGCATTAAGTGATCACAGGTAATGCACTAAGGAGATAAGTGCATAGACATAATAAGCATGCAAGTTATTCTATTCAAACTTTAGTTATATTTTTTTAAAATCGCATCCTTCGATTTTTGTATTTCTTAAAATTTTAAATAATCTTCAAACAAATACATATGTTGATTTAAATAGCTTAAATGAAAAAATGAGAATACGTGATCCGGCGATGCGTCGCCGACACGAATTTCTGAAAATTCAAGAATATCATCAAGAATGTGTAACTGCGCTGCGCTTTAAATGTTTAGGCCATTATTTCAGTAAGTAAGAATTAAATTTCAAAGTTTTTTATTTTTTTTTACATTTGCCCTTTTCATTTACATTTGCCCCTGGACAGCCGCCTTTTGGCTAGCAGGACAATCATAAAATCTATAATGCATGGCATTTCTTTAACAATATATCTTACCTAAAATACATCTTATCTATAATATATATTGGTTGCTTACAAATTATTTAATACATCGAGATAGCAGAAAAGAGACCCCAACTCCTATCTGATGCGCAATTCACCAGTAAGAAAGAGCCATAATCCTTCCTAGCGCGCAATTCACCGGTGAGAAATAGGCCGCAGGAACTTTGCACAATTCGCCACAGCCCATTCAAGTAAACGACCATAGAAGGAAGTTCAACAGGTGAACGCAGACACCTCATATTAACATCGTTGTATATTAACAGCATGCCAAAAAATTGGGGAAAAGCATATAAACGGCATGGTGTTAATCGGTAAGATTAACTTAAGTTTGTTAAAGTCATCATTCTGGGAGACAAAGGGTCGTATCTCAGAATGCAAACACAAATCATTCAAAGATTGATTAATTCTTCCTAAAGGTATTCAAATAACAATTGTATTATCAGGTGAGAGGCATTTCAATAAGACGGAATATGTAACTGGTAAGTCATTTATCCAAACCTTGGACAGTAAGATTTTATGTGCAATAAATTACAACACAAGGAAAGACAATCACGCGGTTCCAGATGTTGCATTAGCAGTAGAAAGAGCATTAAGTAAAGATCTTCTACTAAAAAAAACTACTTTTGCATAAATTTGTAATTGCTGAAAGCATCCTTTACGGGAAAATCTTCTGTGCAATGCCAGCAGTGATAATCATAACCGAATGAAAACCAATCATTCGGTTATGATTATCATTAGTATCAAGTAGTTCATCGTGGGACTGCTTCCGGTTTTCAGTCCGATGTAATTAGTGTCCAGCCAGAGTAAGGAAGAATACGCCTGTACAATATATTAATAAAATACTAAATATACGAGTATTTTATTCAAAATTAACTTGCAAGTCAAAACAACTTCCTTTTCCATAGTTCCTTAACTTCTCGGTTTGAGGATTTGCTTTCCGCGGACATCTTCAGAAACACCCCTGCAAACAGCGAGGAGGTTCTACTGTATTTGAATTTCTTGCTAATGACCGACTTAATCGGAATGATGTTTCCAAACCAGTTGGCCGGTGATCCTCTGCACTCCTATTGTAGCCACGCTCCTGTCCATTCCTTTTGGCTATTCAACTGATACTTGACTAGTGGACTAGTGGCTTACAGCATCTTCAAACATCCATTTCGAAGTCTTATCAATGGATGAATGAACCCGCCGCTCTTCTAGCACACCTTTGCTATTCACCACGCGCACAATGCCTAATGGGAATTCCTCTTCTCAGCTTGCAGGTGCACAATTGTGATGATTAATGCATCCGAGAAGACTGGACCTACTGGCACTCAAAGCAAAGTAATTAGATAAGCTCCGGAGACTTGCGAATTATGAACACATCAAGCATATTCTCGTAATTATTAGCTGTAATTTAAAGCTAGTTAGTTGTTAGAGCAACCAACTATTGAAAAACAGTAAAGCGTTTTCCAAAATTTCCACATTGACAATATTGCTACTCCAAATGTGAAATTAGGTATGCTTCTTTTTCGTTGTCTTGAAGGTAAAAGTAATTAATCTAACAACAGGAACCATGACTATCAGTTAATTAAAAACGGCTAACTTGATCCACTTCGTATGCTTTCGAATCCTGGTTTCGCGAAATTAGAATAAATATATGATTGTAGCCTAATCTCGCCTTTTATTGCTGTGCCGAAGTAAAATGGAGGATTTTCTAAAGTGGGGATAAAGCATTTCTGTGAATCATTAAGTTTTGATCATGCAGCAGCAGTAAAAAAAAATCCACCTTATTTTGGTTATAAGAGTGGGAGGAGGTGGCTATAGGCCCTTTAGTCCCTACCTGGGACCGCCGCTGTCGATTAGAAGCAAAAATAACTGTATGGAATTTTTGATAATTACGATTATCTGATGATCGTTCTTGTTCTTTGAAATTTTAGGCGCGATTAGCTCTGAAGGTCATAGTACCACTTTACATTTCCATTAGTTATAAAGTTAGTATGGTTTTTATGCATTTACGTGTAGCGGGGATAAGCAGGTGATTGTCCCGTTGTATAAGGCAATGGTCAGACCACACCTTGAGTACAGCGTATAGGTCTGGAGGCTTCATTTTAGGAAGGATGTAGAGCTGCTGGAACGAGTATAGAGAAGGGCAACGAGATTGATGAGCGAAAAAAAGGGTTGATGTTACGAAGAAAGGCTTACGTTCTGCAAATTGCAGCGTCTGGAGACTAGGCACTGGCGAGGTGATCTAATTGAGGTGTATAAGGCATTGAATGGTTTGAGCAAGCTCAAGGCAGATGGGATTCTTTCTCTTGCTCAGATTACTCACCTCAGGGGACATAAATTCAAATTGAGGGAAGACAGTTGTAGAATAGATGTGCGGAAATTTGCCTTTAGCCAGCGGGTAGTTGATAGTTGGAACAAACTTCCATCTGTTGTAGTGGAGGTCAACAACTTAAATAAGTTCAAGGCAGAACTAGACAAGCATTTGAAGTGTGAATGGATGGGTGAAATGGGAAGGGGTTTTTTTTTTGCTGATGCTATATAAGCTTGCTTTCTTGCATCATATGCCTCTACTAAAGCTAATGTCTTTTAAGTGTTCGTTGATAATCATAACCCTAATTTTGGGGTGGCGTTGAAATCAGCGTCCGCAGTGTTCAACGCCACTCCACAATTACATCCTTTAGGTATAAATTCGTTTTTAACTTTCTAAATTTAAAACTTTCTGCGTCTGTCTCCTCGTGAAGAAGTATTGTAAGAAACAAAATCTCAACAACAGGGTCTTGCTTGTTTTTTACGAGCTTGACCGTCCTATTAAAAGTCGAGACTTGTAGAGCAATATGCATTGACTGGCCACTTAGCATTAGCAAGGGCAAATCATGCAAGAAAACAAGCTTATATAGCATCAGCCAAAAAAAAAAAAAAACCCTTATTTCACCCGTTCCTTCGCTCCAAATGTTTGTCAAGTTCTGCCTTGAATCTGTTTAAGCTATCAACTTCTACAACGACAGATGGAAGTTTGTTCCAGCCATCAACTACCCGCTGGCTAAAGGTAAACTTCCACACATCTATCCTACAACCATCTTTCCTCAATTTGAATTTATGCCCTCTCAGGTGATTATTCTGAGCAAGATGATGAATCCCATCAGCATTTAGCATGCTCAAACCATTCAAGGCTTTATACACCTCAATCAGATCACCTCGCAGGTGCCTAGTCTCCAGACACTGTAATTTGCAAAAGTTCTTCGTAAAACTTCTTCCTTTCTTCGTAAAAGCAACCCTTTGTTCTGTTCACTAATCTTGCTGCCCTTCACTGTACTCGTTCCAACAGCTCTACATCCTTCTTAAAATGAGGCCTACACCCCTGTATACAGTACTCAAGGTGTTGCCTAATCATTGCCTTATAAAAGGGAATAATCACCTCCTTATCCCTGCTAGAAAAATTCCTGTATATCATTGACAAGACACCATGAGCTACTCTCGCAGACCATCTGCACTGCTCAGAAAACTTCATATCTGCCTGCACAATTACCCCGAGGTCCTTTTCATTCTATACCACTGTCAGTGTGGTACCACAGAGTTGATACGTTACTCTGGGATTACCTCTTCCCATATGTAGTACTTTACATTTGTCAATGTTAAACTTCATTTGCCACCTCTCAGCCCATCTGCTCAACTTTTCTAGATCCTGTTGCAGCAGTGCACTGTCATTAGTGTCATTACCAACCCTGCCAACCTTCGTATCGTCTGCAAACGTGGACATTAAGCCATCAATATCATTTATAAATACCGAAAACAACAATGGACTCAACACTGAACCCTGAGGGACTCCACTAATAACATTAGTCCATGAAGAGTAGTGTCCATTGATTGCCACTCTCTGTCTTCTCCCACTCAACCATCCATTTATCCATAGCAGCAATTTGCCTACAATGCCACACTGCTCCAATTTGTGCAGCAGTCCTCCATGTGCAACAGTATGAAAGGCCTTTCTAAGATCCAAATATATGATATATCAAAGTTATTCTTTGCATTCAGTTCCTTTGTGACTACATCATAGTATCTAATCAGATTAGTCAGACAAGACTTTCCCTTAACAAACCCATGCTATGTCCGAGCTATATATCTGAAGTCTTGTCTAGATGATCCTACAGTGCTTCTTTAACTAGTGCCTCCATTAATTTCCCTGGAACAGAAGTTAAACTAACAGGTCTGTAATTACCTGTGTCTTCCTTTGATCCTCCTTTGTGGATTGGGGTCACATTTGCACATCTCCAGTCCATGGATACCTCCCTTGAGTCCAGGGAAGCTCTCATAATTATGGCTAAGGATTTGCTTATTTCCTTTGCCGCCTCCTTTAATATAACTGGATAGAGTTCGTCCACCCCAGGTGCCTTTCTTATGTTTATATTCAACAATTTCTCCTCCACTTTACTCTCAGTTATTACAAGATTATCCAGCTTACTGCCAGAGTTGAAACACCTCTGGCATTCCCCTCCCTGAATAACTCGTCATGTGTGAATGTACAATGCAAAATATTCATTTGTTTGTTAGCTACCTGAGCGGGATCATCAGCAATTGAACCATCGATATCAAGTGGACCAATCTGGTTCATCCCCTTCCTTCTATAGTTTGCATAAGTAAAGAACTCTTTGCTGTTTTTCTTTGCATCCTTTGCCAAAGATTTCTCGTAATCTGCTTTCGCCTGCCTAACCTCCTTTGTAACTTGGTTACAGACCAGCTTATATCTATTATTGGCTTCTGTGTCACATGTTAATTTATATGTATCCCATGCATTTTTCTTCTCTGTCACATCTCTAATTAGTTCATCTGACATCCATTTAGGCCTAAATCTTGAACAATATTTCTTTGTTGGTATGAAAAGCCTAGTAGCTGCCAAGATTAATTCTTTGAATGCATCCCATTTTGAATTAGCTGTTGGTAACATCATCAGTTGTTCCCACCATATAGAATTTAAATACTGTCTCAGACCACCGTAATCACCTTTACGAAAGCAATAACCGTTCCCTTTACCCTTGATGATAGTTACCTCTTTGAGTAAATCCGATTTCCGCACTCTGTGATCACTGCCACCTAGTGGTTCCTTTATCTGCAGATTCTTGATGCATGAAGAATCACTACTGATAATCAGATCAAGAGTATTATTCCCTCTAATTGCCTCCCGAACATGCTGCTGTAGAAAACAATCAACAAATAAATCCACAAAAGCCTTGCTAGTGTGCGAGTGTCCAATCCACAAATTCCAGTCAATATCTGGGAAATTAAAATCCCCCGTTATAAGACACTCTGATTTACTGGCCCACTCTATTTCTCTGCACAATTGCTAATTATACTCACAGGATTCATTTGGCCTATAACACACACCTACTCTCATTTTTCCTTTCCCAGTGCTTATGTCACACCAAACAGACTAAACATTGCATTGTCCACCAACATCAATTGGATACACTTCCTTGGATTTTGTGTTTCTTAACTAACAGCATAACTCCTCCTCCCTTTATGCACACATTTTACTCCCTAAATGGTCCATGGGTACCTCCCTTGGGTGTCACACAGACATAAACAGTTCTGCAGCACTGTTTATGTCTGTGTGACACCATGTCTCTGATATCTCAACAATATCTACCTTTGATGTCTTGACTAGCACTTCAAGCTAATCGATTTTATTAACTATACTCCTAGCATTGGTGTACATGCAAGTATACATGTTTCTACTCTTAGTTACCCTAACACAGCCATGTATTTACTTGTTCCACAATGACTCCCAGCAGTCTTGGAAATTCCCATTGCCTTGCTTTCCAGGCTGCTGCTCAATTGCATTTCAATAGTAGTGCACGAATCACTTTTACCTCTGCCAGTGGCTACTGTTATTCTATTAGTCCGTGTATCCCCCAAGCTAGCAGTTTTCCGACCCACCTAACTCTGCCTCGTAGCATCAGCAAATATTCTTGCACCCTTTCTATTTAAGTGTATCCCATCCCTGTATAAGCAGTCTCTCCTGTTAACAAATACAGACCTGGCTGAGAAAAATTCTACCCCTTGAGCCTTGCATAATCTCTCGAGGGCCGAATTGATCGACAAGACTCTCATCATATACTCCCTCCTATCGTGTCTCGGCAGAATTTCAGACACTTTCAAATTCAACCCTAACTCACGGCTTTTTTTCAGCATTGACTTGTACTTGTTAAGTAATTCCGCCGGCCTCCTGCTCTTAATATCATTAGTGCCAACGTGTACAACAATATCACCCTTATCTGCTCTACAACGTCATCAACCTTTGTCCCTGGCAGACATACCCTGGTCCTGTTCCATCTATCCTTTTTGCACAGTATATGTTCCCCGTTTCCCTGACAATAGTCACCTACAACAACTAGTTCCTTTGGGACCAGCGCTTTCTGCCTTGGGGTTTGCCGCTGTGTTGCTTGATATTAAAGTGCAAGCTCTGGCATTGATGTGGGCAGCTGAGAGGTTTATGGCCCCCTCAATTTAAACCCTTCGAGGCATCCACCCTGTCCTTCAAGCTCTCATATAAGCCCATAACAGTGCTGAGTTAGCACCCGATTTCCTCGCACTCCTTACATCGCGCACACACAAAGACATTCCCCTTGGCAATATCATGTCCCGTTCCTGATTGATCCACAAACAGCAAATATGCAGTGCATTTCAATAGACTGTGATTCAGAGGACAACTGCCCCCCCCCCCTCAGTTCTCCTCTGAGCCACAGCATTTCCGTTAGTTTTAGCCTTTTGCTTTGCTGCTCTGGTCTGAGTCTTGATTTCTATTCAAGTGCAATAAAATTTCAATACAAAATATAACCCTAAACTTATATCCCAATGCAGTTATAACACTATATATATATATATATATATATATATATATTTCGGTATCGAATGTTATCTCCGAGTTAGGTTATATGACTTTCTTATCCCCTGTCAACTTATGTGTTAATTTATGATGTTACGTTTGTAAAAACTAGGTCGCTATATTTATTTAGTTAAAGTACAATTCAATTGACAACGAAATTTAATAAGATTAATAAATTTTACTGATTAACTGATACTACTATGCTCGCTATCTAGTTTTCCGTTAGACCTTACGCTATCTAGTTCGGTGCACACGTATCGTATAACAATGGCGGCAAGTTACGAACAGTTAATCTAGGACACGAGGTATTATTTACTTTCCAAATCGCGCTATCTAAATTCAAAATAAACCACGGAGCTTGACGAGGTCTATAAGCTACTTATAGAAAATAATTAAATCTAACAATTAAGTCAAAGTTGCTAAGTATAATTAAAAACTTTTCCGTTCGCGGGAGCTGCAAAACCTGTTCAACACTTGGATTTGATACCCTTACCGATACTAAGTAATAACCTACAAAATCTCTATCTAAATTCAAATTAAACTAAAGTATTGTTACTACGAATATAAAGCAACTCTAAAAACTAAATTAATATGCCAATTTAAGTCTATAAAAAAGCAAAACTTCTCTATTTGCTGGAGCCCGTAAAAACTCCGCCCTTTCGCATGTACTCTCGCACCCACAATCCCACTTTATTAGGTAATATTCCTATTTAATAGTGGTAGGGTCCGTTGAAGGGGGCGGGGGCTATTCGCTATTAGAACATGACAAATTCAAAGAACTTTTGTTGTCTGGGTTCATCATAGCAAGGACTCATCGAAATGTCAGGTGTACCACAGGAAGGCAGGTCCATGTTGACTCATCTGTTTCACACAGTACTTGCAAATTGCATGGTTGCAGATGTCTATTCCGATGAGCACGTTCTACCTTGTCCCACAGGTAACCAATTGGGTTGAGATCTAGTAAGTGGGGAGGCCACCACTGTAGGTTGACTTCATTCTCTTGTTCCTGAAACCAGTTCTGCGCAGTCCTGGTCATGTGACACGGCGCATTATCCTGTTTTTTTTTTTTTTTTTTTTTTTATGAAAACCCCAAACACGAAAGGCATCAAAACCTAAAGCACCTAGTACCGTGCATGGGTTGAAGGAGAAGTATGGGGGGAGGGGGATGCCGGAAACTTTGCTCTAGAGACTAAACATGGGTTTCACCACTTCAAGCCTCCAATAAGCAAAGTGGTGGTATTTCACCGGTTGATGAAAGTCATCCGAGTTACGTTATATGACTTTCTTATCCCCTGTCAACTTATGTGTTAATGCAAATAGAAGAATTCATTCTCCAATGGACACACGACAGCCATGAACGGATTCTCTAGATCGGAAACAATTTCGAAATAACCTGTCACCCAAGCTTTGCTACATTGGTATCAAAGGCCCAGTTCATATACAGGGTAACCTTCCTGTTACCCTGTATATGGTTTGTTAACTTCTCTTGGCTTCTCACATCGAGCTGTTTCTGCCCACAAGATCGCCTTTGGTTTGATAGTATTTTGGTTGTGCACCAATCTCGATACACCCAAAACACAGTCGTGCAGGTCTTCGTTTTCCGAAGTAATAAATAAATTTTCTGTTTATACTCCGGGACGACCACACGGTCAGAAGAGTTACTCATACCGGCACGTCTGGCGCCGACTACTGTGCTACATTCGAAGTCAATTAAATCTTCCATCTTGCGCTGAATTGCACACATACAGCATCCCTAATTAAAGTTCCCCCGATAAAATTACTTAAGATAATAATGTACGATTGTCGAATTCAGTTTAACTTCTGAATTAAGCGAATCATGATTTACCTGCTCCGCGTGGGTAACAGAGTTGGTATATCTGAAGTGACGCAGTAAAGAGACAAACATTGCGCTGCTTCACGAGGGACAGTGAAGTAATTATTCCATTATACAGGGTGTTTCAAAAGTGATGGTCAATAATTTAAAGGTGAACTGTACAGGCTACAACATGCAAAAAAAGACTAGTAAACATGGGTCCTTAAGTGAATCGTTTTCGAGATATTTCACATTTCTAGTTGAGATCCTCCACTGTCAAGGTGAACTGTACAGAGTTGGGATCCCCACTCACTTGTTTGTTTAGGGTAGGTTATGCTCATTCTCTCCCTTTCCCCTCTCTCAATGCTCTGAGACGTAGCAGACATACTAGTACTCGTCAAAGGATAGTCAACATGGAAAGAGGTTACAGCAACGAAGAGTATGCGGACCTGCACCTCATGTATGGTAAAGCCAACGGCAGTGCATTCGAGACTGCAAGTTTGTACCAAGAACCATTTCTCCGCCGAAGGCAGCCCAACAGGTGCACATTCATCAGGGTACATCAACGCCTTAGAGAACATAGGCGCTTCGCACGTGGTGTACGAGCAGGTAGGCCCAGAAGCATAACACTTGATGTTGAGGAAAGGGTGTTAGAAAGAACATCATATAACATCTGTAAAATCCTGTTATGTTGAAACCAAAAATTAAAAATTTATTATCTTGTGTTTAATAAAACCACCCTTAGCAAAGGATTCACAGCTTTTTGCTAAACTAGTGCTCCCATAGTCAATGGCGGATCTTAACAGAAAATGTGCATTATCTCGAAAACGGTTCATTTACTTGCGGCCCGATGTTCACTGAGACTTTTTTTTTGCTTATTTTATTTGTACTTTTCACCTTTAAATTGTTGACCCTCATTTTTAAAACACCCTGTATAAAGCTATAGTTAGACGACATCTTAAATATTTCAACAGTACATTACAATCGAAGAATATTAGAATAAATGAAACACGGAGTGTTTCATTTATTCTAATATTCTTTCATTTATTCACTATGAAATACTATATTTCATAATTCACTTGGACTGTTTCTCTTATTATATTCTTGCTTTGTTTACTTGTTGTACAATATCGAGCTAACTCGTTATAATGATGAATGCCCCATATAGGAGAGATCTGTGAGCCCTATTTTTATTAATACACTTCCCCATTTATGAAAACCCTAATGTTCTTGGCTTCTATTGGTTTAACTGTCGTGCTATATTTGTTGCACAGAAAAAAGTAAAGATTTTTTTTAAAATCTCGCAATAGAAAGAAAAAAAGCAACTAATAGGATGGAAGCTCTCACGTAATGTACTTAATAGTAGTACTGTATACATTGCCCTTTACCGCATTGTATATTAAGAAACAATTTTAATTCTAGAAATTAAAGAGATCTCTCTCTCTTATATACAGTATATTTATATATGTAATATAAATTAGAAAATGATAAATTAAACAGTAGAAGTGGGGTGGATGAGAACGGGACAACCTGTAAACCATATGAAAAATAGTTCGAATTTTATAACACTAAAAGTCAAATAGTATAATATATAAAACCATAAAGGATGATGGCTAAAATGAAATATCACAAAAATCTGAGAGTAAACTAGTTGTTCTTTATTTTTCAATTTCTCCTTGTATTGGTTAAAAAATCTGTAAATGGTTACAACTGTGTAGTTTTAAAAGTTCAGTGTATTTTACTTACATTTCAGAGAATACCTGTTCTTATGGAAATTATAAATTATATCAAAAGAAAACAAATGAATATTGCAGCACACTTCACAGTGGAAAGCATAACCAACTGGAAAAGACTCGAAGACAAAATCAGAATTGGCAGGTTAGCATTATTTACTTGTAGTAATGTGAAGATATTATAGAGGGATCAATGTCATTATGAAAACATTGTTTATTCACCATGGCATTGATTTGGTATGCAAGCTTATTAGTATTGATATTATCCTACTATTAATTTTCCATTATCCGTTAATTTTTTTCTGAAAATGAATATTTGTAGTTTATTGTGTTTTGCCGAGTGTGTTTTATTTTATATCTTTGTTTTTTATAGATGTTTCGCCATTTTATGAATTTGATGCGTCAATCACAATACATTGAGATTATCCTCTGTTTTTTGCATCTTGCGATCGACTTGACAAAAGTCAGTGCTCCTAATACGTAGTGTTTAACTGGAGCCCATTTACAACTAATTTCGTATTATTTCTAGCTTAACTAATTTCTTACAAATAATTTGTAAGAACAAATATGTCTTATAGATAAATATTGTTTATTCTTAATTTACTATGGAGATAAAACGGAATGAGCTGTGGTTATTTATTATTTGGAATGTGCTTTACTGAGAAACGAATCCTTGAAAAACTGCCTCCGGAAGAAATATCCCCACTAGAAAAGAAAAACACTGCCATTGTAATAGCAACATCGCAATTGCAACATACTCTAATAAGAATTAAAAAAGTAATTTCTTTTTCTATCAAATGATGTTTGTGTGATTTCATGAGGTGAAAGTAATTATTACACGCTTGTTAAGTGTTAATATATCCAGTAATAGTGTACTAATGGTTAAGGATAAACTGTAACCATTATTACTGAGCACATTAACAATTAAAATACTGTAAATATTCACTTTCCATGTCATGAAAATTGTATCACACAAACAAAATTTGATAGGAATGAAAAAAGCATGCAACATACTCTAATAAATGTATAACTTTTTATGACACCGCCGACTTCCAAATATTCCTGTATCCCTGTTCTTTGGCTATAACTATTTCACAAATTAAATACTTTTGTGCGTAATTTTATAACCTCTTCAAATTTTAATAATTGTAGAGAACAAAAGTATAAAATATTGTAACGCAAAAATCGAAAAGTACCGTAAACATTGAATTTCAGAACTCTTTTTATTTATTATAATTAAAATTTTCATTGGTTATTTCTTTGGGAAGAGTTTCCTGAGTGTTTTTGTTTTCTAGAAGTATTTCTCCCGGTGATTATTTTTTCTGACCACGGAGAAACTCATCTATGAGGCATATACCAGAGATATGATCAAGTATTAAAAAAATACAAAGAGTACTAAGGTAAATAACAACAATGAATTGAACTAAGACGCTACTAAGTTTTACAAGATTTTAATTAAAAGAAGAATTTTACATCGGCGGTAGAGGTGATGAACTTGAGGCCATCTCTTCGACATGCGATGAAAGCTAAAATGCAAATCTGAAATTATCATATTCTGAATGGCTTAATGCAAATCTGAAATTATTATGGTTTAATGAGAGCGCAGTAAAATTATCCTGACTGTTAAGGATTTTCTTTTACCACCTTAAGTGTTTCTAAGTGGTTTAATATGTCAGATTTGTTCTCTGTGGAAAGAATTTGTTTTATGAATTGTTTTCGTCAAATAGCAATCTTCGTGTAGAGAAACTAGAAAATTAACCAGTTGTGCTCTGGCATTGGTTAATTACAGTTTCGAGTTACCGAATGCCTTAAACCATGTGTCTTAATAGTATAAAATCTAGCAGTTACCCTACCTTATTCCTGAAACATAGCCTGTCACCATCCGGTGTCCTAATTGATTAATAACAGTCATTAATCTTAATAGCAAACTGACCTTCAGTGTAAAGAATATTAATCTTCGTCTCAACACCAGCAATGATATCACTTTTTTTTTTTTTTTTTTTTTTTTTTTTAGCTGCTGGCCATGAAGAACAGATTAGAACCCTAATTGTCCTAATTATGACTGCATCTCCTAATTAGAGCGTAAACATCGAATGAAATCGCGGAACACCTCCTCCTCATTCCTGCTCCATAAAGGGGAAAGGGAAACAAATCTCAATGCGCTTTCACTGTATAGCTATTCCCTATATTTCTTCAGCCATAAACTTATTGGACAAGTTGGAGACTTAAGTAGAATAATTTATCCTAGACACGAGATAAATGGAAGTCAATACACCCTCTCTTTTTCAGATGTTTTGTAAGTTAAAATGGTTATGAAATGTACACAGTGGCGTTACTAAAAATGTCTTGAAGGCGATGGGGGGGGGGGGGGGGTTTAAAGAGTGAAGTATTTTATTCTGTTCATAAGATTCATTTTTATTTTAGTTTAAAATTAGTTTACTTAATGCATAAGTCTGACCCGGGATAGATTCCCCATTTACCCTTCTCCAAGAGAGCGAGATATATATATATATATATATATATATATATCTCGCTCTCTTGGAGAAGAAGAAGAGGAAGCAAATTTTGTATCATATGATATAGCTGTTGAGCCTCCATCATCTTTAGACGACCTCTAAACAACATGTAGATGCGGATTATATGGATTTGACAGATGCTGTGTTAGCTAAATCTCACTATAAGTTTGTGCTATTATGCAGATCTTTCAGAATTTTAGGTTGCTGGAGGTGGAGCACTATAATCTCAGATGTCGATCCGTCAGTAAACAAACAAAAGTTGTAAACAATTGAAAGTAACATTGAAGACCTGACTAGAATCTCACCGATCAGTGTAACCCATAAGATGAATCTCCGTTGGAAGTAAATCTTCTCCTCTCTTGTATTTAAGGAAATGAAAATAAATACAGCAATATTTTTGTAATATTACATATCTAAGGTAAAAAAGCTCATCAAAATAATTGTATTTATAGATCAGTGTAATTAATAATAAGTCAAATGAGATTTTTTTTTTTCCAAAAAAAAAAGTGTCTGAAAAAATTCGCATTTGGTGACCTAAAATTAAAGAGGTAAACTTGCATTATACTATCAGATTATAGATAACGAACTTTGTTAGATATGGACTGGTGAAAAGGAAAACCAGAAAAATTTTATCTGCAAAGAAGAGTGCATGCAGACAGATATAGCGAGCATTTCGATTAAACTGAATATAAAGTTAAGTAATGTGCATTTTACAGTTATAAGCACAACCTAAGATGAAAGATGGTACTCAAAACTATCTGTAATAAGCCCCGCAGTAAACTTGCTTTCATTACTATTAAAATTGAGGAAGTAAATTTGTATTTCGTTATGCACGACTACCTTAAAGAATTCATGCTTTTTTTTCTGATATAAAAGAAGTTAATTACGAATGAGATAGCGTTACCTCTCATTATAAACGAACTTTTATTAGTGACAATGACAAAGTAAGATGTTAATTATAATTAAAAAATATTTTATACACATAGCTAAGTTTGGTAACGGATATGCTTTTCTTTAGATTTTTCAATGCTTTCATCCATGAGCAATACAAGTATTGCATAATAACTTGAACGAGCTAACACAGATTATGTAACTGCAAATGTAATGGAAAAATGATGGAAGTTGTTTTTCTTTAGTTGATTACAATTCTAATTTCACTACAGAGCGAATGGTGTTGGAACAAAAATTATCTTAAATCAAGCTATTTCAGAATGTGCACATGTTGGTACCAATAACTTTGCCAGAATTTTTATGCGGCAGGCTTTAAACATATACGTAAATTAAGAGTTCAGTCTAGTTCGAAAGCATAATTAAACTTCTAGGGGAGGCGCAAGAGTCAGATATGATTTTAGATGACACTATCCTGCTCTATTTCAAACAACACCTCGCTTACGCGACCTCCCTGGTCTGGGCCCCAGCCAGTGTGGCGCTTATCAGAGCAGTGGTCAAGCCCCCCCCTCCCCCTTGAGTCATTAGTTGCTATGCAACGCTAACTCCAAGAACTACGTGCTATTTCCAGTAAGCGTGGAATTGTGGAACTTGCAGCTATAGAAATTCGATAAATTTAACTAGAGGAATACAGTCCTGCAAGTATAAATATTTAGCTATGAAAACACCGCAGATACTCCTTTAGTGGGCAGTAACATGGAGGAGGGTCTGCAATACAAATGCCGTTTCCACCAGTTTTTAACTAGACTGTTCCAAGAGAAAGCAGTCAATGAATTTGGGTAAAAACATATTCGGTTAAATTTGAAAGTGTCTACAATTCTGCATAGACACGATAGGAGGGAGTACATGATGAGAGCCTTGTCAATCAATTCGGCCCTAGAGGAAATGTGCAAGGCTCAAGGGGTAAAAATTTTTTCACCCTAGTCTGTGCTTGTTAACAGGAGAGACGGTTTCTACAGGGATGGGATACACTTAAATAGAAAGGGTGCAAGAATATTTGCTGATGCTATCGAGGCAGTGTTAGGTGGGTCAGAAAACTGCTAGCTTGTGGGGATTCACAGACTAAAAGGTTAAAAGTAGCTGCAGGCAGAGGTGAAGGTGATCCTTGCACTACTTCTATTAGAATAAGCAGCAGCGAGGGGTGTTGGGGGTTTCAGGGACTGATGGCAGTCATCGTGAAACAGGTGGGTATATGGGATGTGTTAGGGTAACTAATAATAAGAATAGGTACATTTATACCAATGCTAGAAGTAGTAAATAAATTTGATGAATTTGAAGTGTTGGTCAAGACATCAAAGGCGGATATTGTTGGGATAGCAGAGACATGGTGTCACACAGAAATGAGGAATGCAGAACTGGAATTTGGGGAGTACAATGTGTACAGAAAGGATAGGAAGGGAGGAGGTGTTATGCTGTTAATTAAGAAAAACATAAAATCAAAAGAAGTGCATCCAGTTGATATAGATGAACAGTGCACTGTTGAGTCAGTTTGGTGTGACATAAGCACTGTGAAAGCAAAAATAAGAGTAGGAGTGTGTTATAGGCCTAATAACTCGAATGAGTACAATGAACAAATGTACACAGAAATAGAGTGGGCTAGTAAATCAGAATGTCTTATTATGGGGGATTTTAACTTCCCAGATGACTGGAACTTATGGGTTGGTCACTCGCACACTAGTAAGACTTTTGTGGATTTATTGGATGATTGTTTTCTGCAGCAGCATGTTCGAGAGGAAACCAGAGAGGGTAATACTCTTGATCTGGTTATCAGCAGTGATCATTCGTGTATTAAAAATTTGCAGATAAAGGAATCATTAGGTGGCAGTGATTATAGTGTACTGATGTTGGATTTACTTAAAGATATAATTACCATCAGGGGTAAAGGAAGGGGTTTTTGCTTCCTTAAAGGTGACTATAGTGGTCTCAGACAGTTTTTAAATTCTGTACAGTGGGACCAGCTGATGATGTTACCAACAGCAAATTCTAAGTGGGAAGCATTCAAGGAATTAATAGTGGTTTGTTTTTGTTTGTTTGTTATTTGGTTTTTAGGAGCATTAGCAACTAAGGCCATATTGCTCCGGGATATGCGGTGGTCATTCCCTGACCTTTCCGCATTCTCCGTATTTGGTGGTGACGGGCTCGAACCCCGGTCTAATCAAGAAGCGTGTGCTATGCACTGCTGCTCCTTCCCACCTGGCTACGGAGGCGCCAATTAATAGTGGGAGCTACTAAACGATTCATACCTATTAAGAAATATTGTTCAAGGTTTAGGCCTAAATGGTTATCAAATGAACTAATGAGACTCGTGGCAGAGAAGAAAAATGCATGGGATGCATATAAATTATCAGGCGACACAGAAGCCTATGATATATATAAGCTAATCTGTAATAAAGTCACAAAGGCGGTTAAGCAGGCGAAGGCAGATTACAAGAAATCTTTGGCAAAGAATGCTAAGAAAAACAGCAAGGATTTCTTTACTTATATAAACTTTAAAAGGAAGGGGATGAATCTGATAGGTCCACTTCATATTGATGGTTCGACTGTTGATGATCCTGCTCAGATAGCAAACAAACTGAATGATTATTTTGCATCTACATTCACACATGAGTTATTAAGGTTTGAAAATACCACAAGGTTATCAAATTGTAACAGGGTGCTTAATGATTTTGTAATAACTGAGAACAAAATGGGGGAGAAATTGTTGAAGTTAAACATAAGAAAGGCACCTGGGGTGGATGGGATCTATCCAGTTATATTAAAGGAGGCAGCAAAGCAACTAAGCAAACCCTTAGCCATAATTATGAGAGCATCCTTGGACTCAGGGGAGGTTCTCACGGACTGGAGATGTGCAAATGTTCCCCAATTCACAAAGGGGGATCGAAGGGTGACACGAGTAATTACAGACCAGTTAGTTTAACTTCTGTTCCAAGTAAAATAATAGTCACTGGTTAAAGATGCATTGCAGGATCATCTAGACAAGACTGCAGCAATAATTCAGACACAGCATGGGTTTGTTAAGGGAAAGTCTTGTCTGACAAATTTGATTGGTTATTATGATGTGGTTACAAAGGAACTGGATGCAAAAAATAATTTTAATATCATATACTTGGATTTCAGGAAAGCTTTTTACACTGTTGCGCATGGAAGACTACTGTACAAATTGGAGCAGAATGGTATTAAGGGTAAGTTGCTACAATGGATAAAAGGATGGTTGAGTGGGAGAAGACAGAGTGGTAATCAATGGGTGCTGTTCTTCGTGGACTAATGTTATCAGTGGCGTCCCACAGGGTTCGGTGTTGGATCCACTGTTTTGTATATTTATCAGTGATATTGATGAAGGTATATCAGGCTTGGTATCGAAGTTTGCAGATGATACAAAGTTGGCAGGGTTGTTAATGACAGTAATGGCAGTGTGTTACTGCAACAGGATCTAGAAATTTGGGCAGATGGGCTGAGAAGTGGCAACTGAAGTTTAACATTGAAAAATGCAAAGTACTGCATATGGGTAGAAGAAACGTACCAACTGTGTGGTACTACACTTAAGGAAGTAGAAAGTGAAAACGACCTCGGCGTAATTGTGCAGTTAGATATGAAGTTTTCTGAGCAGTGCTGCCAGGGCAGGTCATGGGGTGTTGTCAATGATATACAGGAATTTTGTTAGCAGGGGAAAGGAGGTGATTGTCCCTCTGTATAAGGCAATGGTCAGGCCACGCCTTGAGTACTGCGTACAGGTCTGGAGGCCTCATTTTAGGAAGGATGTAGATTTTCTTGAGCGTGTACAGAAAAGGGCAACAAGATTAGTGAGGGGAATGAAGGGATCGTCTTACGAAGAGAGGCTTAAGTTCTGCAAATTGCAATGGCTGGAGACTAGGCACCTGCGAGGCGATCTGATTGAGGTGTATAAGGCCTTGAATGGGTTGAGCACGCTGAATTCTGATGGGATTCTTCCACTTGTTCAGATTATGAACCTAAGGGGGGGGGCATAAATTGAAATTGAAGGACAGATGTAGAATAGATGTGCGGAAATTTGCCTTTAGTCAGCGGGTGGTTAATTGCTGGAACAGACTTCCATCTGTCGTTGTGGAAGTTGATAGGTTAAATAAATTTAAGGAGGAACTGGATAAATATTTTAGAGGGGATTGTTTTTGTATTTTTTTTTTTTTTTTGGCTGATGCTGCATAAGCTCATACGCTTGCTTTATTGCATCACATGCCACTACTACTACTTCAAAAAATTATAGTTAAGCCTATTACATTCCAGGCATCTGCATCTTGTTAACGTAGCCAGTGACGCTACACTCACCTCCAGTGCTGGAAATGATGAAGCACACACATTTTTATAGTCTCATGTATGGAAAGTGAAGCTTCCTTTTTATAAAGAAAACTTTTCGCAAAAATTGCAGCCTATATAGTCAGATTTGCTGGCGTAACTGTTATACCAAGATTAGTCTCGGTAGCCTTCTTTATTGTATGATTTACTGACGTTGTAGAAAAAATTCTTGCTGAATGTAAACCAAGAAAAAAAACTTGGTTTGGATTCAGCAAGGTAAACAATAAATAAATGAAAAACGTTTTATTACAGTTTTGTGAATATGAAACTGTCAAATATAAAATATTATACAGTTATATAAGAAAACTATGAGGGACCTGCTATATATCCCTTGTCCCAACCTGTTGTTTCAGAACAGGTTAAGGCAAGAGATATATAGCTTGTGAAATTGCAACACCCATATTGCAATCTCACAAACTATCTTAATTTTCTGTATGGCGAAGTTCTGTTGAGCTCGGCTACTTTCTCTCACCAACTTTTCCAAAACGCCTTGTGGTGAGAAGGAGGTAAAAAATAATAATAAAAATAATGGGATTTTCCTATACTTTTCCTGTTGAAAAGAGGTAAGCATTCAGTAAATATCCCTTGCGCATTGCTAAGTTGTATAAAGACTACGAATCCTTTTTTTTTTTTTTTTTTTTTTTTAACTAATGGCTCGATGAAAACAGCAATTCTAAATTATAATCCTCTGCTAATGAAGATGGAAAAAACCTTGCGTTTGGGATGATAAACATTGCAGATTCTCTAGGCTTTCGTTATTAACAAAACTAATATGCATTCTAATATTTTTTATTCTGTACTTTTTCGTTTGGATCAAAATGGTATTTAACCTAGCCACTTAAATAAAACATGCTGCATAATTTCTTTCAGCACTAAGTTAAATGTCAACATTTTTTTTGCTTTTAATCTTTCCTCGCGACTAGCAAAGTGATTATTCATTTCTTGTCCCTGGAAATTTACATGCATAACTGAGTATTTAGACGTAATCGATTAGCATTTCAAGCTGATTGGCGCTGTAGAACGTACAATCATCTGTCACCGTCCAGACGTAGCGATCTGAAAGTGCTATAAAAACGCCTGTAAATGTTAGTAGGCAAATAAAATGGTAAGGAATGGCCACCTAGTGTGCAATACGTGTAACGGACGTAGGGCGATGTTATTTACAGTTTAAGGGTTCTAAAAAAGGACGGATTATTGGGTTGTCAGAAGCTGGATGGGCAAAACGGTAAATTGCCGTTCGTGTGGGGTCGTGATGCCGGAATGGGTTGGATATGGATGCCAAGTGCAGGAAGGTGAACGTTGCCAGGGCTCTGTGGCATTAAAAGAACGTCAGAATGGGAGAATTGACGAATCCGACGACTAACAACAGGAAACATTCTTCAAAATCTGCCAATTTTCAACGTCATAACGCCATTCCTGTCTGCGCCTGTGCTGGGAGCACAATTATTAGACGACTTCGAGAAATGATGACGGTATGTGCATCTGGAGACACGCCGGTATAGAGATAATTCATCCTGCATCAAGAAGCTCTATAGGTTAAGTCTGTCATCACACGATGTTAAAAGTGTAAGAGGCGCCTCCGTAGCCAGGTGGGAAGGAGCAGCAGTGCGTAGCACACGCTTCTTGATTAGACCGGAGTTCGAGCCCGTCACCACCAAATACAGAGGATGCGGAAAGGTCAGGGAATGACCACCGCATATCCCGGAGCAATATGGCCTTAGTTGCTAATGCTCCTAAAAAAACAAAAAAAAAAAAGTCTAAGAATTCATATAAAAAGAACATTTACCGAAAATAAACTAAATTTGTTATTGTTTATTTAAAGGATCTGCCCATAAATGTAATAAAACAGATTCCTATTTAGTTTTGCGATTATGCGAGGTATTAAATCTGAAAAAGTATGAAATTGGGATCATTCGTATTTTTATTTCTTCACTTTTTTTCTATACATTGATTCAATACAAGCTAATTGTCCCCTTCAAATAAACTTAAAACGATGCAGTGTAATTTTCCCTTTATTTCTTGTTATGTTTTACGCAAATAGTCATGAAGAGATCTCTATTAATAACTGTTCAGGCAATTCCATTTCATCAACATATGCAAAAGGAATTACGAGTTCGTTTGATAAGCAGCATGGTGGGTCCTATCTTTCTGTAGTAGGTGTCAAAAACACAATAAAAACCAAAACACAAAGAACTTTCAGCTGTGCTGAAATTCCATGAAAATAAAAAGTCCTAGCACTGCAAAATTCAGCTGATAAATGCCGACGTCCTGTCATAACCATGAAGTATCACTGTATTTGTGTGATTGTGATTAAGTTTCTCGCTATCACTAAGATAAGTGTTTCAGAAAAATGAAGAGAGAATGCAGAGAAACCCGAATGCGATTATTAATTGGAACCATCGTTTCCCCCCCCTCATTTGTGCAATTGAGTCACTATCCTGCCACACTGCCACGTCAACAGAAATTCAGCATTAGATGTCAATATAGCCAATTCACGTTAAACCCGTGCTGTTTAAAAGTAAACTTGCCTATAATTTTATTACAAGTGAAACGCATTACAAAAAAAGCATTCATATTCCTAATACATATGGTTTAATTATGTAACTTGGAACGCTGCCCAAGACTAGAAGAACTGGATAGCTGAACTGGTCTGCTTACCTTTTTAACTTCATGAAAACTTTAAAGCATGAACAATCTTATATTGAAATGCACTTTTATCATTAATTTGAAATAGCTTATTGCCACTGCATCTCGTTACGGCAAATGTCATCCCAATTCACTTCATTCCGTAGGCTTACCGTACTGGGAAGATGACTTCAAATGCTTGTCACTAAGGATCAGTAACGTCGTAGTCATTCATCCATTCTGTCAGCCAAAAGTTAGTTATGTTGTCTATTCGCCATTGTCTCATAATCCAACTTTCCAAGTCTTTACATATCATCATCTATCATAAATTATTGCCAACGCTATATCAGCTGTGTCTTCTAGATGCATTTGTTTTGCTATCCTTCCACACTGCCTAACCTCTCGGGGGTTGGATCTTCAGTATCAAATGGAATCTTGGATGTTATTGGTGGGTTACCTATAAACACTCCCCCGCCTAAACCAACGTATCCGACTACATAAGATTTTTTACGACCGCGAACCGTCTCTGAACCAAATTTTCCAAACTGCTGTTACGTTTGTACGTTGGAGAATCCTGGTCCTATCACTCAAGAGCCATACTATCTTTTTATCTCCACCCTGGATGACTTCTCGCAGATCGGTTCGTGTCCAACCTCTTCTTCAACTAACCTAAAAACTGGATGCTAATTGAAACGTGTTCATTCACGATCTCCTGCACAGGGTTTTTTTTATTACGTTTCTTATTATTTTTTCACTGCAAGTCTGCTTTCATTTTCTTGAGTCACTATGAGTTGATTTTCTTGAGTCGTCGACACACATCACGCTTGTCAAATTTTTCGATGTTACTTACCAACTCCTGTAACCCTAGAGTAAGTTCTCATACTAATCCTAGTTCCTAGAACTCCTTACCTTGATATGGAAGGATAGGAGGGGGACTTGTAGTCTCAAACTGTGATAGTCATTTTGCCCATTTAGTATTTTAATAAATTAAAAAATTATTGTACATTCATGTAAATAAGAATTAAATTCTTTTGTTATATTATGAGTTGACTTATACGTAGCTGAATAAAATTAAATCAACTTTTTAATTACAAAATTTTGAATAGGTTATAAACAAGTAAGTCTAATATATAGGGGCAAGCGCTAGAATTGAGCTCATACCCTTGGGTGACGAGCAGATTTCACAACAAGAACAGGTTGTTTTGACCATTCTACGAATAGAATATAACGCACGTCACACTTTTCTACACAGTTGAAAAATCCCCAAGATATCAAACATACGCGTACGATGGATTTTTACACCATTTTACAGGGAAAGCAAAACACACTCAGAGATATCTAGAGTGACAATGAACATGTGTCCTATATCTTCAGATTTATGAAGGCAATCAACCTTTACCACGTACTGTAAATAATAACAATGACATAATAATACAACTAATTATAGTACAAATATTTAACCTAGGTATTGCTTCCTATTCAGAGAACACAGTACACCAAACTTTCTGGTACCCTATGATATACATTGCGCCAAAAAACATCTAACAATCAACCAACCTTCAATAAATATGGCATGGTTTTGCGAATTCGTTGTCTGCATGCTTTGAAGGTTTTAATAAAATTTGAAGATTATTTGATAAATTAAATATTTATCAAAACATTCATTTGAAGATTATAAAAAAAAATTATACTTCGGCGCGATCACACACAGATCATAAGAGTTTACAGCCAATCGCTTTGAAAGAATACAATCATTAACAATATTTAGCAGTCACGTGAATCGAACCAATGTCAACTCAAACTTTTTGAGTTAACATTAGTTCGTTGTTCTCCCCCTCTTACTGCTCAGATCTGATTAACTTGTAGGGATGAGTTATTACCTAGTGGAAGTACAAACCAAGTTTAATTTTACTGATAGACTTCAATCCAGAAAACAGCCCTCAATTAACTGGAATTCGTTGTAATATTTTTTGTTTAACGCAAGTCAAAGAAATAATCTCATTTAAGTGACTTAAACAAACGATAAGTCGTATAAAAATTTAAAAAATATTGCCTGTCAGGCACACTTCATCAGAAGGTGATGTTATAAGAAGAAGAACTCTTTATTGCATACAAAAGGTTATAAAACCCTTTCCTACAAATTTGTATTAATATCAGAATGACCGAATGATGCAATCAAGCTAGGATTTTACTGCGTCTCGAAAAAAAAATTAAATTAAATAAAAAATACAAACCTTTCTTGTCAAGCTCTACGCAACACCAGTCCTCATTTATTTATTTATTGTTAATGGGATGTATTGATCAGGATACCAGAAACGATGTTTGAACTCTAACGACACGCGCGCAGCGTTGTGCAACGTATGTAGGTTGGGTGTGTACACAAGGGGATTTGCACGATGTACCGACTGAAATTTTCGGCATAATCTACTCCCTTCACATGAGAAGGGAGTAGATTATGCCGAATCTCCTTATCATCTGACATATCTCCCAGCAGTAGTATATATACTGCAGCTTTAGGAATTTCTCAAATTGTGCAGGACTCGAATTCAAACCTCTTCAAACGAATTTCAAGTGGCGAAACCCCACTATATAGGCACAAGATGGAGTAAATACCCATTAAATTTCCCTTGAATTTCTCAAACTCTCAATGACTATGGGAAATAATTTATTCCAGGCCAATTGGTGTATATGCATGCTCTCGTTCTTCTCTCCTTATCATCTGACATACCTCCCAGCAGTGGCATATACTGCAGCTTAAGAGAACGTATACTTCAGATTGATTTAAATAATAAAAAAAAAAAAAAAAAAAAAAAATATATATATATATATAAAATAGGTAAAATAACGGGTTGAAAAGAGCAATTGTAACGGAGAGATAAAAATAATATGGCAAATGCACTTGTGTGCGCAAAGCAGCAACGAAGAAATAAAAGATTATATTTATGAGGTATAATTGATAAGTATGTTAAAAAGTGTGATGGATGCACGCGTAAATTACACAAAATGCCATAACTAATAGGAGAAGGATAGCAGAAATTGGAGATATTATAGGCGAGAGAAAGAATATGAATATCCTATGTGATACAGTGAATTGAACAAAATTAAACGCTGAATTGCAAAGCCAATTAAATAGAAGGGTACTAAAGTATGTAATCCGTTCTGAAACTTTTTTGAAGTTTAGTAGTTTTATTTCTGATGTGTGTGAGGGGTAGTAGATAGTATATGTCTGAAGCTTTTCTTAATTTTACTCCTCCTCTTTAAGGCCTTATTCACACACTGGCCAAATAATACGACATTTATTTATATAAGATAAAAGATATTTTTATTTAAATATAATACCTTTATTGCAATTAGCAAATAGAAATAAGCTTTTACATGGAGGACTGATGCAACACCCACAACAGCAACAATGCTAAGGGTTTTACATAATAAAAACATTAAGATGATAAGTAATCATAAGTTATTTACAGAGAATATGCATTTATAGGTTTTTTTTTTTTTTTTTTTTGCAACCCCGATGAGCATGACATTTACCATGCTGGCTAGGCTTCGGCAGGGTATCCTGGCCTATGCGAAAACACAGCTCATAGTATCGCATTGGCAATCATAGCTGAAAACGAGAACTGTTCCCTGATGACACGTCTTCTGTAGAATTTGTCCTCAATCAACTTCTTGAAGTCTGCATCCATCTCCTGAACATTTTGGAGCATCTCCATGGGCAGGAACCTGTTTACTTTCCTGAGCCTCCAAACCACAGACTGAAGAGAAGGGAGAGCTCGTAGGGTTTCGAGCAGTGAATTCTCCAATTACACATCTGCCAAAAACTTGTCATATTTATTTCGTCCGCTATCATTTTTATTGTTGCGAGTAAGCGGAGAGCGAAGATCCGTTCTGAAACTTTTCTGAAGTTGAGTAGTTTTATTTCTGAAGAGTGTGTGTGTGTGTGTGTGTGTGTGTGTGTGTGTGTGTGTGTGTGTGTGTGTGTGTGTGTGTGTGTGTGAGGGGTAGTAGATAGTATATGTGTCTGATGACTGGCAATCACTCAGTTGAAGACGAGAACTGCTCCATGATAACGCGTCTGCTGTAGGATTTTTCCTCAATGAACTTTTTAAAGTCTGCATCCATCCATGTGTGAGAGAGGTGGAAGTTTGTTTGAAGAGGATCCAACGAAGTTTGTTTGTTATTTGGTTTTTAGGAGCATTAGCAACTAAGGCCATATTGCTCCGGGATATGCAGAAGTCATTCCCTGACCTTTCCGCATACTCCGTATTTGGTGGTGACGAGCTCGAACTCCGGTCTAATCAAGAAGCGTGTGCTACGCACTGCTGCTCCTTCCCACCTGGCTACGGATGCGCCTCCAACGAAGTAGCTAGTACTCATTAGAGGAGATGCCTTTTAGCGTGGTTTTCGTTTCCGACGCCCAGATTTCAGATCCAAAGGTGATGACTGGCTGAAGAAACCGGTATATGTATTGAAGCGTGTTCTCGCATTCGGTGACAGGAAGGTGTTTTTTGGCAAGCCATCTAGATCTGCAGACCTTGTTGTTGGATATCTGCAACATGGTGTGTAAAGTTGCGTTTAGAGTCAAAGATGATCCCGAGATGCTTGGTTACTGGAGGGATGAGCGTTCCGTGGATTTCCAGGTTTAGCTGAGTTAGATGTGATTTTATTTAGAACACCAATTGTTCAGATTTATTTGGATTTACCTTTAGAGAGTACTGTGCTAGGTATGTAATTAAATTCTTTTAGGCTGTTGATGATAGTTTCGGAAGCACTATTAGGTCTGTCGGTCTTGTGGATCCGATAGAGGAGCTTCAAATCATCTGCATAGCTAATAGATTCCGTTTGCCGGCACAGGAATGGGTGGATTTCAGCCGTAAAGAGGAGTGCAAATAGAATTCCGCTTTGAGGAACGCCAACATTAATTTTCCTTGTGAAAGATTTTTTTATTCACGGTCAGATGAAGGACCCTAAAGAAGCGAATTGTTATCTCAGTTCTATCTTGTAAAGCTTCCAGAATGTTGGTGATGGCCAGCAGGTTGGTAATGGCGGATCTACGTTTCAATTGATAATGTACATATGGAGAATCGGCAGAACCTGATTGGTTAAGATGGGTAGGAGGCATTTCTCCATAATTTTGAGGATGCATGAAGCTTTCATTATTTGAACTGTAAAAAAATTTTTTTTTTATTTTTATATGGAGAATCGGCAGAACCTGATTGGTTAAGATGGGTAGGAGGCATTTCTCCATAATTTTGAGGATGCATGAAGCTTTCATTATTTGAACTGTGTAACTGAGGTGGCTACTTGTGTTTTGGGAATTGATCATACTGTATATTGGTCCCAGGCTGTTGGGAAGCTTTGAGTGGTGAAGATACCATTTAGGATTCCTAGGAGCACATCTATGATGTAAACAGGGATCCCATCGGATACTGTACATAATGTTGGTGCGATATCATTGATGGCATGGATTAGCTCTCTTTTTGATATGATGATGGATGCGAGAGTATCTCACTGACAACTGTTGTGTAGGTTCTTAAAATCTGATACAAACTTTGGCTTAAATCTTGTGATGTAGTCAAGCCGATCAGGTTACGTTGTTGTGGGAAATCATCCTGCCTTGCCTTAACGGTGTCGTTCCAATCTTGATTGTTTTATTGATGTATGCCTTTATGGCTTTAGATTTGCTTCAGTTGAACTGAGCACGGGTTATCGAGTATGTTTTCGTGTCTAATGGGTCTGATGTGGCTTTCCAGTTTTCGTGTAGCCTTATTCTGAAATTTTAGGGTGAGCTGTTTGTTCCACCAAGCTTTTATCCAGTCAAAGATTGTAACAGTTTTTCACGCTGCAGTTCGAACGATAGAATTCAGCCAGCAGGTAAGTAAATGCATTCTAGAGCTGTGGGTGACATTGATTTAGGGATTCCCAAGGAAAAATGGATGCTGCAGAGCAGCATTTCTGTGGATTAAAAATGAAAACTTATCACGGTTTTCTTAACTGGTTCCTGATGTTGCCATGATGTCTTGGATGTGACTGGGAGTAAGAGGGCTATTCATAAATGGTCTGACATGAAGGCTATTTCTGGCTTGCTGTCAAAGGCGAGAGTGTCTGTTGTTTAGATTACATCTAACAGGAGAGTGCCTCTGGTAGGGGCATAATTCTGAAGAGTCAGACCTACTGTAGCCAGATTGGAGGCTAAAAACCTGCGAAGACTGCGTTGGCCAGAGCTAATGCTGAATCTCCACACACAAGTAATGATGCCTTGGGGTGGCATTAATTAATGATTCTGTTGGAGACCTCTTGTATTTAACTGAGGGTGAAGGGATGTAGACTGTGCATACTTCCAGTGTTACTTTGTACGCTGAGTGAGATACTTGCAGCTTAAAACAGGACTTTTTCAGAGTGGCTGAGCTACTCAGTGTAAATTTATGTGTTGTAGAGTATGCCTGTACTACCACCACTTGTTCTCCGCTCTCGGGATGCAAAACTGTCAAAGAAGCAAGCAAGCAGGTTGAGAGATTGATAGTCCTCTTCATTGTGGGACAGGCAAGTTCAATAATGCATATCAAGTCATACAAACATGACAGGAGAAAGATTTCCAATGTCTGAAGCTTATTTCTCAGGATTTTAGCCTTTTGGTAGAGCATCATGCACATTTAACCCCGGGGTCTCACATTTGGTGAGTATGGGCTTCGAAAACTCAGGATCCTGAGCTGGATATCATCATTCTTCTCTTTTTTGGCGATTCCTTTCTACTTCTCTCTCTCTCTCTCTCTGAGTAACTCGGAATTTTTTTTTTTTTTTTTTGGCTGGTGCAGCATAAGCCTCAGGCTTCTTTGCACCATATGGCTAATAATAATGTTATTGTTAAAAATTTTGGTTATGGTTTGATACAGTATCGAATCAATCAGTGCAAACACGGTGTATCGTGGTTCGTCTGACTACATGACTTTCTTTCATTGTTCCACTTCCAATCAGGAAGTTCTCAGCACCACTGCAAGCGAATTTTTCTATTTCTCTCCGGAACATGTGGCTTCCGAATAGGCAGGTGACTGCTAAGATGGGTTGAAATAGGGGAGTTCTGGCTTGGTTGAATTTAGATATTATTTTCTTTACACTGGATGTTCTATTTTTCCATCCTTCTTAGAGTACGATGACTTTGCTCTTGAAGTATTGTTTTTCTGTCACATTGCCTTTGATATGTGGAAGAACCCCTTACTTTCCAGTTATTAAAAACCTTTGAGATAGATCTTCTGAGAAACCAGTTATGTCTTTCCTTTCTTGAATTGTGGCTCCTGCTAAACATGCACCCACGATATGACCTTTTTCAAAGTCTGATTGATCACGCCTTTTCTCCATTCTGGCTTCAGATTATTATAATTATGGAATAATTTTAAAGCAGTAGTCACAGAAGCCATAAATGCATGTAAACCATTAAGAAAAGTATAGCACGAGGAGGATTCCAAGCTGGATGAAAGCAGAGCTGGTCAAATTAATTAGAGCAGAAAAAGATGGTATGGGGGAAAGTTACAGAGAAATGTTAAGTATTAAAGATTATAACAAGTATAAGTTGATCAGTAAAAGTACTGCAGAGATGGTTAGGCTAGCAAAGGCCGAGTGATAATCTTCACTTCTCAGAAACAGTTTTGACTAAATATTCTCCACGAGAATTCTAGTTGTAACATAATTCAAATACAATTATGGTGACTCTCAATCAGATATAGAAAAAATAGGTCACGAATTTAAATCTGCAAAAAACAAGACTAATGAATTTAAATTTGATCAAGGTTGAACGCTTATACTGGATGATTCAAAAATCCGCACAACCCAAATATCAGTAATTAAAATGCGTTACCATCAGATTATATAATTAAAACAACCTATGCTAGTGATTGTAATAATAAATGTTTAAACATCCATCTTTTCATCATATTCGATGATTTGAACATTTGTAAAACAAATAAAAAAAAAAAAAAAAATTCAAACAAACATTTGTTTTACAAATGTTCGAATCAAGAATAAACTAGTTGAACATTTTCTGGGTGTAGCAAGGGACTACCCTCTCCCGGACGGGGGTAGTTCCCGTAGGAGAACCTTGAAAGTTCAATACCCCGAAAACGGGGCATTGAAATTTCAAGAAACGCGAAGTGTAGTGGTCTGTACCCTCGTGTGTGTTCTACGGTCGATTTTAGGTCTGTGAGGGGAAACCGGAGTACCTGGAGAAAACCTCACTCCACGGCCCGAGATCGACTAACTCAGCACCGAGTGGAAGAAAGCAGGAAAACTTCCTGACTACCTTCTGCTGGATTCGAACTCAGTCCCTTCCACGCGGCGAACAAGCACTCTACAATCGTGCTACCGTAGACCGCACGAACACCGACCGCAAGTGAAGTTATATGCTTTACAGTTTCCCCGTATTAATGGGATCGTTGTAGGTAAGCGAATCATTCATTTTGCGATGCTACAAGCAGTTTAAAATTTCGAAACTCAAATATCATTAATTAAAATGTTACTTCTTATACTTTTAGATTAGCCGACCGGGCTAGCCGAGTGGGTAAAGTACCTGCCCGGCAACCCAAAGGTCGCGGGTTCGATTCCCGCCTCGGGCTTGGATCAAAGTACTGCAAAAACCTTGGGAGGTGCAATATGGCCACAGAAGCCGATGCTCCAACAACTACCAAATCAATCACCACTTTTAGATTATGTAATTATAAAAATTTATAATAAACAATGAAAATGTCAAACTTCTTGAATACATACACGGAATCTTTTCATCATATTCGATGATATATGTATTTTTTTTTTTTTTAGTGTGTGTTATGAACTCTAATCTGTTTCACGAAAATTTGTTAATAATCATGAAATTGTTGATTTGTTTGGTTCTAGTGAATCTTGATATTTGCTCGAAATTCTGCATTGATGTTCGAATTTTTATTTATGCGATTTTGGATTAGGTTTTCTAAGTGTAACCTTGCAACAACTGCTCTGCATGCGGAGATATACAGTGTTGCCAAGGTTTTGTACGAATTGCCTATGATTATCAAAATGAGAAACAGATTGTTCATGAATGTCCTTAGTACTTTCTTTTATGTTAAATTGTTGCACTATCACGGATTTCTGCAAGATTGCACACCGGACTTCAAATACCGTATACAGATAGAGCTGAAATATTTTCTTACATATTTAGTGGAAAGATAATAATCCTAAAACTGATTATGATAAGTAATTGTGGGAGGGGGGGCGGGAAGACTGAAAATAAAATATTGTTACTTTTCACGCTGAAAAAAATATCATCACACCTTTTCTGGGGTAGGGGATGTATTGCCAATGTGTCCTTGTTTAAAAAGTAGATGAATCGTTAATACAAAACATTTTCCAAAATACAAAAATATTTGTGTTATTACTTCCCTTTTCAGGGTAGTATTAGGTTATTTTTATTGCGGTCTCCAGGGGTTCCCCTATATTCTGGGTGGTATTAGTAGTGTCAAATGATGCAGGGAAGCAAGCTTACACTCATGAGCCAAAATATTATGACTACCTGCCTAAAAGCGTTAGGCTACCTTTCGTCGTGGTAACCGCTTGCACCTGGCGTGGCATACTCCACGAGAATGCAGAAGAAGAGGTTTCGACTATCCTGGAGCAGCTGGACAGAAGGACGGTCCGAAGTTCGGCAACGGAGCAAGGCACTGGCGAGTGCTGCGTTCCACTGCATCCCGCAAATGTTCGATGGGGATTGATGTTGGGGGAATTTAGTGGCCAAGATGCTTGGACATAATCCTAGAACCGTTCTGTACAATGTAGGCCTTGCGATACGTTGTCCTGTTTAAAGCGTCCAGTGTCATCTTGATACGCGGTCACCACGTAGGGAAAAACTTGGTCAGAAACAATGCGGAGGTAGGATCTGGAGATGAGGGTGTGTTCAGTGGAGATGATGGGGGTCTAGTGATGTACATTAAAACAGCCCCCCCAAGCCATGATACCATCGCCGCCGGCCAACCATAAAGTTTGGTTGCCCATTTGGATGATATTCAAGTATTATTATTAAAGGAAAGCTCTCGACTACATTTCAGAACAGCCTAGCAAGATAACATTCCTGTATGAAAATTAACCGTGAAACTTAAAACTTAAACAGTGAAAGATATAAATAATATTAAATGAAATATTTATAATTCCAAGAGAAAACTTTAGTAAGTTTTACCAGTTTTCCTGCAAGGAGCAGTTGATGCTTCATCATCAACTCCGAGAACTACATATATAGGCAGTGACTATTACTAATATAAAATAACACTAATAATACAATAATATAATATAGTAGTAATTCTAACACTAGGTTTCAGATGACTCTCATCAACCGGTGTAATACCACCACTGCTTATTGGAGGCTTGAAGTGGTGAAACCTATGTTTAGTTTTAGTTTCAACTTATGCACAGTACTGCTAGTACCATTACTATTATAAAATAGCACTAATAATACAATAGTATAATATAATACTAATATGTACCAATACTAACACTAGGTGGTAGATGACTCTCATCAACCGGTGCAGTACCACCACTTTGCTTATTGGAGACACCCATATTTTAGTCATCAGAGCAAAGTTTCCGGCATCCACTCTCTCCCTCCCCATCTCCTTCAACCCATGCAATGTACTAAGTACTATAGGTTTTAATACCTTTCGTGTTTAGGGTTTTCATTAAAAAAAAAAAAAAAAAAAAAGATTACTACAGACTGTGCACTCCTTATACTCAACGAGACAATACGCCATCACCCCGCGTCACAGTTTTCTTTGCTTCTGTTTTCATTTCTTTTGTCTGTGACTTTCTTAATACAAAGGTTCGTATTTTTTTGACGACGCTTTGATCTCGAACTCTCAGTAGCTTTCAAGTAGCTCTACAAATCGTAATTGAGTTCCGAGGAAGGACTGGGGTTCTTCCTTTCTAAGTTATTTATCAGAGACACTGGCAAGTGATCCCCATTGCCTTCTCAGATATTTGTCTGCATACATCGTTTTTTATACTTAAACGAAGTGCTATTCAACAGTTCCACGGCCGACTGGATATCCACTGGAGAAAGAGTGGTCGTTCTTCCTGAAAGAGTAGTGTCCTTCTCCTCTGAAGTGTTTTGGGTACCTTCAACTGAAGTTTCTGCTATATACGTGTAAAAAGGCTAATCGCATCAAAAGGCACCATGATTTCATGCATTTAAGTTGTCTATTGCTATCCCTTATTGATACCAATGCGCCATTAAAAACCAAATAATCATCATCACCTTACTTATAACCATATTCACTACGTTGGTCATAGTGCGACAATTCACGTGTTACTAGATATGATTTTTATTATGTATCATGTTTATACAAGTGTTTGCAGGCTGAGTCTCATACTGTGCTCACTTAAATATCCAGTAGAACTCGGGGGGAAAACGCCTGCGCTTTTTTTCACTTGAAATAGTCTAACCTTGATTGAAGAAGCCTTTCTGAATTTTTTCTGGTCTCCAAGAGGATTTCAGCCTAGATCCTTTAAAACGAGCAACGAGTAGTGAACACTCTATACTATCACGAATGACCAGCCAGAGAGATAGGGCCCTTGAATAGGTATTCCTCTTCCAATTTGACATGCGAAAATGTATTATACTTAAGCTTATTACAAATTTTAAATAAAGTTTCGCCATAAAAAGCAGTCATCTCTTGATGATGCAGAAATGCGCTATTAAAAACTGATATCTGTAAAATATCTTCGTGTCAGTCCATTTTTATTTTCTTTCTATTAAATATAACTTGAGATAACGTTAAGTTTTTATTTTCAGGGTTTTTCTGCTGTGAAATTTGTATTAATATTCCAAAAAGTACTTTGCAGTAATGAACGAGAAATACTTCACTACATTGATTTTTCTTTAAAAGGAATACCATTCCATTCACTTTTATTAGTGAATTTTATTCGCTAATAAATAATCGGCTTTGCTTGCCATCTTCAAATGGCTACCCTAAAATAGACAGCAATTGCCTTCGTATTTATAGCATACCACTGACTCCGTAGTAGTGCCACTTTTGCACAAACTACGCCCTTTTATATCTCATTTATATGACTGTTATATTTCACGTTTGCTATTACCACAGCATCCATCGGGTTATTTATAGTTTTCGTTAAGACAGATTATATTCGAAAGATGAAGACTAAATCATATGACAAATACACGATATTTTAGCTACACGGCAATTACCTTCAGTGTTAAGGCGCATGAGAGCGAATAAGAGTTAAAGATTTAGAAAAGTATATGCTTAGCAGATAAAGCAGTGGAAACTGAGACAATGCAATAATAAGAAAATGAAGTGAAAAATAAAGGTGGTGTTCTGCATTTCCACTGTTTGTGTAAAAGAATTGCATAATTGATAAGAAAGGAGCACTTTAACGAGAATTCCTTTAAAAATATAACCAAATTAAATTTGAGGCAGTTAGGCAACTTGGGCATTACATGACGAAATCCTGTTAATTTAATAAGTGTTTCTTTTGAAGTTCCTTCTCTTGCAGCTGCTTGCAGTTATTGCTTATTAAGCATGGTGAATATGCTCTAGTCAAGTCGCTGCATGTAAGTGAAATAGATTCGAGCTCAGTTTCCTTTTGATTTTTTACTGTTTAGAGGACTCGGTTCGTATATTTAATTAAACAAAGGAATCAGTATTTCTTAACAATACTTTTATATTTTTTGTGTTTCACAATAACAAATTGCAATTTACATTTGTTTTGGATCATTCTGCTGTTGCAGAGTGGAAATTGGGGGGGAGGGGGGAGAAAGACAAACAACCACTGAAGTTTACTTTTTTTATTTAAAACTAAAGTTGACTCAACGCAACCCAAGTTGGCCATTCGAGTAACTCCCCTCCCCCTTTAGCCCTCAGAATTGCCTAGATTTTTCGTGGCGTGGACTGAACGAGGTATGAAAAGCGTGTCACAGGGAAATACTGGTCCACGTTGACTCAATTGCTTCCCACAACTCTTGCAAATTGGATGATTGTCGATCTCTACTCCGAAGAGTTCGTGCCACCTCATCTCACAGATTCACAATTCAATTTTAAGACCTGGTGACTGGGTAGGCCACAGCAATGGGCTGAATTCTCTCATGTTCCTGGAACTAGTTATATACAATTTTGGCCTTGCGGCATGGTGCATCATTCTGTTGGAAGAATGCATTGGCAGAAAACAATATTGCAGCCATGAAGAGATGTGTCTGGTCGGAAACAAACAATTTCCAGTAACTTGTGGCATCCAAACGTTGTTTCATTGGTATGAAGGGCCACTGTGCACCACGAAAGTACTTCCCACACCATTACACTACCACGGCTACCCCGCATTGTTGATACCTGGCAGAATGGAACCATGGACTTGTGCGTTTTCGCCATATTCCAGTCCTTCCATCAGCATGAAACAGCAAGAATTGAGGTTCGTCAGACCAGGCAATTTTTTTTTTCAGTCTTCCACACTCCAGCGTTAGCATTTCTGAGTCGACTGCAACTGTACTTTGTTTTTTTTTTCAGACAGGACTACAACCCGTTTCGGTCGTCGGCTGCGATACCCCCATCCGTCACGGGGTAGACGAGTTGTGCATTCTGAAATAACTCTTTGGTTACTACAGTTGCACTGGGTTATGATTTGATTAACTGTAGCCTTTCTGTTACCCTGCACCAGTATTATCAGCCTGCGTTGCTCTCTCGCATGGACAGCCACAGGATCGCTGTTGGCTGAATGTTATTTAGTTACTGGACCCAGTTTCATCGTACGTAAAAACCCCAGCAAGTTTGCAGTTTCCGAGATACTGGATACCGACGCTTCTGTCTCAGACTGCCATGCCACTTCGAATTCACGGAAATCTTTCATCTTGCTCATTCTCGCAATGAATTGCATACATACAGTATCCCTACCTATCTTCCCATCTTATTTTTATCGAATGGTATGTGATGCTGTAACTGAAAAAATTCTCTATTTCATGAAAAGGGTGGTAGGTGTACCTTTATAAAGTTGCCACTCATTATATTATACGCCCTCTTAGCTTTTTATATGCTGAAGCCATTTCCCAATTGCGAAAAACGATCTTATTCGTAAAGATCGCTAACTTGAAAGTTCTGAGGCAATATATTTAATTCTTGACTAATACAGTTCAGTTTCAGGAACGTAAATGCTAACATGCCGTCTGAGAGACGCCCGCCATTTTTTTTTTTTATAATGTGCACATATAAAGCGAAATCATCTACAATATGCCACATACAGTGATATACTGTGGATGACTTCACTTCATGAAACGGTTATTAAACAGCATAATACTTCAGTCTTTAGAAACAACATATACGAAGTGTGATCCAAAAATTCTCGGACTGAACGAATTTGGGAAATAATGAAACCCACGCTATTCGATGGATATCCTCCGAAGTAGTCTCTTAGATTCTGTTTACACCGATTCCAGTTCTCCATTATTAGAGCATTTCTGATAGTTTTCTTTTGAAATGGCTAATAGTTTCTATGTCGCGCTCCGAATAATAATTTCCTCAGTCGTTACAAATCAGTGACCTTTCAAGGGGGACTTAAGCTTGGGAAGAAGAAAAAAAATTACAGGGAGCTGAATATGATGGATGGGAAACCACAGTGATGACAGTTCATCTTCACAATGCTTCACAAGACTTTCTCCAATTGAAAGGACCGAGTGTTCAATTGCGTTGTTGATTATGCGTCAATTCCCTGAAGCTCACTTTTCCGCCTTCCGAATGGCATCGCATAATTATCGTAGAATTGTTGTTTCGTCTTGCTGGTTCATTGTTACACTATGCCACTATGTTTCGCAATGAAGGACAAATTCATAATGAACAATGCCATGTGAATAAAAAAAATATGATAATTATGATTTTTTTTTTAAAAAAAGCAAGATAATCTCAATCGTATGTTTTTAGTCCTCGAAAAAGACCCTCTCTTCCACTGAGAGGATGAGGCTCTTGTTCTAGATCATAGCCATAAACCCATGTTCGTCACCAGTAATGATGGAAGAAACACAGTGTGGGTCAGCATGTTGACAAAAATTGTGATATTCCACAACTCGCAGCTTTTTGACTCACCACTGAGAATGCGAGGGAGACACAAATCATAACTAAATCTTATGTTATAATTCATAGATATGTTCCATAAGAAATATGAATTTCACTAAGAACTTCATGGATAATTGAACTTTGATCAATCCTGATTGAATCATTGGTTTTCGAAGCCGAAGGATGGTCAGAACGAAAATAATTACCTTCGACTGGCGAGCAGGCCCTCTTTAAATTTTGCGAACTACTGAAACGTTTTCGAATGACACGGCATCTTTTCCAAATGTTGTTTTTAATATTTCATGGGTGTCTGTGCACCTTTCTCTAATAACCCGAAACAAAATTTGATGCAAATTCGATTCACGGTAAAATCAATCATTTGAAAATGCCAGGAAACACACAAAACACCTTTTATTCAACGCACGCTAATTCAGACTGATTACAAATAAAAGGGTAGTGCATGCGTTATTATATGTAGATCAGTCGCCAAACGTGTGATGACACTACAACGTGCTCGAAAAGAAATCAAAAACAAAGTAAATAATTATTCTGTTAAAATCAAAACGTTTCATGTTATATTAGAAGAAAAAATTTAGATTAATATGAAAAGTCCTGAAATTTTCAAATGTCAAAAGCACTACGCTGTCAAATAAATTCGAAAAATCTTCCACACATTTCTCGAATTTATTTGACATTTTTAACTCTGCTGCTCGCTGTTATTCTTACATAGCTAGTAAAACCCTCTAAAATCTAGTTCTGGAAATTTAGTTGAGTTGAGCATATACGTTTCAAAGATCGCTTTGGCTTCCATATTGTAACAGATTTTCGATAGAAGTCCACAACCGCTAACGTATCGTCTAAGAAACTGTCAGAATGCTACGATAATAATAAAATATTATTGTACATGTAGGGCATTGTCTAGCGCAATTTAGCCAAGTAGCCTTTCCCGTATTAAACCCAGACTCCATTAAGGCTATGCCTATTAGGGTATAGCCTTACTAGGTTTGCTACTTAATGCATCGATCTCATATTGTGGAGGCTCTGCTGTTTATTTGAAGTATATACACTTCAAATAAATAGCCACGTATTTCTCTCGGAGCAATATTTTTATTATTTGGAGTAGTGCATTATGAGGCAACTCGTGGTAAACTGGCTCCACAATATGAGATCGATGCATTTTAAATAGCAACCCCCAGTAAATTGCTACATACAAAATCTTCTTTTCCCATTAAACACATTGCTTGTTGGATTTAGGATAGAACATCTTTCCATAATCTTTTTCTTCTTTATATTCCTTTACTTCGTTTATATACAAAATATATGTATTAAATTGCTACACACGTATATTTAAAAGTAGCCTGCTAATTGCTACATACAAAACGAGACGTTTAGGATTATTTAATTTGTGCGCTTAATGTCCCATCAACTTGCTACTAACATATGTTACAGAAAACTGATTAAATTGGTACATATTGCTTAGTGATCACAGTAAGAAGTGGAGGTTTACCCTACTTGTTCAGTCTACATTCGTCTCCCAGATGGAACACTGGTGAGTAGGCCTTCTAAATTATTTCTACTCCACAATTCAGTCTGTTCTCCTTGATAGCATTAATGTCTTCTCATATTTTTACTTTTAAGAAGCTGCATGCGCAAGAATTATAAAACATGAAGTTTGTATTTTCTCTTCATTTGTCTTCCCGCCAGTGGTATTACGTAATTTTAAAAGCATCATGTTGTCGGCGAGAGCGGCGTCTTCTTGTTGTTGTTCCATGTAGTCGAGAGGCGTTTAAGTTTATACCTTAGCTCCATTTTTTTTTTTCTACATTTTTCCTAATGAACCGAAGTTGTAGTTCAACAGAAAGAACAATCCATTTCGGTTTCATCATGATGGATTTACACAATGAAAATTAAAAAAAAAAAAAACCGGAAAAGAATATTAAAACTAACCGTAAAGCAAGAAATTTACATTACAAAATGTAAACAAACAACACCTAGAAAGGATTCCACGTATTTCTTTTTGTTTTTTGACTTAAACTGACTTCCGTGGACCATAGACATGCTAGTTAATACATACCCCGGTTGACCAAGAATCATCAAGACTGTCAAAGTCACAAAGTAACTGATATGCCTTCCATTGACCAATTTAGTTAGAAACGAACCGAGTCTGTCTTATTTCAAAATCCCATTAAACTTAAATGAACTTCATTTGGAAATTAAACTTGACGAATTAAGTATAATTCGCATGAAATGCCAGTAATAGTAAGAAAATTGTTGTGTAGATTTTAATATGCAGGTAATTATTGTATATGCTATGTATATCAGTAGTACCTGATCCCTGAGGTGTGTCGTGGACAAATAGTGTTATTCTGGTAATCACAGCTAAGGCCGTTACTTGGAAGTGTGAAATGTTGGTGGAGCAGGTTTTACTTGAGTGTAGAATGTGTCGAATTTCTGTAAAATTCGATCATTCAGTGATAGCCAAATCCTCTACCTGCATCTTTATGCTGTTGGAACTGTTAGTAACCCTGAGCATTCCTTATTTCCAAGGGCTAAAAATACGACTTGATGTTGGTATCCCCACCCCACAAAACAGTGGCCGAACATCTTTTATTCTCATTTACGCCTATACATTATATATAATGACGCTAGGTGATAAACAGGGTAATCCCACCTAGGGTTTTCTAAAGGGAGAGGCTAACGCAGTATTCCGGGAAATCATTAAGTTTTAATCATCATACAGTAGTGGAAAAAAAAAAAAAAAAACATTATTTTGATAATAAGGGGCCGGGCTATAGGCCCTTTCGCTTCTACATGGCAACGGTCTGGTGGTAAATGCCTCGCCAATATTTTCTCTAATTTTAATGCCCTGCGCCAAATTCCGCGAACAAAGTGATAATCGGTTATATAAGAAATTAAAACATACTGAGCACAAAGAGTACTAATACAATAATATTTTGAAGGTGAATATAATCTGCAGTGTAGGTTATGCCAAAAAAGGTTCGAGAGGACGGTAGGGGAGAGAGACTGAAGTTGGTTTAGAAATAGCTAACCATACTCAAGGTCCCGAGTATGATTGCTATTGGGACTATTGCGATATTTCTTACTTATGAACGGAAAAAATAGCACCTGTTCTTGGAGAAAAATAAAACTAGCCACGCGTTGTTAGTTTTTAAGGGAAACCATTGCTCATTACACAGTGGCTTACCACCATTTTGCTTTAGAAGCTGATTGAACATGGCTAAAGCCACACTTGGCTTCCAGAACGAAATTCTAATCTCTCTCTCTCTCTCTCTCTCTCTCTCTCTCTCTCTCTCTCTCTCACTACCATACCTAATAGTATGTATGCAGGGAGCACTGCCTAGGCCACACTATGCTAAGAATTTGTGTATACTTTATATGTGTACGGCGTATAAAAAAAAAAAATTATCGCCTCGGATAATATCAGAGAAACTCCACGTTGTTATTAGACTCTAGAATGATATCCTTAGATTGAAGCTTTAATGAATGATCTTTATTATGCTAGAGAGATTGTATTTTATTATTTTTTACACATTGGCAGAGTTGTGTTTGGTAGAGGAGGCTGTGTACCCCTTTTCCCAGAGGCTAACGTTTTGTTTTTTTAATCCAGCAAAATAGGCAAACCGACCAGAAAATGAATACCTGCAAATTACAAATTGAATATACTGATGCCTCACAGCCTTAGTTCCATGTGAAACATATAAACAGATCCAGTGGGGATCTATTTCCTTGTCCTGGTATTTTCTCAGAAAAGCTCTAAGCTGCCGTCTTATCTAAACTGTAGTGTCCAAAAAAATGTGCCAATGCCCTTTGTAGTAACCACAAAACATATTACTATTGACATCTGTAAAATTATCCAACTTTATTTTCTGTTTATAGCAAAGCTCGCTACAGTTTCCGAGAAGTTTTTCATAAATCCAAACTCTATTTTGAAATGTAAGAAACTTTCCTCTTGTCCATATGATAATCGAGCCTGCTAGTTTCTTGCCAAAGCCATTGTCCGCGACTGTTTCATCCATACTTCCACCTGGTTTACATTGTAGTGCTTCTGCTCTATCTTTATCCAAAGATAAAACTGACTTATTAACATGTTACTTATCCTTTTAGTCTTGGACTGACAATCGTAATCTCCTCCTGCTGGGAAGGAAATGTAACTGGATTCAACAGATTGCTTTGTGAACAGAAGAAATCTGAAATCGCTAAAGCTATGAGTACCTAATATGGAAAATAACAACTCCATGTTTACAGTATTATTTATACCCAAATTCCAGTGATATTTAAAATTCTAGAGGTAAAATTTCAGCCTGCCGAAACGAACATAAACACTTTTGTTCATGTTCGTTCGTTGCTACTCCCGGACTGTATTTCGGTTGTTGTTTTGCTACCTTTCACTAATGATCACTGCAATTAAAGAACCACTGTCATCAAATTTATCACGATTTTACTTTAACGTACTGGAGAATGGATTCGTGTGCGATTCTGTCCACACTAAAAAAGTGTGTTCAGGCAGTCTAGATGCTCCTTAAGAAAATAATTGTTGCAAAACTGAATTATTAATTTTGATTAAATTTTGAATCCCCTGAATGGCTCTTGTCCTTGCTGTGATTAGTAGAATGGACCTTTCACTAAATACCAATTTATGCTCTTCAAGGGACTGTATCAGTTAGTGGTAGGCCTTTGTCCGACTGTCCTCTTGGTTAGCTTCCGCATTAAAGAAGTGGAGCTGAACCCTCGTGGTTTATGACTCGGTCTGAAATGTGTTTCAGCGACTGAAATAGTTCGCACACTCGAATACATGACCTGCAGATCTTTGTACTGTATGTCACTTCGAGCCATGGACCTAATGTCGTGGTCCATAAATTTTCGCAACCTCTTTCAGATGAATTTACTTGAAGGCAAGCAATATTATTTTATCATATATATCAATATTATTTATCATTGTTGAATAATTATTAAATATTACAATCCTTCCTGTACTACAGGAAGGATTATAATATTTAATGATCACAAATACTACTTGTGAGTTGTGCAAATACTTTTAATAAAGAGCCTGCGAAAGAATCTTGGACGAACCATCTCGAGGATTTGTAAAGATTCCTAATTTCAAGAAGTCAAGCATATTAATCACAGTAGATGAAAATAGAGATATCCATTAGGAGGAGGTGGAGAGGTTAACATAACAAATAAGCATGGAAGAAAAATTGGTTTGGGCGAAGTGTATGACTGCTTTGGTGAGAAAAAAATCCAATACCTCGGAATTACCCTGTTCATTACTGAGATTCATTGTAAACTAAACAGCTGCTACGGTGTTATTCCCTACTGACGTGACATTACTTATAGACAGTCGGCTGCTCGAAACACGAAACTCTGCCGTCATTCATCTTCGGGAAACACCTGTCAAGTAGTTCATACTTTGTTACTTCCAGCGGAATTTTTGGCCTCTGAAACGACTTGCGAAAAATCACTCAGGATAAAGTTTAAGAACATCAAGTGGCGAATAACGTGTTGGGATAAAAGATAGCATTCTCTGGTAAGGATTGAATGTTTTTGTTTAACGACATTTCTACATGTTAGCATTACGATGTGTTGGCATTTTTGTTGTATAAGAAAATCTTGTGATGCTCGAGACTTCGCTTGATTTTTCCTTCGCATTAGAAAATTGTCATAAAAGGGAAGGAGGAAAAGAAGAAACGCTGTATTCTTGAACGCTTGCTTGTCGGGGAAATACGATCAAGGTCACCTTGACGTTCGATCTCTGCTAATGCGCCTTTTCTTTTCTTTTCCTTTGGGTTTGGCTGGGGACGGCGACTTCCACTACATAAATCTCGCGCTCATAAACATATGTCCGCTCTTGTCATGTTTTCTCGCAGCCCTCAGCTACGGCTGCAATAGGAAATATCCGCCATTGGCGTAATCGTCTAACAGACATCAGAAATTAATCGTTATACATGCGGTTATGTACTGATTATTAAAAGGCTTTTATTATCTGTTGATTAGCCTCACTATCGTTGAAAAGAAAACGCCATATCAGTAATGAATACGAGGTGATCGTGTGCATTCATCCAATCCCATCTTTGTTATTTCTTCAAACTCTGCGTGTTCTTTTCATGGCCAAATGGCATTTTCGTTCTTAGGTTTTAGTAAACTTACTCGGTACGTGTTCCCCGTTTGAATCGATTTGACACAGATTGCTAGCACTATGAACTATTAATGAATATGGCATTCTTTAAGAAAAGTTTGGAGTGCCTTTTCATTCTTATAAAAACCTTCAGTAAAGTTTTCTTAATAAACTAAGACATTGCAACCAATTTAACTAATATGCTTTTCTTTGTCTGTGTGTTATTTTAATTTTTTCAACATAAACATCAAATTTCGTTTCTCTTTCCCTCAGCTGCTGTTGCATCTCTCACACGGAACAAATTTCCCATCATTACTAGCAATATTTCACTTTATTAATTTGGAAAGCTTTCTTAAATATAGCTTTTGTTGTATTAATTAGGCCTTTGGGCTCCAAGCGTCTATCAAACAAAAGAGTTCAGGGAGTTTGAAATCCCCCCCCTCCCTTCCCCGAAATTGAGATGCTCTGAGACGTTTTAAATCTAGCATGAAGAGTCGCTTCATTAATAAATCGATAATGGCGTAAATGTTGACATCAACGTTAGTACGTTGATGTCGAACATATCCGTTCTAGCTCGCAGATTATAAGTACAATACTTCATTTCCGAAATCTGTTCTTGAATACAACCTGTTTCTCGTTATTAGTTATTACTGGCAATATTGTTCACTTTAATTAGGGGAACTTGTCTAATTAAAGATGTTGCATAATTAAGCAAGAAAGTAATCTCGTGTAAAAGTTAGTGTGTTGTTCTGATGAAACTTATCTAGGTTTTGAAGCAACAAAATTCGCTTTAGAATACAGGCAACCCCCGTATAACACGGTACTTCTAATGTAACAGGATTGATTAATTGCGACAATCCTAGCACAACACGGTACTTATATAACACGGTTAGAGAATTTCGGTAAACCTTGCATAACAGGGTATTTTTGAGCTTTTGTACAGGGAATACCCTGCTATTATGTTGGATGTAATTTTTCAACATTTTCCACTCGTTTTGAATCTCCACTGTTGACTCTCTAGTCACAAAAAAAAAAAAAAAAAAAAAAAAAAATATGGAAAAATCCCTGTGTATTTTATTTTGTTGGGAAATCTCCGTGTTACGTTCTGTGCTATTGAACTTGTGGGAAAATCTAGATTTCAAAGTTTTATTACTATTGGATAGCACACCAGGCCATCCAAACGTTGAAGTTATGTTCCTACTACCACAGTTGTACTAGGTTAATACAACTTATTTCGTTCAGCCATTAGATCAAGGCATTATATCCACCTTTAAAACTCATTACATGGAGTTTGGAAAAAATTGATTCCAAATCTATTGAAGTAATGGAGGCATGGAAACATTTCTCAATTGTGGACTATATCAGAATCATAGTTTTATCGCTGAAAGAAGTAAAACCTTCAACGTTAAATGCGTCTGGTAAAATGTATGGCCAGAGTCAGTTCATTCAGGAAATATGGTCGAGCCGGCAGAAAACGGAATCTATGCAATAGTAGAACTTGCTACGTCGGTAGGAGGGGAAGGTTTTGATGATATGACTGCTGAACCCCTCGTGGGTAGCACAGTTGATATAATTGTCCTTCTCCCCACACCGAGTGGAAAGACCTGAGTTCGAATCCCGTCAGTGACGGGAGGAATTTTTATTGGTCTTTTTCACAACGTGGATGAGTTAGTCGGGCTCAGGCGAGGGTAGCATGTTTTTTTCTCCCGGAAACTCGCGTCCAACAAAACAGAAAATCGACCTCAGGACACACGCAATTTATAGACAATATACACAGAGTAACATGGCCTTAGTCGCCTATGCTCCTAAAAAAATAAAAAAAAAGATATGATTACTGAAGACGTTCAAAAATTAATGGTAGAAAAAGAGGCTGGCTGGCGAAGCAGATTTGGTGGAAATGGCATCATAGATAAACCAAATCAATTCAAAGGATGATAGCGCAGATGAAAATTCTAAACTTCCAAATGTTACTAAAAAGCATACGGGAAGGCATAAAGTTACCGAGAAAATTAGAATCTTATTTTTTAAATGCAGATTCTTGAATGAAAGGAGCCCAAAGTTCAAAAGGGAGCTTCAAAACATCGTATGGAACTAAGCATTTCCATACGATGAAATTCACAAAGATTTATCAAGCAAAAGTAAAAACAAAACCAGATTACTGATTTTTTAAAGAGAGCAAAAGATACACAAAATCTAGAATGGTGTATTTTTGTAAGTTTTTTTAACATTGTTAGCTTTTGGAACGTAAACCCTCCCCGCCTTTTTTGTACTTTTTCTTAGTCCCGTATAACACGGTTTCGCACAACACGTCATTTTACAGGAACCTAACTAGTGTGTTATACTAGGGTTACCTGTATTGCGCGCGGATTCACGCAATATTCTAAATTCGTGCACTAATTCTGGGTCCAAAATGCATTAGTTATGCAAAAGTTCGCCATTTCCAAAAATAAGTTAACTACAAGTGGGGTGAAGTGTTGTGCCTTAAAGTAAAAAAGTGACATTTCTATTTTACATCGATAATTAATTAATACTACCGTTTTAGTCCTAGTTACTTAGTCTCACCTTCTTGAATGAGGCTTTTTTTTTTTTGTTTGTTTGTGAGGTGGGAGAGTTTTACGGCTTCCTTGACCGGAGGAATTGAGGTATCAGTGGATATTTTCGAAGTTATCGACTTTTTTATGTATGAAGACTTGTTTCAAACCGGTGGAGTCTGACAGCTGTCAGTGTCTCCGTTCACACCTGAATTCCTCTGTTCCTGGAAAGTTTAAACTCCACGATACTTGCGATATTTCATGTTCGCAATGCATTGCAGGTGACTATAAACTTCCTAAGAAATTCCAGCGTTTTCTTTTCTTAGTTTTATATCGTTGTACTAAATATGGTCTTTTTAAAGAGAAAAATCATCCGAGATGGTATTTTTCTCTTTAAAAGCGCGGTGGAAGTACAAGAATGACACAACAACGCAATGATAACTTAAGCAGATAAACGTCTTAACACACTTTATAATTTCATAACTTTGGTAGCTTATTTCATTTATAATGTTAACATCTACTCTAGAAAGCAGCTTCTTGTTGTTTAGTATTTAAGTGAAGCTGGACCCTCTTCTTAGTAGAAAGTTATATATAATTTTCCGAATACCCAAGGAATAAACGATTTATATCAATATTTAATGTATGCATAGCAGTAAAATGTTCAAAAAAGTGCTATACTTAAGGAATAACAAAAACAGTGAGATGTTTTTTTTCGTTTAAGAGTGGATGTGTAGATTACGGAGTGATTACAGTAATTACTAATCACTCGAATTCTGGTTCTAAATTTTAACCTACTGGAACAAGAGTAAAGGTGACTGACCCGTTTTCTAACGATTGCCACCTTGTTGCAGCATTACATGGCCGCTTCTTCCCCGGATGAACCAGCAGAAATCTTAATTGAGTTTAGATCGCACACCGAAAGACGTTTCCTTACCTGTTCGCCAATCAGAGTAACCCCAGCCGCTTTCGATCTCGCCACCATCAGCTACCACACCTGTTGTCAGGTGCCGTCTAGGCTCAATCTCCGAGCGACAACAGGCAGTTCGTCACTGCTCACCATGGCAACAGATGCCGAACGAACAGTTTTGATTTTTGTTTTGTTTCTCTTCGCCTGTAGTTCCCCCGATTTCTTGCAGCCCACAGACTCACGTCCTCTAAAAATACTTCGCGGCAGCACACTGCAGCAGTTTCACTTCATTCCGGAGCTCGTCTCGAACTTTGACCTTCAAGCAGTAGCCAGAGAGATCCGCCGGGAGGAGTGATCCAGACTTACTGTTAGCTATGGCATGGTATCCTCACCTGGCTACGGCCAACCACACACTGGCAGGAAAGAACGCAAAGATCCGCGCGTTCCGAGTATGTCGATAGAGCGAAGATGGTGCGCCCGCGCATTGTGCTCAGAATGAATCGCTTTTACAAACAACCGTTCGCTGAGAATTACAAAACTCGAGAAGTTGCGGATCTCCGATATTCCTCCTCTTTATTTTTTCAAACTGCACTTGGGAATAGAGCCAGCCGAACGCACGTTTGTCTCGATGGGGTTGATTAAAAAGTTTGTATGTTTAAGTGAAAGACTATTCGTAGCAGATTTTTTTTTTTTTTTCTTTCTTATACTGAAATTACTTAGTCTGGCGGTGCTTTATGGTTCGCATTACAGTTGAAAGCAGGGCGGGAGATCTTTTCATCCTCCAACCAGGCATTTACAGTAAACATCGCTTCCTTGGTTGCTTTGAAGCTTCTATTCGAAAGGCATTTCTTCAGTCTGGGGAACACACTGGGGGGAGAGAGAAATTTGGTAAAAAAGATGAATATTCAATATTCAATATATGTTGAATTTCGTGTTTTTGATGAGGCAACAGAAGGCTCATGGAAGGTACTCTTTAGAACATAAATAAATAAAACTTCTATTTATGCTCTGGGACGACAACATGGTGGTCAGAGAAATTCACAAGTTAAAGAGAATACAAAAAACAGCACTGTATTTAGTAATCACACGAGCTCGTACCACGGTCACTCAAAACATTGCAGCTCTTGTGGTGTACTGACTGAAGCAGTTTTTTAATTATATATAATAGATACCTTAATGTCTATTACACGATGACACGATCTCCTGGGAGGGAGGGGGGGGGAGAGGATTCATCTTTCACAGATATTTTATGTCAACGCGTACGTACTCATTTTTCTACTTTGACGTACTTCACACAAATGCATATAAAAAGACAACTTTAGTCAGATGACTATGATTTCGTCACCTTACTTTTCAATATATTACTCTTTGGAGAGTTATTCATATTTTAGAAGCGAGACCTTCAGGATCAGAATTCGAACTTTTTTATCACAATTCCTTCGGGCTTTCTGCTGACTTTTTGGTCTTTATCATAAGAATAAAAATGTCTTCGTGTTAAACTATATTAAATACGTTGAAAAATATAGTTTTATTACTCGCGTTTTTGAGAACGTAATGGAAAACATTTGCACCATAATTAACCCACTTTATTCGAGAAGAGTGAGTGCTATGCGCTAGTCGTGAGCATAAGCGAATGAAATTACATTGAGAAATGTAATTACATTGAGGATAGAAATTAATGCTTTAGACTTATATCCTTCGTTTTGGTCTGCATATCCGCAAAAACAGTCGATAGTCTTGCAGGTAATGACATTTACTTGTTTTCATATTCAATACATTTGCCATCGTAGGTTTGTACCCACTCACGCTGCAACCACAAACTTCGAATTTTAATTTCACTTAGGACGAGCTGAGTACCCAGAAGAGGATATATATAGTATCCTTGGCTAGAAAGATTACTTCCTTCTAGCAAAACTCTGAATGCTGCTTGAAAGTCAGAGTTGGATGGAATCTGCGAAATTGAAGTGCATTGTTAGAAAGTTACCTTAAAGCTTTAATGGAATAGAAGCGTTGACCAACTTCCAGATTTTAACTTGCATGAAATCAGTGGGGGGAGCATTTTAGAAGTACACTTTGTCATTTGCATAACTGGGATAATAAATCCAGTATTTATTTTCTGCTAATTTATACAAGGGCAAAGGACATGCAAGTTAATACATATTTTGTCAATAGGATTTCTTATTAACCCAATTATAGTGGTTAGAGTATTTGTTAAAAGGCTTGGCATGCTCTTCAGGGCATTCCGTGACAGTCACTCGTCGGCTGTTTGGAAAAGGTCTGGTTCGCGTTATTTCTCAGACCGGACGAATTCTTGAGAAAGGCTTTTTCACTAGGGTCTGAAGTGAAGGCATTAAGTTTTTCCTCCCACATACGTACAAGGCCAAGACACGCAATTCAAATACATTATATTGACGTCTCATGACCTAAGCTACCTCAGAGCTTACCTCAAATAATCCAACCTTGCTTCTTTCTAAATAGAGATTGTTTACCACTTAGTGTACTACGACATGCGATGGTTGCCAAAATTATCTTGTTCAAACATTCTTTTTGTTAAGTAATAAACTAAGTTTTTTTTTGCCATATATACTTTGTTTGTTCTTGGACTTCTCTGTCTGTCAGCATAATTCAGAAACTATCGCTTCGCTTTTTAAATTGGTGTTCTGGCTCCTGCTTGAAATGTTTGTTGCCCGCGTTATTCTATCTTTAGCACTTTACCAGTAATTACCCATATACAAAGTGCGTCATTTACATTACACTTCATTTCATTTACGTCATTTTATATTACGCGTCAGAATCCTAATTTAATTATATTTTACGTAAAGCACTTCAAGTTTTGAGCCACAGAAATAGTATTAACCTTCTCGTTATTATCATGCCCGTGAAATCACCCTTCCCATGTCATTGTCTCTGTCTCGTATATCTGTATCCTCAATATAAAAAGTGCGTTTTATTGATATTTAAAGCTTTACTTTTGCTTTTTTGTCACGATTTTTTTTTTTTCTGAAACACAGTGGTTAGGGAATGTACACATATGATCCTCTAAATCATACTGCTCCTCTTCCGATCGGTGTAGATTAGACATCTATACTGCAGACAAGAGTTGCGGGAGGATGACAGTCGTCCGTTACTTATGTCAAGATGGTTCTTCAGAGACCAGCAAGACTCCGTGGAGTGGAACTTCATTGATCGTGGAAAGTGACCGAGACGTCACTTTGAGAGTTCAGTTAACTGTAACGGAAAATAAACTGGTGGACTGTACTGTTATTCTCTGGGATAAGGTCTATTACTCGAAAAGCGATTAATTAAAAATAAAAAAGCGACTTAGAAGGGATGACTGTTGAAAGAGAGCCAGCGAATGTAATAATATTAATGTTTGTGTTGAGATGACTCTCAAAAGTACTTTCATCTTTCAGTTTGTGGTTTCAAGAAAATAATACAAGGATTGCAGTAGAAAATAAAACTATGTAGACAAAGAAAGCAAGGGAATGGAACACTCCTTGAAGTGATTCCATGTATTAATGCATTGGTAAGGAAGGTGAGAATTAATGTACGAGTACTCCAGTGGGAAATCAGTGCAAAAACTCTATATCGACCAATCATTCCAGGAAAAATACTCTCCGGGATGAGGTAAAGGCCAAGAAAAAAAATTAGGTTTGGTGTTATTGAGAAGCACAGATAACAACTGGTGGGATGGAAATAATATTGCCTGTTCCTTTCGGTATATTAAGTGGTTCCTAAGATTATTTCTCCTAGTTTATAATTTTAGACAGCAAAAAATAAGCATTTTATAGATGTGCATGTAATTTCAAATAGTAAATATCAACACAGTTACAAAATTACAAATTTCTATTTAAAATGTCAACGTCCAGGACGACGAATTTCGTTTTATTATGAATAATTGATCTGGATACTGGAACATAGGATTTAATCTCTTATTTCTCAGTGGACGGAAAAGTTCGGCCGTAAACACATTTGTACAGATATAATACACTGGCACAATATGGACAGTTAATATTTTTATTATATGGCGAAGTGAATAAAAACGCGCATGATTTTTATTTTTCACGATGTGTGACCGGTATTCTGCTTTTAGCAGAACAGACTTATTTGTCCCGAAGTTTTTTTTTTCTCCATGGCCTTTTTCATTCTGAATTTTCTAATGATGCCTCACTACACCAGTTTTGGTAATAGTTATTTTAAAATATATAAATTACCTATTGTGACATACAAACATTTTATAACGCAGCCAAAGCTGAGTTCAAAAGCTTGCTTTGGAACCCAGCTATGGCTGCGTTATAAAATGTTTGTATGTCACAATAGCTTGCTTTGGAACGCGATCTTTGGTCATTTTGTTTGCATACACTGCAGACTGCAAAGTACATGCGAATATCTTATTTTATCGACATACGAGAAGCAAAGTTTTTAAAGCTAGGAAACTATAATACAAGATCTCGTATATCCAACGAAATTACACTTTTTTAGCTGTTTGTTATATTTTTACACGTTACCTATGCAATGACACACTAAAATGAAATTCGACTCGAGATCTTGATGATTCGACCAAGTAAATTGCGATGACGTCATCTGATTCTCTTAAAGAATTAACCTCAGCGCTATGCTAGAAAGTGGGTGTTGCGAAGAAGAAACTGAAAACAATATTGAAAGATTCACTCGCAGAAAGAATAGCGAACTAAAATGTTAGTGAATTTTTCTCTCTTTTCACTCCTGGTTTATATCCTTTATATATAATAGCGGAGGGAAAGTAATAGGCTCCAGTATATTCCGATGCACCAGTCAAGCGTCTTCACACACGCAGTACATGGAACCATTTGAGCCTTCGGGTGTTAGCATGAAGGGATAACTGTGAATTAGATGCTGTTATGGATATGCTTCGGAACGGAGCCTTCGTCATTGTCTGAGTCAAAAAGCCTATAGACATCGCTTTCCAACCATCGCTAATAGGAGCATTGGACAACTGTAGCTTTTGCAAAACAACGATACCTGGCACGTCACATTCACTCGAGGTTCATCGCTCACTGATTTGCTGGTTACACAGCGGCAATGATCTGCTTTTCTCTGACAAGGCCCATCTGCTTCGTATTGATTTGTACCTGATATAATAGTGTAGAACAATTGCTCCGCGTGGTGGCTGGAGTGTTTTTCTGCAAACAGCTGTTTCCTTTCGGAGCAAAACTAGTAAGTTAATTGTTTTGTCTCCTTTACATAACGCTGGGTGCAAAGTCCAATAAGGTGTCAGCAAAGGCACGAAGGGGCTTCTCCTGTGTTAAGAGCCGAAGTTCGCTATTTCTTGAAACTACAAGAAGAATGAGTTGAATGGCGGAAAATGAGATCACGCATAAATCGCAAGCTCTTTGCAGGTTAGTGAAGGTGTATTGCGTGAGTGCCCTCGTGCTCTGCACAGCGCACAATTCAAGTGGTTTTCACAGTAACCCAGCGAATAACTGAATTCAGTATTACATAATAATAAAAAAATTGTTTGCGGCACGCGTGCCAGAAACAGCTTTCTTTTATGTTTCTTTCCTCTGAGATAAAAAACATTGTTTCAAAAGTGAGAAATAGCAAAGCTGCTGATAGAAAATTTGGGAGATGGAAACCCCATTTTTCAGTAGTGCTCAGTAAACGGGCAACAACGTTTCTCTCTCTCTCTCTCTCTCTCTCTCTCTCTCTCTCTCGTCAGCTACATCACATAGCTCTACAAGCTGTAACCCAATTCTCCTCCCTTTGTCCTGCACCAATTTTCTCGGATAGGTGCCACGTACGTGACATCTTAGTAATGGGATTTCTTCTGCATGTAGCTCCTACATGCCTTCAAGGCTGACGACCCGTCTCTCGGCAACGTCACATGTTCCTGACATGCCGGATCGGAAGACTTCTGGAAGAAGCGTTAAAGGAAAACAGGTAATGTTGTCACTTAGCCGCTGCCACATAACGATGCGTTAAGTCACCCTCGTATTAACTATTTCTTGCAGCCACTGCATGACGGCTGTCTTGTGTTTGACTTTCACATATGGTCAAAGAAACCAGATGCAAGTCTTTTTTAAACACAAACTAAACATTTTACAAACATAAACGTGCGCTGGTGGATCGCGGATCGTTATTCACATACTTGCCTATGCAGGAAATTTAAAGTTACAACTGTTTTACACGAGGGGAAAAAAGGCGCTTTACAAGTAAATTTATTAATATCTACACGGGAAACGTCTGTTCGGTATGCATCCGATATATAGAGAAAAACTTAGCACTTTCCACTTTTTGAATGGTAATCTGTTTAAAAAAAAAAAAAATGCCAGTTGCTGTGGACCTCCATGGTTAAGTCGATATTTAATATTTACTTAAGACTGATTCGAATCCAGTCGATGACTGAAGAAAATCAGTTTTTTGCCGATCGTTTTTAAATCCGGTACTTAGGCCTGACGTAGCCGAGTGGTCAAGAAGCGTGAGTGCAGTAGCACGCGCTCTTTGAGTGGACCGGGGTTCAAGCCCGTGACTGCTAAATACGATTAACATTTGTATTAATGACTTTTTTTGTGAGCTCCACTGACCTGGTGGTCGTGTCAGAGTGTAAACAAGAACTTTTTTTTTTTTTTTTAATCGGCCCTAAGTGTTCTCCAATTAAAGACCGACCCTGTACAGTAGTAGGTATAACACAAGGCATCGCGTTATCTTTGCACTAATCGAAACATGTCAACGTGTCCGCTAGTGGCAAATTAAAGGGAGCATAAGTTCTTAGCACTTTCACAAGCAGGTAACTTAATCCATGTATTGATATAATTGAACAAACTTTGAGTTCATTACCATAATGTGTTCTTTGAAATTCATTACCTGTAAATTAATAATTAAATTTTTGCTTGTTGTCTCAGTTGACAACCTGTCTCAGAAGTGTCCAGTCGCGTCTACAGTTTGCTGTAAAGGCGACTGGATACTTGTATAGCAACTTTTCTTAAACGAAATACCAAGGCGAACCGAAACGTTTTGGGAAGGATCTCCATCTCTGGGTAACAATCGACAAACCACTTAATTTGCAAATACACTGTGAATTTTAATCATTACTATAATATTTTGTAGAAACATAATATTCTGAGTTTAAGAAACTCAGAAAAAAACTAAGAAACACTGTACTGCATAAATTTTGGGCACAACAGTAATCGAGTTTATTGAAATAAATTAAGGCTGCGCACAAATGATTCCATGAACACCACAATTTTAATGGAAGTTTTGACGATTTCGTCCACAAAAATTATTTTTTTCTCTTTGTGAATTGATTAATAGTTGCGGGCTGGTTCAAATGATTGTGCCATTTCTCTCAGTTACCGGAAATGTAGCCCCCATGTGCGTTTGTTCAGCCAGTTCCTTTGCTTATATCGAAATTTGCGAGTAATAGTGTATTTCTGCCCTTAAACATTGTTTTTGTAACATTAAAAACATGACGAACTCTACTAGTGTGACTCGTCCTAAATCAAAATCTGGTTATTGGCTGTGCTTATATGGAATTTGTGACTGCACCAAAAAAAAAATAAATTTTCTCACGAAATAAATTATTTTTGAATATTTCCGCGCTGTGGGGTCAATTTATATTTTGTGCTCTCAAACACTGAAGATCATTGAACCTGTTAATGGAAGAGTCAGATTAAAGCTGTTAATTGAATTAATAGTTTAATCATAGTGATTTTCGGGAATGTGCAGTATATTAAAGTTAGTTGTTTCAAGGAATATATGTATGGGGGAGGGGCAATGAATCAAAATAGAGTAGTTAGTTCAGAATTAAACTGTTATTATTTGCTGCAGTAATTTAACGATTTTGAGGAACTGTAACTGCTAATTCAGACGAACATTTCCCATTAGTTAATACTTAAAAGATAATAAGTTGAATGAACGATTCTTAACTATAATCAATTATTTTGGCTGCTTTTTGATTATTATTTAAAATACTACAACTAAATCGGAATCTTAAAAGTACTCAGTTCGTCTCTCTCTCTCATATATATATATATATAGAATCTCCCTTGGGTGATGCTACCTCCTCATCTAACATTCTCGATGCTATGCGATATGATCAACACATCCATGTGTATCTCACAAGGCATAACACATTTGCGCTTCGAGTTTTTTTTGATAGCTTCCCTGATCTTGTTTCGAAGCTATATTGCTTTTAACCCATTGATCACGTGCTGTTTATTCAACCATTTCCTTGTTCAGACGTGATTACTTCATTCGTGTCGAAGCATGTGCTGCGGGTATGCAAGGATGGCTGGCATACTAAAAACAAACTGATGACCTGAGTAGGCGGGGATCCGCGAACGTGGAATGAATGACACGCGTTAAGTGAATATAAACTTTCTCGCTCTTTCTCTCAATTCCTACTGGAAGCGTGTTTTTGACGATTGAAGAATTTCAGTATTTTGCTTTTAATAATCAGTAAGGCAAAGAAAAAAATATAATAAACAATTTGCAGATGTTGTTTGAACAACCTGATGTGTAAGTAATGTAAATATATTAAAAGAAGGAGTAAAACACTTTTAACGTACGCGATATCTAAATATCTGTTTATATCCAACCAAAAATTAAAAGACATTTAGATCTCACGTAAATTAATAGTGATTTATTCCTTCTTTTAATATTTTACTTAACCGTATTGACAATAATACTAAGTGGCCACTTTATTAGGTACACCTAACCTTTTCATGAAATGGAGTTCTTCTATAGCAATAGCATCGCATTTTCATACCATGCGATATAAAAACAGGTGAAAAGATATGTGGGGATGTGTATGTGCGAGGATGGGTAAGCGAAAGATTTAAATAAACGTAGCATGGTGGTTGCGCCATTCGCATCGGTATGAGTATTTTGGAAACTGCAACCCTGCTGGGTTTTTCACGTATGACATTCGTCTTGAATGTATCGAGATTGTTCCAATAACCGAAGAACATTCAAAACGCCCAAGTTGTACCTTGTCACGGATGGGGTATCGCAGCTGACGACTGAACTGGGTTCCTCTCCTGTCAGCAAAAAACAAGAAGGTACTGTTACAGTTGGATTAGAAATTCCAATACATACTTGGACAGTGGAGGATTTAAAAAATGTTGCCTGCTCTGACGAATCCCGTTTCCTGCTGTTTCGCGCTGACAGGAGGACCTGAATATGCCGAAAATGATATGCGTCCATGAACTATCCTGCCAAATGCCAGCAGTGTAGGCTTGTGGCAGTGTGGAAGTGTTTCCGTGTTGAACATTGGGTCCTTTGATACCAGTGGAGCAGCTGAATACCACAGGTTATTTGGAAATTGTTTTCAGTGGATATGATGAGCATCTGCGAGATGAGGTGAAACGAGCTTTTGGAGTAGAGATCCTTAACCATCCAATTTGCAAAGACAATGGGAAATATGAGTCAGTTCCACCAGCACGCTTTCGACATCTCGTTAAGTGCGTAGCTGAATTCAGGCTGTTCTGGGGGTTAAAGGGGACCTACTCTGTTAGATAGGTATACCTAATAAAGTGGCCACTCGGTGTAAATTAACAGGTTAACTTTCATCCTTTTTCAATTGTTTTGTTTTATTAATAATATGATACTTACATAAACAGCGCATTTCTCTCACGTACGTTGTCGTAATTTATTCTTTGCACAAGATTTTTAGTTAGTTATTCTGTCCTTAACCATTTTTAATGTCTTCCATGACAGTAGTGGTTTCGCCACTTATCCACCCGTTTGGAAAGGTCTGAATTCGAATCCCGTCGTAGACCAAAGAGTTTCTAAAGGTTACTTCAGTCAGAACTGGCGGAGTGAGTTATTTTGAGTTCATCGGCGCACCAACACACACTTGTACAGACATAATACACACAGTGCAATATGAACTAAGTCGCTGACACCTAAATTCCTACAGCAACAACCGTTTTAATATTTGCATCTAAATTACATAGACAGATAACGTGCAGTAGCTCTTTGCAAGTTATCTTAAATATTTTTACGTAATCGTATTCCATTTTAATGTTCAGCTAATACTATAGTATTGAGGTTTTCAATAGGCGGCCCAAGGTCATTCTTTGACTTTACCAACTTCGTACTCACACGTGGAGAGAGAACATATTAAGTGACCTTGAGTTGTTTTTCTCCTTGCTATAGCGAAGACGCAAGGTTAGTCTACTAGAAAGTATTTCTTACTCAAAGTCGGTGGATGCTCTTAAAATATATTAGTGTTTTCAGAGCTAAATAGGCGCATCCACAAACATCAATATTCTTCTTCTTCGGGAAAAGGCTCTCGAAATTGTATTGTAGTGGATGATTGAATGCTCTTGCATATTTTTGGGAACGCCCTATCTAAAAGAGCCATTTTGGAAGTGAAAATGACAAACCCCTGTGTTCATTTCTTACTCAGATATTGGAAACTAAATTAAAATGTTAGAAAATCGTGAAAAGTCTCCAATATTTCTCTCTGATAGCTGACAACAATGTAATTCATTCACTTAAGATCTGATTATTGCTGTTGGTACAATTTAGACTTTATAAATATAAGTAATATTTTACTTAACCGTATTGACCATAATACTAAACGATACAAATAAAACAAACAAACAAAAAAAAATCTTGGGGTAGTTAGTACTCCACCTTCACAATACAACTTTAGAAGAATTCATGGTGGAGATGAATCTTTATTATTGATGAAAGTTGACTGTTTATCGAAACTGATTTTTTTTTAACTCTTTTTCTATAGTCGAGGGAGGGCGAATTGAAGATATTTTCATCCATCCGATCTCCATAGCAATCTGTAGCAATTACCAAGTTTTTGACTCCTTCTTGGACTCTATATATATTTATAATAATGATATCGGTGAATGAAAAGAGTTTCTGCAACTCTCACACCAGTCGATTTCAAAGTGATGGACTCGGTCAGGACGTTGGTTATCGGTAAGTCGAACTTCCTGCAGTGCATCCTTCCGTTTGGCATCCAGCGACTACTGATGATCGAGTTTCTCCAACGATCTCGCATTTGTCGTTTTTCTGTTTCTTGCTTCCGGTTTACGTGTGCGGCATTCCGTGAAAGATTCGTCACCGGGTGGTGCTGCCACCTCTAAATCGGTTGTGGCAAAGCGCCAGGTGGAAACATGCACGTGGTTTCCGCGAATACGCAACGTCAGCAGAGCGAAGTTAACATGTTGAGGCACGGTTCGTCAGATCATCCCCACCTCGTTCGAAAGGGAAGGTTTCCGTAATTGCCACACGCTCGTAATTACTCTGAAGTATTCGAAGCGTAGATTTGGAATTCATTCGTTTTTCTTTTTTTTTTTTTCTTATAAATAGTAGGCGATGAAAAAATTCATAGTAGTGCTGTTATACATCGAAATATCTTTTCCGGATATCCAGTGGAGTTCCATTCCCACTTAAAACTTTTTTTTTTTTTTTTTTTATGTTTGTTAATTAGGTATCTTCCCCACTTTTTTTTTTTTTTTTTTCAGTTTGTTGCTGAAATGGTAAGGATTTGGTTTGACCCCCATTCCTTTCGATTTGGGACTGAGTATGGCGGTTTAGTCATATCACTAAGAGATGGATCTTAATTTTGCAGCCAAAATACAACCTGTAATAGTAAAAAGCATAAATTGGAATTTCTGTGAAAGCTTTTTGAATATTTGAATTTGTTGTTTAATAACAATAAAAAAGATATGTCTCATAACACATTTCACGTAAAAAGAAATCAAGGCAGCTATTCCATAAGAGGAAGACTCTTATAGGAGAAAATAATCGCAATATATTTACAGACTATGTGAAGGTTCGAAATGCATGATGTGAAGCCAGTTGAAATAGGTATGTTAAATTAATTTTTTAAATACGCAGTACAGCAGCTCATTAGGACTGATCAAATACTGAAGGAAGAGATGGAAATTTTTCACATTTGGATGCCCATAAAATAATAATAATCCTTCACGAAATTGTACTACTTTGTTTGATACAGTTAAAAATGCTATTTTCATATTGTAAGAAATATTAAAAACACTGGAAGTAAGTTGCTGTGATCATAGGATGATGATCGGAATATGAAGCCATTTTCCTCCCGAGCACAGTTGTTCATAAATGAAACTGCTTCATTTATTTTCATTCCATATTATAAATTCAAACGAACACGGTGTGGTAAATACTTGTATATTTCGTTATTGCACATTCGAATGAAAGAAACTCTACTGAGGGGGAGAGAGAGAGAGAGAGAGAGATTCGAATGCAATGCATCCACGGAACCATTCCCTCCCACCCCCGGTTTGATTGTTACCTTCTTTGTAGGCAGGAGTACATTAACAGCAAATGTTCAGGGTATTGCAGAATTTATAAATGTAATTGTTTTTTTCCTGAATGTACAAGCCTGACAGCTGTGATGAAATACTGTTTTGAGTGGGAGTTCAGTTATAACTGAATTCTCTCTCAACAGCAATATTTCATCACAGCTGTCAGACGTATCATCTGGGAAGGGAAAAAGGAAAAAAAAACCTGGAATTATAATGCAGACACTGATTCATAATGGCAATGCACAGTAAAAAACGCGCTATTAGTTTTCATGAAAATCAACAAGACAGCCGAGGCAGAGAAGAGAAAAAGAAGCTGGAGTCGGTTTTTATTTTTCCTTCCCGCTGCACGTGTACAACTGTATTTCTTTAACCTTGAAGACCGAATGCTGCTGTAATATATATATTTTTTATCCCCTTTTCCTTTCAAAATTTATTTTCAAAATTCTAACCGATGATTTGATTAGAATTTAAAAAAAAAAAAAAAACAATTCTTTAATTTTTCCTTTAATCCGCCGATTAAGCGGATAAAAAAAACTAATGCTTCAATTCACAGTCTCAAAATCTGGCAGGTGGCCACCTTTTCAGCCAGTTGTAACTGCGTAGAAAAATAGCTTGACATCGGCGAGTAATACCATCAGACATTACTGATGTGCCGACATCGTGCACTGGGGCGACTGATTTTTTTTATTTTATTTTTATCCACGAAATTTTCTCTTTGTAGTAAAGAGAAATTCTCTACTAAAAAGAAATGTTACTGTCTCTATAAGCAGACAAGAGTAGTTGTAATGTAAAAAATGCGCAAAAGTATTAAGTATACAAATGACACCTCCAGAACTATAGATTCCGATATCCCTTTTATGTGTCCCCCGCACTACAACTCTTGAATCAAGTTGCAGACCGCTGCCACCCCGTGTAGGTAGTAAAGTGCCCGTGACGTCACGAGAGAGGGAGAGAATAGTTATAAATACCCGCTATGGTACGATACAAATAACCTCATTTCCTGATTGCCAGGATGCTTGGCGCACTAAATATAGACTGACGGCGTAGAACTTAACCATACGTCACTACGACTGATGCGGAGGGTGGAGATGCGCTGTACAGTAATAGTCCAGCGTATGGTTCCCTCTGGCGTCGGCAAGAGGAGCATGCCGAATAACGTGCGAGAAACTTTTTGAACGAAGAGGTTGCCCCATTCAAGTATGTCGTACTTCACTTCGTGTGGAGGGAGAGCAAAAAAAGCAAAGCTGCAGAACGGGGGAAATGTCTCCTTAGAGGAACAAGACGGATATCTGGTGTCCCTGCACGAGAAATTGCTGTCGGAGTGTTGCGAACTCACTTCAGAAGAGGAATGGAAGAGTGTCAGCGTATTGCACGTGGGCTGCGGTTACGGCAACACTACTCGACAGATTGCAGACCATCTCACTACAGTCAGGAGTGTCACTGGAATTGACGACAATACCAAAGCTATCGACTACGCCTTCAGCATCATGGCCGACGAAAAACTGGATTTCTCCTATGCCAGTTTCGAGGACCCGAATACCTTCGATTTGAAATGGGGAGGGAAATTCGACTGGTTGTTCTCTGCTCATGCACTTCTCTGGGTCCGTGATCACTCAACTGCCCTTCGCAATCTCCTCTGGTGCTTAAGACCAGGGGGTAAATGCTTCATGTGTGTTCCTGCCGGTAAACCTCCGGATCTTCATGCAGCAGCAACACGTGTGGTTGCGAGTAATGCGTGGAAGAAATATTTTGAGGTAAGCAAGTCCTGTTTGTTAAAACACGCAGATTAAAAATAGGTTCATATCAAAGAAAACGATGCAGATATACACTTGGTGGTCAATAAAAAAAATCAATTACCCTGTAAATGTGGCCTCTCTGCATAAACAGTGTTGAGCATAGTCTGGCCTAGAAATACTGTATTTTCTTTGGCTCAGTGTACAAATACTTGTTTAAGAGCACGTGGAACGAGCTACTAATCATACTTCCGTGGTATAACAAGTAAGCCTTCATTTTTTTTTTTTTTTTTTTTTTATGTACATGAAATAACTATCGTATAAGTTAAATCTTCTTCCAAACAGTTCCAAGTAATTTTTACTAGTTTGCATACAGTTAAGCAATTTTTGTGAACCAAAATAAAGATTTGATGTATTTTACTTAAAATGACAAACATTAATAGAAAAAAAGTACATTCAGTTGTGCAAACTCTTAAGAGAGTTTACGTCATCGCAGTGTGTACCAATCAGTGAAGAAGTAGGGTAGATAATTTTAGCAGTCTCTCCCCTCCCTCTTTGAACTCAAACGTAAACAAACTGGAATTTTTTTTTTCCCTATGAGATGGAATCAAATAAAAAGTAGTGTTTATTTGATCGGGGTGCATTAGCTGATACATTGTTATTTACATATGAATTAACATATCAACACTGTCATTATAACTGGTTTGAGTTCACAAGGCGGAAAAGTTAGGATGGTCCTAGAAGGGATCACAAATAGCTGCAGCTCAGCAATGGAGATCTGAGGCCATATCTCCACAGTGTCGCCATTATTACATCGATCTCTAAATCCTAATTATATGCCTCAAAAGTATTTGAGAAAACATGAAACCCAGACTTATGGGACATTTAAGATTACTTCAAGGCAGAAGTAGCAGGAAATTTTGGGATCTCCAGTTACTCCGGTAACAGTTGTATTGTATCGATATTCTGAGTGTCAATTCGAGAACTGATAAGTCTCATCAGTGTATGTACATTCCTGTCAGTGGCAAGTAAGCTGTTTCCAGGGAAGGACACTGAGATCAGAATAGAGAATGGGTTCAAGATCACTCTAATAAGCCACCTCAGGGTCGCACGTTTTTTTTTTTTTTTTTTTTTTCAAATGAGCGGGAGGGACAGAGGCCCATATGATGGAAGCATGCGTTACATTAGGCATAAGAAAGCTCTGGACATATTTGAACTACAAGAGTAGTATTGTAAATTCCAACAAGCTCTTGCCGAATGTTCCACATTGTGGCATAGGCTTTTGATTTTCAGCTGTGGAGTGATATTTCCAGAAGGTTACAAAATAGCTCTGTCAAGCAAGATTAAATATTTTTTCTGTTTATACTCCGGGACGACCACATTAGTTCACAAGATAGGGAGATACAATAACAATGCCGTATTTAGTACGTATGCGGGCTTGAACCACTGTTCCACAGAGTGCGTGTACATCTGTATTTTAATGCTTAACCACTCGGCCACGAAGGTTTGCAACCGTTAGCCATGAATTGTTTACTCATCCTGGAAGAGAATATGTGAAATTCTTTTAAGTCTTGTGTTATGTGTAACAATGATTCTTAGTTGCGAGTGGTGGTGCTGGTATGAATGAATGTATAGCAATATTGTTTTATCCTAGAGAGTCTTCATTTAAAGTAAAAAATTCAGGAAGAATTAAGGAAAAAAACTAAAATAAGCTCTCACAAGTAAAATATGGTGCTGAAATGAATCACAATATTGTATATACATTCTTGGGAGTGAAGAGGCGAAACTTCATCCATACCGGTGTAGATTCGTAGTGCTTACAAGAATTCCTAACTCAGAATGGTTTCTTGGTTTTACAATATCTCAGAGCTATATCACTTGGGGTATCTCTGCTTGTTTTCCCACCTGCTTTGGAAGCTGCTAACTGGAATCTGAAGGTGGTGGGGGGGGGGGGAATTTTGCACTTTGATAAAAATTACAATTGTCTAGACTCCGTAATTTGACATGTGACCATAACTCCGGCCCAGGTTCTGTTGAGTTATTATTATTTTTTTTTTAAATTAGGCACGTATAAACCGTTGGCTCCGCCCACTGTTTACGTTACAGTCATAAAATTGTTTCGAGCACTATGACGAAATTATTTTCCTCGGATACCTCTCTGTAGGGATCCGTGTATGGTTATTTTGTCTAGAGCATACAACGCCGACTCGAAAACAAAAAAAAAAACTGAACTACGAGAAAGATTGATGATTATAACAGATTCATTTACAAGATTATGTAAAGGGAACTGTTTGTTCAACAGTAATTTTGATTGTCATTACATTGCTCCTTGCCTGCAAGAATAACAACACTAAGATATTCGCATTAAAAGGAAAGTTCAAAAATTCAACAGGGGAAAAAGGATACCAACTGCTAAGATTAAATTTTTGAACGCTTCGACCACCTTCTAATAAGATTGACGTTAGGAACAACTTGTGGTAAAACGCTTCATAATAAACTTTGAGGTACTGGATAACAAACTTTTTTCAGAAAGAAAAGAAACTTCGTTTCCTGAACGAGAAATATCCATGTTACTCGCAAAGTGTAGAATGCCTGGCAAAGTATGAAGTAAACTTCTTTTTTTTTTTTTTTTTTTTATCGTCCTATGATACTATTATTAAGTGAATCCCAGTTCAGACGTTTCTATAAAGGCATGCTGGGGGGAATACTGCTGCTCATATCTCGCTGTTAAAATGAATATATATCTGGTATAAGTACTAAGTATAATAAAAAAAAAATTATAACATGAAAACTTTGAGTACTTTCCATCCGCTTTACGTTTATTAAATGTATTTACCACTATGTTCCTGACATATAGGATGTTTTGAACATTATCTTTTTGTATATTTATACTGTATATTAATTTTGCGCCTTATTTGTTGTATTTTCTGCTGTCTTTTGTACATATATGATTCCAAAAAGACCTTCCAGATTAAATATTGTATTAATGACTGTGCTGTCCCCACTCGATCCCGCCTCAGAAATTCGACTTCCAAAAAATAATAATAAAAATAAAATAATAAATAAATAAATAAAGCGCTGCTATTGCAACCCCGCTCTGTGTATGTGAAGATACTGTACCCAGAAAAACCGATTAATGCAGCAGTTGTGAATATGTTTGTGCAATGTAATCTTGGGATGTGTTGTTTACGTTTTGATCGGCCTCTTAGCCTAGTGAGTAGCAGAGTATATCACCCAATGGTTTCCGCCCTTGGCCTTTGAAGGCGGGCCGGACGGAAATCAGTGGGTGGGTAGAAGTGTTCCAAGTGTATCAATTACTGATGAATCCCACCCTGTTATCCATGGAAGAGGATCATGACAGGTAGTTATCCGAAGAAGATCAGATGAAGTCAAAGCTTACACAAGATTGGTGTAAACGATATTCAACTGGGGATTTATTTTATACTGTTAATTTTTTATTTATTTTTATTTGATTTTTATAATTTGAGTCGTGGAATAGGATTCAGGACCATGAAGTGTGTGTTATAAAAATACATTTAAGAGGATGAATTTTATTTCGTGAATTTTGAAAAGTTCAAATTATTCCTGAAAAATCTCAAAGCAGATAGTACGGTTTCTGAAACATACAAAATATCTACTCGTTGAAATTAAGGAAATAGTGCACTAAATTCATTATGGGTGAAAATAGAACCTTATTTGTGTAAAAAAAAAAATCAGAAATAAAATAGGGATATTCTGGATGTAAAAAGTTATTTGTTATATTTTTATACAAAATGCAGTAAGGAAGGCGCAAAATAATACAAAAGTATAAAAGAAAAAGTTAAAAAAATTCTATATGTTAGGAACATAGTAGTGGGAAATGCATTTTAATAAACGTAAAGCGGATGGAAAAGCCTCAACGTTTTCATGTTATAAACATGTTTTATATTATATTTAGTACTTATAACAGGTATATATTCATTTTAACACCGAGATATGAAAAACAGTATTATTATTATTATAATTAGTCATATGATGCAAGGAAGCCTGAGACTTTTGCTGCACCAGCCAAAAAATAATAATAATAATAATTACCCTGAGAGAGAGAGAGAGAGAGAGAGAGAGAGAGAGAGAGAGAGAGAGAAGTAAAAGGAAATCACCAAGAGAGAAGAATGATGATATCCAGCTCAGGATCCTCTCCCTCTTCTTGAAAGACAGCTAGTGTGCGAAAGTCATCTATGAACCACAACCTTTTCACAGATGTCGCAGTTTATCTTGGTTTACAAAACGTTTGCGAACTTTTCAGAATACTTGGTATAATTATCAACTTTCGAACAAGATCTAAATATAGAACTCAGTTATCCTAGATCACTTTACGAGTATTTTTTTTTTTTTTTTTTTTTTCCCTTTATAATTGCCTTGCGAGCTGCTCATACTAACTGTAATTGAAATTCTGAGTGGGGGATTCCTCTGATGTAAGGATTCCATGTGAAATTTATTTGACAGTTTCGCCGAACTTCTGCCACAAAATTCAAATTGTTTTGGGAACACTTTGCCCACTAGTATCTAATGCTTACGTTATGATTAGATTAAAATGAATGACAAGCTAGGCACGAATGATAATGTCATTTGTAATTTACTTTAATACTTTGAAAAGAATTCCCCATTTCGGGAAGAATTTTCTCCACAAAAAAAAAAAAAATAATAATAATTAAAAAAATAAATGAATAAAAAATTTTGAAAATAAAATTGTTTAGTTAAAAATGTTCATATTGTTTTGTAGAGAAAATTTTAGTTGTATATTCGATAACTGACATCATTTAAAGGCAGTTTGGCACGCTTAAACTTTTGAATCATGACTATATATATATATATATATATATATATATATATATATATATATATATGAGTTAAGTTAATAATGGTTAGAGTTTTTTTTTTTTTTTTGTACTTTTTGTACTTTTTTTTTTTTTTTTATACTTGGAGATATATATATATATATATATATATATATATATAATATTTAAATAAATAAAAATTAAGTATTAATTAAAAAATTTAACTAAAAATAGAAGAAATTAGAAAAGTAAATAATATTTAATTTAAAAAAAATTTTTTTTAATTAAATAAATCTTTTCTTTATGGAATGTCGAAAAATACTAAATTAGAAAATGAACCTGAAAATATAAACTAAAATAGCAAAACTGGTATAGGTACAGACAGAAACGAGTAAGTATGAGGCATTACGTCGAAAAGGGCTGTCAATCCACTCAAAGCCCCCGATGAAGTAGGGGATTGACGGCCACCTGGTGTAATGCAATACGTTATATTATTATATAAATTTGTACAGAAATTAAGATTTAATAATTATCTTGCTACAGATAAAATGTTTTCATTAGTAAAATGTTATGAAAAATCATTATCATTTAGCATTATACTTTTTATCTTAACTCAAAATGTATAGGCCATATGGAATGAAGATAACCAAACTAGGTTAACTTGATTACAAATTTGTATGAACACTAATACTTATATGAAAAACACCAATAATCGGTAACAATCTACAATTAAACGTATATATATTTATATTGCCCAACAGTGTCATGTGATAGACAAAAAGTTTATGCATACCAGACTGTCGGTAAATTATGTTAGCTGATGAACCTACATACTTAACAGTTGGTTACTATGCGTGCAACTCATAGTTGGAGAAAATTCAGTGTTTACTGCTTATCCTACCGAGGCAGGAGCAGGAATCTCTTACTGCTGTAATTCCAGCACGATCAAATTGGTGCCTGGAGTTGGAATATAAAGGTAAAAAATTTTAATTATTTTTATGTTACTCCATTGTTATTAGTAGTGGCGTCTTTATTTTCCCACAAACATTAAAAACCCCAAGATAAAAGTGGAACATGTTTTCAAGCATTTATGGGAGAGGCATTTCGGGAATTTTTCACGGTGCAGAAATGTAATCAGTTCGCATTGCATGGATTTATACATTGTTTGCTTAAAACATGTTTTTTAACTTATTAAATATTTTTTTTTTTTTTTCAGTATCATAAATGCGTTCAGAATAACGTTTGCTTTGTACTTATTGTGCTGCCATCTATTAGCAAGTTAATTCTTTTCTTTATGGAATGTCGAAAAATACTAAATTAGAATTGTAATTAGAAGGGGAAAATGATAGAATAAGTAATGAAATTTAAATAACTAAGGAATACAGGTAAATAGTTCAGGAATAATTCATGATGAAGTAAATGGCATTGACATAGACATTGAAAACGAGTAGAATATCAGAGAGTTAAATAATATACAATAGTTTGGAACAATCCAGACATCAATCGGGATGCTAAAGTTAAAATAAACAAAATTATAGTAAGTCCCATAATAGCATATGCAGCTCAGACAAGAGGTAAAAGAAATAAATGAAACAATAGAAATGAAAACACTAAGGAAAATAACTAATAAAACACTAAGAAATAAAGTTAAAAGTGAGGAAATCGGAAACAATGTAAAATACAATCTATTAATGAATGGATATATAATAGAAAAAAAAAAAAATTGGGAAAACTAACAGGATTAATAATGACGGGTTGATAAAAATAGGAAAGAACTGGAGACCAATCGGCCGAAGAAGTAGAGATAGACCAAGGAGATGATGGGAAGATAATCTGTCCTAACCCAACAAGCAGCATGCTTAATGGGAAAAGAAGAAGAAAAATATTGTCGTTTATAAGCACATCAGCAGAGGGCTATCATTTACTTGTGAATAAAGTGCGACTTCACCTAGGTCTACAAACTTTCGCTAGTAATACAGTGAAGAACGTCAATGATTTGTCATATCTTGTTAACAGGAAAGATTGCCATCTATAGGGATGGAATACACTTAAATAGAAGGGGTACAAGAATATTTGCTGATGGTATCGAGGCAATGGTAGGTGGGTCGGAAAACTACTGGCTTGGGGGGGGGATTCACAGGCTAATAGATTAACAGTAGCCGCAGGCAGATGTGAAAGTGATTCTTGCACTGCTCTATTGGAATGAGCAGCAGCCTGGAAAGCCAGGTGCTGGAGATTTCAGGAACTGCTGGAGGTCATGAAACAAGTAAATACATGATCTGTGTTAGAGTAACTAAGAGTAAGAACAGGTGCATGTACACCAATGCTAGGAGTATAGTAAATACACTGAGTGATCACTGAATTATGACCACCCCCTATGAAAACTGAATGCGACACGTGAGGTGCGAAAGTGTGCAGTTAGTCGACCTACGTAGCATATATAAGGTGTCAGTGGTTCAGTAGGTAGTAAAATTCCATGCATGATGGATAAAAGGAAGGATTTATCGGACTTTGATAAAGGACAGATTGTGGGAGCTCGACGAGCTGATGCCTCGATTTCCCACACGACTGAACTGGTGGGGTGTTCGAGAGCCACCATAGTTAAAATGTACCAGGACTAGCGTCAAAATGGTCAGACAGCGACCCAATGGCAAAACTGCAAAAGTCAGCGAAAGGTTGATGTTAGAGGTGAGTGCCGGGTCCGACGACTTGTACAAGCGAACAGGTACAGCACTGTTGAAGAGTTGACTACCCAATACAACATGGGCCAACGCGGAACAATATCTGGCATGACCATGCGTCGCACGCTCGCACGTATGGGCTATACCAGTAGACAACCCCAACGACATCCTCTCCTAACCAAGGTTCATCGGCGTAAAAGACTCGCTTGGTGCAAAGAGGTATGCAAGTTGGACGTTAGAAGACTGGAGGGAAGTTGTGCTGGTCGGATGAGTCACGTTATTTACTACACATCGTGATTGGTCTTGCACGGATTTGGCGTCAACAACATGAGGCTTTTGATCCATCATGCATGGTATCAAAAGTGCAGGCCGGTGGAGGCGGTTGTATGGTGTGGGGCGGGGCATATTTCACTAGTAGGAACTTGGATCCCTGGTGCATGTGGAACAACGTATCAGTGGTCTCCGCTATTGTTAACTGCTTGCTGACTGTGTGCACCCGCTATGTTACACTTTTTCCCGAATGGCGATGGTGTCTTCCAAGATGACAATGCGCCGAGCCATCGGGCACTTGATGTGCAGGAATGGTTTGAGGAACACAGTTCTAACTTCCAGCATATCGATTGGCCTCCGAACTCCACGGATATCAATCGCATAGAGCACTTGTGGGACACTATGGAAAGGCATGTAAGGCGTCTGGATACACCAATCACCTGCATTGCTAGCCGCATTACACACAGCTTGGTTGGCCATACCTCCCGAACGCTTCCGACATCTTGTTGAATTAATGCCACGTCGGATAGCTGCTGTACTGAGGGCAAAAGGAGGACCCACGAAGTATTAGACAGGTGATCGTAATTCTGTGATCATTCAGTGTAAATTGGATGAATTTGAAGTGCTGGTTAAGACATCCAAGGCGTATATTGTTGGGATATCAGAGACGTGGTGCCACTCATATAAGGGATGCAGAATTGGAATTTGGGGAGTACAATGTGTACAGAAAGGATAGGAAGGGAGGAGGAGTTATGCTGTTAGTTAAGAAACACATAAAATCAAAAGAAGTGCACCCAGTTGATGTAGATGGACAGTGCAATGTTGAGTCAGTTTGATGTGACATAAGCACTGGGAAAGCAAAAATGAGGATAGGAGTTTGTTATAATCCTGATGAATACAATGAACAATTATACAGAGAAATAGTGGGCCAGAAAATCAGTGTGTCTTATAATGGGGATTTTAATTTTCCAGATGGAACTTGTGCCTTGGTCACTCGCACACTAGCAAGGCTTTTATGGATTTATTGGATGATTGTTTTCTACAGCAGCATGTTAGAGAGGCAACAAGAGTGAGTAACATTCTTGAACTGATTATGAGCAGTGATTATTCATGCATTAGGAATTTACAGATAAATGAACCACTAGGTGGCAGTGATCACAGTGTACTGATGTGCGATTTACTTAAAAATGTAACTAGCATCAGGGGTAAAGGGAAGAGTTTTTGCTTTCGTAAAGGCGACTACAGTGGTCTCAGAGATTTTTTTAGGTTCTATACAGTGGGACCAACAGCAAATTCTAAATGGTAAGCATTCAAAGAAGTAATTTTGGACGCTATTAGGCTTTTTGTTCCAACTAAGAAATACTGCTCTAGGTTCAGGTCCAAATGGATGTCAGATGCACTAATGAGACTCGTGGCAGAGAAGAAAAATGCATGGGATGCACATAAATTGTCAGGCGACACAGAAGCCTATATAGGATACATGTTAGTCTGTAATGAAGTCGCAAGAGAAGGCAGATTATGAAACCATAATCTGCCTTGAATGGGTTCAGCACGCTGAATTCTGATGGGATTCTTCCACTTGTTCAGATTACGAACCTAAGGGGGCATAAATTCAAATTAAGAAAAGACAGATGTAGAATAGATGTGCGGAAATTTGCCTTTAGCCAGCGGGTAGTTAATTGCTGGAACAAACTTCCATCTGTCGTTGTGGAAGTTGATAGGTTGAATAAATTTAAGGAGGAACTGGACAGGCATTTGGAGGGAATGGTGTGTTGTTTTTTTTTTTTTTTTTTTTGGCTGATGCTGCATAAGCTCATACATTTGCTTTCTTGCATCACATGCCACTGCCACTACTACTACTACCATTCTTTTGGCAAAGGATGCAAAGAAAAACAGCAAAGACTTTACTTATATAAACTCTAAAAGGAAGGGGATGAATCAGATTTGTCCACTTGCTGTCAATGGGTTGACTGTAGATGATCATTCTCAAATAGCTGCCGAATTAAATGAGTATTTTGCAACTACATTCACACATAAGGAGTTATTCAAGGAGAAGAGGGCCAGATATTTATCAAACTCGAACAGGGAGTTAAATGATTTTGTAATAACTGAGAGCAAAGTGGAGGATAAATTGTTGAAGTAAAACATAAGACAGGCACCTGGGGTCTATGGTGGATGGGATCTATCCAGCTATATTAAAGGAAGTAAGCAAACCCTTAGCCATAATTATGAGAGCATTTTTGGACTCGGTGGAAGTCCCCACGGACTGGAGATGTGCAAATGTATCTCCAATTCACAAAGGGGGATCAAAAGGTGACATGTGTAATTACAGACCTGTTAGTTTGACTTCTGTTCCAGGGAAAATAATGTGTCTAGACAAGACAGCAGTAATAATTCAGACGCAGCATGGATTTGTCAAGGGAAAAGTCTAGTCTGGCCAATTTGATTGGATACTATGATGTTGTCACAAAGGAACTGGATACAAAAAATAATTTTGATATCATATACTTGGATTTCAGGAAAGCTTTTGATACTTCATCATTGATCTTGATGACGTTATATTAAGCTTAATGTCAAAGTTTGCAGTTGATACAAAGAATGGCAGGGTTGTTAATAACAGTAATGACAGTATTCTGCTGCAACAGAATCTGGAAAAGTTGGATAGATGGGCTGAGAAGTGTCAACTGAAGTTTAACATTGACAAATGCAAAGTACTGCATATGGGTACCAGTAAACCCAGAGAAATGTACCAACTATGTGGTGTTACACTCAGGGTAGTGGAGAATGAAAGAGACTGGGATAATTGTGCAGTCAGTTTATGAAGTTTTCTGAGCAGTGCAGACAATCTGCCAGAGTAGGTCATGGGGGTCTTGTCAATGATATACAGGAATTTTGCGAGCAGGGATAAGGAGATGATTATCCCCTTGTATAAAGCAATCATCAGGCCTTACATTGAGTACTGCGTACAGGTCTGGAAGACTCATTTTAGGAAGGATGTAGAGTACAGAGAAGGGAGGGCAACAAGACTGGTGAAAGGAACAAAGGGGTGCACTTGTGAAGAAAGGCTTAAGTTCTTCAAATTGCAGCTTCTGGAGACTAGGCACCTGCGAGGCGATCTGATTGAGGTGTTTAAGGACTTGAATGGATTGAGCAGGCTCAATGCTGATGCGTTTCTTCTTCTTGCTCAGATTACAAACCTGAGGGGTCATAGATTCAAACTGCGGAAAGACAGTTGTAGAATAGACGTGCGGAAGTTTGCCTTTAGCCAGCGGGTAGTTGATTGCTTGAACAAATTTCCATCTGCTGTTGTGGAAGTTGATAGCTTAAATAAATTCAAGGCAGAACTAGACAAACATTTGGAATGAATGGATCAGTGAAATGGGAAGTTTTTTTTTTTTTTTTTTTTTGGCTGATGCTGTATAATCTTGCCTTCTTGCATCATGTGCCTCTGCTAATGCTAATCTTGTGGAAATGGCTTGTGTTCGATTCCTTTCGCTGTATTGTACTTCATTTCATATGCATATGACGACGCAAGATATTGTACGGGCTTTTCGTATCCACTAGGTCGACTTAGTGGATACAGGCGAGAATTGCATGATTTTGTCCTCCCGAAACTCGGGTTTTTCATCTCATAATATTGGCAATATAATGCAACACAATTTACAAGCATGATATACTGATGCCTCGTGACCTTAGTCATGTATATGCACATTTTAAATGACCCAAAATATGCCCGAGTCAAGCGGGCCGTCCCGATGGTAAAAGGAGTGCTCTGCATCCGGGCGCCTGGAAACCTGAAAATTACATACACATATGGAGAAAATTTTAAAGGGGGTCACCAAATTTCAGTTAGCACTCGGGCCCCAAATTACGATTGGCACCCGGGCGCCACATACTATAGGAACAGGTGGACAAGAGGATACCCCTCTCCCGGTACGTAAATGAGTCTGATTCTTTCTTTGCACCTGAACCCATTGTATAAAGCTATTGCGCTTCATTAACATTTTGTATTCATTGATTTATTGTAAACTCCACTGACCTAGTGGTCGTGCCGGAGTATAAACAAGAACAATTTTATAGGAAAGATGTTTGAAGTGACTGCCAACTGAATCTTTCAAGATAGATTTAGAATTTCAGCTAGACAGGATTTAATTAATGAAAAACTAAAACTTACACAGTGAATTTCAGTTTAGGTTTTAAAATGGCATTCCACTTTATCATTCTTATTCATGAAAGTTCTTGAAAATATGCACTTTCAAGGCCTGACATAGCCGAGTGGTCAGGAGCACGACTGAAGTACCACACCTAGCACACTCTTTGAGTGACCGGGGTTCACGCTCGTGACTGCTGAATACCATTAACGTTTGTATTTGATTGATTTATTGTAAACGCCAGAGAGAGTATAAACAAGGACATTTACAATTTCATTCTTGTATTTTTTTTTTTCCCGTTCCTTAAAACAATTTATTTGACTTCAGCCATTTTTTTTATCTTTGGATGGATTTTCAGATATTCGTTTGTTTAGCATACTTTTACAGTTATTACAGCTGTATGGTAAACTAAGAGTTAAAAATGACACTCGTTCTGAATAAATCAATTTACAGTTTGGTTACTAGCTGCTATAGATATCCCTTACGTTGAGGTAAAATGCCCCAAAACAGAAACTGACTGGAGAAATGGTTTGTTTTTCAACCACCATATGGGATATTAAGTTCATAACACAAACAAGGAAATTGCTTCTGAACTGCACGTTTAGCTAATATTCGACGCCCTCCTTCCTGATGACGTCACTAATGACTTTCATCTCTGACATAAAGCAGATGAAGGCACTTCTCATTTATGGATGCCTAAGCGAATACGAACTGAGCGTAACAGTCCGTAAATGGACAGCTTAGAAGAAACATAAAGTGCTTTTATGATGATATTCGATCAGTGGAGCATCCCGGAATCGGCATTAACAAAGAAAAATATAAAATGTGTTCATACAGAAAATGTATTCTGCCACCCAAAATTTGAATTAAATACGTTCCCCTATTTTAGTCTGTACACATAATTTCCCGTTGCCTGTACTTTTATTTTTATCGTCGAGTTCTATTTACTAACGCCCTAATTATGGAGCTTCTCCTAGCAGACGATCTGTGTGTGTGTGTGTGTGTGTGAGAGAGAGAGAGAGAGCGCGAATAATTTCTATATAATTTTTGAACGCATGCCAGTTTAAATAGAAATAGCAATCCATTGTTAGTGTTGTATTTTGTTATTTGTTTCTACTGCATAGAGAGCGGAAAGAGGACAATACCCTCCGCCGAAGTAATAACATATTTTGTTACATATGTGGTTGTTTTGTTCCTGTAAAGCAGAGGCGAAATATTACCGATTTTGTAAAAAAGTCGTATTATGCATACTTTGACATAAAACTAGGCGATCAGGATAAATCGTGGACATCGCATGAAGTATGCCATACATGTGTCGAACATCTTAGAAAATGGAGTCAAGGAAAAAAGGTGCGTTTGCTATTCCTATGGCGTGTGGCGTGAGCCAGTAAGCCATGCCGAATGTTACTTTTGTGTATGTGACGTTAAAGGTTACAATTCAAAAAAATAAAAAGGACATTAAATATCCAGATCTACCGTCAGCCATAAGACCGGTTCCGCATGGACCTAATCTACCTGTAAAACCTCCACCAGAAACTTTGGAATGTACATCTTCTTCCACTGAAGCAGAAGCTAAAGAGGTTAGTGAGGAGGAATGTTATCAACCAGAAAATATTTTAACGTAACAGCAATTCATGCAAGTCGAACTGAACGATTTACTAAGGGACTTAGGTCTTCCAAAGTATACTGCTGAAATTCTGGGATCCAGACTTCAAGCGAAGAACTTACTTGCTCCAGCTACATAATTTTCCTGGTACAGAAATCGTGAAAGGGAGTTTATACAGTATTTTTCACAAGAAGGTCCTCTCGTATATTGCAGTGATATCGCTGGTTTAATAAGTGCCGTAGGAGCTCCATCATAAATAAATAAACTTTTTCTGTTTATACTCCGGCACGACAACCAAGTCAGTAGAGTTTACAATAAATCATCAATACAAATATTTATCGTATTTAGTAGTCACGGGCTTGAACCCCGGTCTACTCAAGGAATGCGTGCTATGCACTCTCGCTCCTAACCACTGGGCTACGTCAGGCCGTGTTCCTAGTGAATGGAGACTAGTTATAGACTCTTCTAAGACTAGTTTAAAAGGTGTTCTCTTTTATAATGGAGATAAGTACGCATCTGTGCCAGTTGCTCATTCAGTCTACTTAAAAGAAACTTATGACAATCTAAAGTTGCTTCTGGAGAAAATTAAATATCAAGATCACGAATGGCAACTATGTGGAGACTTAAGTGTTACGTATGTTTTTTGGGGCAACAGGATGGGTACGCTAAAATGCCATGCTTTTTTTGTGAATGGGATAGTAGAGTTAAAGCGCTACATTGGACAAAGAAGCAATGGCCTCGGAGGCACAATCTTACACCGGGGTCAAAAAATATTGTGCACGAAAGTTTGGTGAAGCCAGATAAAATACTTTTACCTCCACTGCATATCAAGTTTGGCATAATGAAGCAATTTGTTCAAGCATTGAATAAGGATAGCAACTGCTTTAAGTACCTTTGCAGTAAATTTCCCGGTTTATCTGACGCAAAACTTAAGGAGGGTATCTTCATTGGTCCCCAAATTAGAAAATTGGTTTTAGATGGTCAGTTTGAAACTACTATGACTGACATTGAAAGGCAAGTCTGGATTGCTTTTAAAAGTGTAATGGAAAACTTTCTAGGAAATCATAAATCACAGTATTATAAGAAAAACTGTTCAAAATATGCTCGAAAAGCTTCGCAATTTAGATTGTAATATGAGCATCACAATTCGCTTTTTGCATGCCCATCTTGATTTTTTTTTCCCCCGAAAATCTTGCACAGATGAGCGAAGAACAAGGGGAGAGATTCCATCAGGACATAAAGTAAATGGAGCAGAGGTACCAGGGAAGGTGAAATACAAGCATGATGGCCGACTACTGCTGGTGTTTAGAAAGAGAGAAACCTGGCACTGTACATAAAAGAAAAACGATTAAACGTTCTTTTCAAACAAAGAGACGAAGGTCTGATTAATGAAAGTTTCAGAATTTTGATTAATACTTGTTAGTATTTACATAATTTTTGATATATGAAAATGTAATACAATCAATTTGTCATTAATAAATAGAATCAAGTTATATACTTTTGTAAAAAACAATACTTTTTTATTTCTTAAATTGTGGTGTATTGGATGTGATAGAAAAAAAATCTAAGTCATATTTTAAATCACAGCAACATATTTCGGCAGTACGACCTATTGAAATTCTAACCCCAGTGAACAAACTTAAATTTGTAAATTAGTGTAATTAGTCTGTAGAACAATTGCTACTAGTGCACTACAAGTTATATCTGGGATTATACCATTGGATTTATATATCATATATATGGAGCATACGCTACGAGTTGAGAATGTCTGTCAACAGAAATTATTGGAATTGTCAGTAATCCAGCCAATAATATAAAGAAAGCGAAGAGGAACGTTATGAATCATATTTGTAATATCTGGCAATTAAGATGGAACCAAGTCAGACTGGTAGTGTTACTTATACATTCATACTGGATGTGTTATTTACCACTACTAAGGTTAAGAAATATTTTTTTCCCACTATGATAATCTCATATAATAAGAGGACATGGCTCATTAAAAGAGAAATTGTATCAGTTGGATTTAGAACCAAACCCTGATTGTTGTTGTGGTGCAAGTGAGTCTTGGAGGCATGTTTTAATAAATAAATAAATAAATATTCATTTATTGCAAATACAGCAAGCCCATCACAGCACATGGCTAGGGGCAGATAAGAATACAGAGGAAATGATATAAAGTATATGTACATAGCAAATTTTATATAGATATTAACAATGGCTAGGAATTTTAGTTATGAAATTTAAAAAATTGTAGAACAGGGCATTTAGTTTTCAGCTGCCATTACTGGGTTGGATTATTTTTCTTCATTTCATCGGAGATCTGACTCCTGTAGGCTTCAGAGTTGATTAACCTGTTGCAATCAATGTTGTGATGATTTATGAAGTGAAGAGATGCATTGGGGAACATTCTGTCCATTTGTTTGAGCCTGGAGAGGTTGGATTTGAATCGCTGGTTTCTTGTATTTTCCCTGTTGGGGGCAGCTATTATATTGCCTAAATTTGGTGAATCGCATGCAGAGGTGATTATCTTTGCAAGAAGCATGACTCCAGACTCGTTGATCATCTGTTGCAGAGGCTTTGTTTTTAGGTTTTTATAAAGCTGTTGCCTGGATATTGTATGTGGAAAGCGAAGCTTCCTATTGAGCCATCTAAGAACCCAATATTCTAGGGCAAGGAATTTCTTGACGGTTACTTGAGGAGCACCAGACCAGATTTCGGAAGCATAGGACAGAATGGGAAAGATGCATCTTTGAACATGCTTAATGACTGTTTTTCTGTCTTGAATCGCTGCTGTTTCTTGTTTCATTAACCATTTTGCTTTTTGAATTTTTTGAGCAACATATAAATAGTGGGCATTAAAGGAGAGATTTTTATCAAAAACAACTCCAAGGTCTTTGTGAGCGTAAACATTTGGGATTGGGACATCTGCAATTTTGATTTCTATGTGGTTGGGTTGTTTCTGAAGGGAATAAGTAATTTGAGCAGATTTGCTTGCATTTATATTCAGATTGAGATCTTTCAGGTACTTGATGATTTCACAAATCTGTGAGTTCGCATCATTGATAACTTTGCGAATATCATCACTGGCTTTGGAGGTTATAAATAACTTTAAATCATCAGCATATGCCAGTAGATTTGGATTTTCTTGTAGAAGTGGTTGAAGAGATGCTGAAAATATCGTACTGGAGAGAACGGCTCCTTGGGGAATGCCTGTTGAGGTTGTGACGAGAATATCGTCAGTATTAGTGGGGAAGAGGAGAAGTCTGCGATTTAGGCTGTATTGAAGATAGGAAATAATCATTGTGTCAACGAGAAAGTGATTTTTTAGTATTTGAAAAGCTTTTTTGAGATCTATGTTGTCGAAAGCACCTTTGATGTCAAAATAAAATACGTCGCATTGTGCCTTGTCTTGAAATGCAGTTTGGATGCGTACAATGGTGTCAGCTAAGCTTGTTGTTGTGGAGCGCCCTCTGGGACCAAAATGCATATTGACAGGTGCCTTGGCGAAGATTGCATGTTGAAGATATGGGAGCATAATTTTTTCAATAATTTTAGTGATTATTGACGAAATAGCAATTGGTCGATGGCCGGGATGGTTATTTCTGCAAGCTTTTTTAGGAATCAGCGTAATCCTGAAAGTTTTCCACTGTCTTGGAAGGAATGGCTGGCAGATGCACCTGGAAATGATATGCACTAACGAATCAATGATGTATACGCTGGACAATCTAATAATAAAACCAGGGATGCCGTCAGGGCCTTCACTACTATCTGGGCGTATTTGGTTAACTGCACGCTGAACTGTATTTTTGTTCACAAGTTGGTTAATTAGCAGGGCTTGATTCGGAGACACATCATGTTGCACTTTGTCTGCTTGTTCATAGGAATTAAATGCTATAAATCTGTTTTGTATACCTTCAGTGAAAATGTCAGATCTGCTTGTTTTCATATTGCATCTTATCCATTCAACAACTAGATCATGCTGTAAGGTAGCTGTTGTTTTTGTAGATAGTGCTCTTTTATTGTGCTTTAGCGTGGACATAACATAATTTTTGTATGACTGAATTTTTTTGAGTTGAAACAAAGCTCTGCTCTTTTTATATTTTATGTGTGCTGATGAAGTGCCGTATTTCTTCCACTGTCTGTGGTATTTTTGCTTACTTTTAAAGTATGGTTTCAGGTGGGATTTGAACCAAGGTTTGGAGTGAGAGGATATTCTAACAAGTTTGGATGCCGACTCTGTTTTCAGTTGATTCAGCCATTTTATAAGAAGAAAGGTGGCGTCCTGTATAGGAATATTTTTGAGAGAATCCCATGGGTAGTATTTTAAGAGCTGCAAAAACTTTTCTTTCTGAAGGAATTTAATTGATGATATTCTTTTAGTGATTTCCAGAGGGGGGCGAGGATTCCCGCAGCAAATTGTTGCTTGCAGTTCTATACTTTTGTGGTCAGATTTAAATGTAATGTTCGTACTAGATTTTTCATGCAGTGGAAAGTTAGAGTATACAAGATCAAGCGCTTGATTACCTCTTGTAACAGGGACATTGATTTTGTTTGCTCCTAGAACTAAAAATGAGTCAGACAGCAGCTTCATTTGTAGATTATATTTGGGCAGGGGAAGGTTAAAGTCGCCCATTATAATGATGTTAGTTTGAGGCTTAAGAACAGTAGTGATCCAGGTTATTACTTCATTAATGATGTCATCAGTAGGTCCAGGCGGAATATAAATATTATAAATTTGAAGCAGAGATTCCTTAACTTGAATTAGTAGGGAAATTCCTTCAAAGTTGAAAGTATTAGAGTTGTATGTGTTCAAAACTTTAAATTTGGATTTTAAAATTATTGCTGTCCCACCACCTCTACGATTAATTCTTGATGTCATGAATGGCGTGTAGCTGAGATTCTTCGGCAGTAGGAAAACATCTTGTAAAGATTCCTGCATCCACGTTTCAACTAAACATATGATGTCATGCGATTCTTCAACCATTAATGAAATAAGCGTAGACAGTTTATTTTTTATGCTTCTTACATTTTGAAGAAAAATGCTGAGATGGACATTTGTGTTAGAAGGATGTTTGCAAACAGATGTATTAGATGGCAAATTAAATGATGGATTAGGATGAGAATTAGGAATATTATTCTCTAGCTATGCAGAGAATTGCGCAGATTGGGAATTAGATGGTAACTTTTCACTAGAGTTGTTGAGCGATCCTCCAATGGCTCCATAAAATGGCATGACGAGTAGACCATTTGGCCAGATATCAGGATTTAGATATTGTTGTATGTCACAATCCTTTAGCTCAATTCTAAATGATGAATATGTGGGATGTTTCGTTCTTATTTTGAACGCTCTACCTGGAATTTCTAACTCTAATAGTAGTTGGTCCATCTGCTGGGAAGTAGTATTCGGGTCTAGCCTGCTAACAAAAATGTTACTATTTCTAAGCGTCGAACTATTTCTGTTTCTAATTTTAACACAAGACTGCATATTTCTTGTTCCTATTATGCTTGCATTTCTGTTGTTTTTGCGAGGAAACTTAAAACTTGGGGAGTTTGTAGGCAAGCCATTATGGGAAGGCACTTCAGGATAATGCTCAGTGCGATCATTTTGACAGTGCACGTACAAATTGCTTGGTTTTTGTTGATTACTAATAGAGGTGGATATAGGTTGTCTGCCTGTGTCAACACGTTGCGAGGAAGCACGATTGTGTTCTCGGACAGAAAGAGAGCTACAGCTTGATTTTTGGTATCGCGCAGCTGTTTTTTCTGGAACGAATTCTTCAGCTTCTGGGCTGAGGGCTGGAACTGCAGAGGCCTGATGAAAAGAAGGGTGAGGCACCGGATGGCTTTCGACCATAGCCTTTAGTTCGAGAAGCAAGTGGTAGAATTTACATTGCTGATCTTCAATACGAAAAAGATGTTGTTTAATATCTTCATTTTCTCTAAATTGTTTCCTCAGCATTTGTTCCAGAGAGGCAGATGAGCGATCATTGTTTGGGGCTGTTGAAGGCAGGGGGGACAAAGAGGAAGCGTCATCCGTTTGGGCGGAGGCATCTTTAGTTGACTTCCTTGTATGGTCTGAGGGCTTAGGAGATTGTACTATTTTGACGGGGGAAAACGAGGGATGGTCAACGTTGCTAAGGAGATCAGCATCTGTTGGGGTATCTTGGGAATTCAGCTTATGCTGATTAGGAGACTGTAAGTTTGCACTCCCCTTGTTAGTACTTTTGCATGAAGGGCATCTGAAATTGTTTTTTAAATTACTGGATTTAGAAAAGTTCTTTATTAATGAACATGCATCACAAAAAACCATACTGCAAATTCCCTTGCAGATAACCCAATTCCGTACTGTTTTTTGACAGACATTGCATGAAAGAGCTTCTTTAGGTGGCATGTTGAAGAGTTGAGAATGGCTTTAAATATCAGCAAAAAGAATGTAACAAATAAGCAGGTGCGCCGTTATTGACACAGCAGGGAATCGAAGAGAAGAGTATTAAGCCTGAAGAAATAACAAAACAGTTCGGACGTGGGAGTGGCTGACTGCAAAATTGCTAGAGGGCTGCAGGACTTTAAGCAGGAACACTGCCAAGGTCACCAACAGCTTTGTGTCAAGGTAGGAATTTCAGGTCAAAAGTCAATAACGTTGCTGTTTGTAGCTATGCTAAACAAAGGCTCAGATAGCAACGTTGCACACTAAAAGTTCAAGCTTAAATAAATAGTACTTATCTTGATGAGGACTTCATAAAAACCATCTAAGTTGCTTGAGAGTCATCTATGGAACATGTCAATACACAGATTTTATAAAGATGCCATTTAAAAACTACTTAAAATCACTATAAAGAAGGAGCTGAATCACACACGTCTAACACCTAGGCCACCTGGCGGAAATGTTCCATATATGACGAACAGTGAAGAATGCTAAAAAGACTTTGTTCAAGATTTTAGGGAAGGGAGTGAAAAAACATTGATAGTTAAACGTGACAACTGTTGCGGGGTAGGAATTATTCTCAGAGAAAGTTTTTCAAAGAAAAAAATTGATCTATTACATACTGTTTTCAATTTAAATGATTTGGATGGAAGTGGACTGTGTGGCAGCTGTGGATTGTTTAGAACAAAGTTCTTCATTTCATTGATATGGTGTAATAGAATCATGGTAATTTATGAATGGAATTTGAATAGTTAGAAAATGGATTATAGCTATTTAAATAATTGCATGAGTATATTGGAGTCACGAAGATTATAGACAACTTACAGGAAGAATATGGTTCAATCTTACTTAGTGTATGTTTTTTTTTTTTTTTTTTCTTGTTTTTCCTTTTGTTGCTGGTACTCAAGCTTGGGCAACCTGGGTACGGACTTTCTGGCATCCACTGGTTATTACACTCCAGTGAATGCAGGATTTTAGCGTATTATTGCGCAGGCAGGAGAAACAGGCCCGCCTTCTCGTTGGCTAGGGACGAGCACCAGGCAACAGTTGTGTGGATGTTGGCTGCTCTCTATTGGCTAAGTGGTCTGAAACAACGCAAACAACACACATTAGTTTTTTCTTGATGTCCCTTGCAGTTCGTGGTGTTTTCAGCACTGCTGTGATTGTCATGGGCAATTCTGAGTCTGAGTACTTGTTCGGACGCTCCGGAGCTTCAGTTCCTTCTACTGATTCATGATTATAGAACTCCTCCTCCAGCTCTTTGTGTAGTTCGTGATTCTACAGAGCTGAAGCTCCTTGTACTGGAAATTCTATCTTCGGCAAGCCTTGGACTGGACTCAGACGCTTTAACCTGGACTTGACATCTCAACCTGGACCTTGAATTGTTTCCTCAATACATGCATGTTCTTCTTTTCTTATTATTACTTACTTTTTTTGTCTTTTTAAGGTTCTCCCACCCTGAAATAGGGGTAGTGGTTAGTAGTTATCTAAATTGACTAGCGGTATTCCCAAAATTTTGGCAGGTACCGCTTCATACAATAAATAAATAAACAAATAAAAATACACTTACTACACGAACATTACACAGCACACACACTTTCAGGCCTTTTATACAGAGTTTGTATTCAGCACTGTTATTCCAGGTGGAGTTGGACTTTAGTCTAGGGCCACCCAAAGACTTATAATAGTACATACATTCTCATTGTACGTTATTTTTTCCATTTTATGCACTTCCCATTTTAAATTTCTTCTTTTATGTAAAAGACTGCCACATTCCACTGGAAGAAATTGCAACTACAGTCATTACTATTCACACGAATTTTAATGGACTTCTGTATAATCAAACACAACGTTCGAATTTCGCCTTTACGCACTTAAGCTGCTACTGCTGACGGCCTGATCAAGAGATTGTTTGGCCTTTATGCTAATATAATTTTTTTTTCTCAGTTTCATCAACAGTTATATTTGTATCAACATAATTTTTGTTATTGTTTGGGGTGTACACGTTTCGGGAAGCCGGCTTGTAGTATTTAACAGTTGTTTTACGTACCCACTGAATTTCATCCAACCGAGAAACATATTTGGAAAGTGTCAAAAAGGAAGTTTTTAAATCTAATGAATAGTTCAGACTAGTCTAGCATAAGTTAATCTGCACCTGAACAATCATCCCCATTATCATCATATGTTTTCTGCCACGGAATAGGCCGTGACAGCACCTCTCTCTCTCTCTCTCTCTCTTTCTCTCTCTCTCCTTCAACTATTAATGTCCATCATCAGCCTCTGTCGTATCATCCAGTGTATTCTATGCCTTACACAACACTTTCTCTTCAGTTACATCTCTTAAGAAATTGTCCCTCTCCTCAGTCCAGACAATTTTTTTTTCTTTTCCTTATATCCATTTCTTACCCCTCAATACCTCTTCACTCATGCTTTTTGGAGCATTATAGTCCTACATCCACATCTCAAAATCTTCAATTCTTCTATTATTCCTTAGTGCTGAAGTCTCGGTCCCATAAAGCGTGATACTTCGTACAAAATATTTATGAAATGTAGATTTTCTACTTCGAAAAGTTTCCGATTTTTGTTATGTGGTATTGCAGTACATAACATTTCCTACGACACTTGTCGTAGGAAAACAATCCTTTCCCTTCATTAACACATTTCATTTCTTTTAAACGTAAGAAGGGCAATCTTTAGACTAGCGCAATCTCTGGCCCCATTACACAGTGGGGATAGTTAGCTTCCCATCTCCCTTTTCTTGGAAAAGCTAGCTATCAGCCTAGTATATCTGTCAAATCAACGCTGATAACGATTACTATAACACTCAAATTTATCCATACCATTAATTTGACGTCTAAAAGGTCCTTCCAAAAGTGAGTGGATGTCCTCCTTTCCTTTCGAACTTGTTACTAAATCTGATTCCCGGTAATTCTGTAATGTTGCGTAATTAGTCTTGGCAAATACACAAATCTGTTGACTCGTATACATTTAACCTAACGAAAGCGAGCTATTAAATCACAGTACCTAAACATTATGGAGGATGGCCAAATGCAAAAGAGATTCTTGGCAAGATCAGATATATTTTCCCCGTATGCTTTACCAGCGCTGTTGCGTTTTGAAATAAGCCGTTATTTATCCTTTTTTTTTCCTGTATAAACTCATTTCAGTTGCACTGATGTAGCACTTACTTTGTAAAAGTAATCAACGAAAGAAAAATTCTCCATCTCTTGAAGTTAGAATTGTACGATTTTTTTTATTTTTTCTTTCACGCTGTGCTGAGTCAACAAATAGCAACAAAGCGACCAAATAGCCTCTTGATGTAAAACCAAAAGTTCCAATATGCGACTAGAAAAAGATCATCATTCTACTCCATTTTGATTATTTCTTCAAATAATAATAATAACTTGTAAGTTTAACTGCTAACTTCCAAGATCCCTTTTATTTTTAATGCAACTACGCCTGATATAGCCAAGTGATCAAGTGTGTGTTTGAATTAGTATTAGCCGAACGATGCGAGGAAGCGGGACTTTTTTCTTCATGAGCCAAAAAAAAAAATAAATAAATAAAATACTAAAAATAAAGAGTTTATTCTGAATAAATGGATTATTCATACTATACTACCCATACATCCCATTCCCACAAGACCATCCAATTCCACTTTGAATTTAGGCAAACTCCAGTGCCCCTGCCACATTGGGAGGCAACTTATTCCAGTGTTCGATAACCCAGTCCTTCGTGAGATCCAATCTTCTGTTATTCTTTGAAATTTTATATTTATTCATTTTGGTTCTTGCGCCCCTTATGAGGGAGGATAGACCTTCCTCGTTCGCTCCACTTAGACCCTTCAGTACTTTATATACCTCTGTCAGATCTCCCCTTAGAACGTTTAGTTGTCAGTCCACACCGTGTAAGCCGTTCTTCACATGTCCGTCGATTTGCACTCAGCACTAATCTGTTCGCACTTCTTTGAACCCTCTCCAGGATCCCTGGCTCCTCACTTACTTGAAGATGGAAGCACATGGGCTGCTTATTTTCTTTTTATTATTTTAATTTTATAATTCATATATACAAATTTGTATCGTTTTTATTTATTATTATTATTTTTTGTCCCGTGCAGCAAAGTCTGTAGCTTTCTTGCACTATATGCACCGAATGATCACTGAATTATGACCACCTGCCTAATACCGTGTTAGGCCACTTTTCGCACGGACAATGGCCGCTAATCGCCTAGGCAATGCCTCCACTATATGTTTGAAGATCTTCAGCCGCGCTGTCTGCAAGGCTTTCCACAGTATCGGAATAGATGACGGTTGCGTATCCATACGTCTCACTTCCCGTTCCAAAACAACCCACAGGTTTTCAATTGGATTGAGGTCAGGCCAGTCAAGATTTGTGTTACCTTTACTCTGTTCCTCGAACCACTGGCGCACAGTGCGAGCCCCATGACACGACGCATTATCGTCTTGGAAGATCTCGTTTCTGTCCTGGAAAAAATGCAGCATGGCAGGGTGCATATGGTCTCCTAAGGTCTGTCGGTACACCTCACCAGTGAAACGTTGATCCATACGCACGAGGGGGCCCTAGTTAATATGGAGCAGGTCTTGCCAGCAAAACCTGCTCCATATTAAGCAACCACTGCCACCTGCCTAGATAGTAGGCACGATGTGTCCATGGACTTGTGTTGCTTGCGCTACACACGAAGGCGTCCGTGGGCATGTTGCACCAGGAGGGTATCTCTTGGGTCGTCAGCTGTGGAATCCTATACGTCTGAGTGTGCATCCCATCATCGTTTGGAATATTGTTCTTGCATTTCCTATATTGCATTGCTATGTCAACTGTCTCACAATGACCTGTCGTTGAGCCCGTACAACCCGCTGCTCCCTTCGCTTACCACGAACATCCACATTGCGTAATCGTTGACAGTTCTGTCTGCTGGAGGTGGTGTGACCCATTCAACATCATTCTTTTTTTTTTTTTGTTCACCTTAATCACATCACATCACACTGCGCTGTGTGTGTGTGTGTGTGTGTGTGTGTGTGTGTGTGTGTGTGTGTGTGTGAGCAACCGACAAAACGTGCCATTTCCTATACGGAAGCACCCGACGCACGAGCCCACACAATCATGCCTTTGAAACTCCGTGATATCTTTAATACGCCCCATAACTGCTACTTGATGCACGACCAGATGAAAATTACCAGTGCTCTTGCTTACGAAGCTATTGGGCTTTTTATACTGCGAGCTATGCAGTATAGTCCATTACGGATGGGATCATAATTCAGTGATCGCTGAGTGTATTTGGGTAATAACTAATTTCCGCTACACATTCCAGTCTGTAATAGATAGGTTGAAGTCGCCCATAATGAGACAGTCACGCTTACTAACCCCATTCACGAAATGCCTAAAAAGATTTTGGTTATATTCCTCAGAGCCATTTGCCCAGTAACTTTCACTATCATTTTCGCCTTTATTGCACACCTTTTCATATCACATTGACTCAAAATTCATGTTACTTTGATCTGACAAGGAATATTCTTACTACTCTCAGGAAGTTTTTGATCAGAAGCATCACTCCCCTACTCCCCCCGTCTCTTTTGAACGCACAATATTCACCGAAATGAAATGCTTCTCGTATCTGAGTGGCATCGTGTCATATTAAGCCCAACTACATCGGCATTAGTTGACTTGATCAAAGGTTCAAATTTATTTCGTTTATTTATAGTATACCTGGCATTACCGTATAGAAAAATTATGTTTTGTACCTAATTGCTGGCGCCTCCGTAGCCAGGTGGGAAGGAGCAGCAGTGCGTAGCACACGCTTCTTGATTAGACCGGGGTTCGAGCCCGTCACCACCAAATATGGAAAATGCGGAAAGGTCATGGAATGACCACCGTATATCCCGGAGCAATATGGCCTTAGTTGCTAATGCTCCTAAAAACCAAATAACAAATAACATAACCTAATTGCTTTTGTCAACCCTAGACCTTTTGGACTGCTGGTTGGATTTTTCTTCTATTACATTTTTCCTGTGTTTAGGGTAATAGTTGCATACAGGCTCTCACAGAGAAGGTGCAAGTGTAATTTTATCTCATGCCACTGATCAGAGTCAATCGTGTGCCGACTTCCCTACCGAACTAGCAGTTTCCCTAATCCCTTAATGTCTCCTCAACGGCATTAGCAAAAACCTTTGTTTAAATGAATACTGTCTAAGTTTAAACGATTTGACTGTGATTCGAGTCCACGTGATCTCTTACTACGGTAATGTTCTTGTCTACAACTAACCGTGTGGCCGTTGTATAAACAGAAAAATTATTCATTTATTTGAATTACCATATATAGTAGAACTTAATACCTTAAACTTCCAGTTATCTGAATAATCGGGAACCCCGGATAATCCCCAGAATGAAAGAAAAACTTGTGAATGTGACAGAACATTCATATTTATATTCAAATTATATAAATTACAATAATATTCAAAGATTTGACATAATTTAATATGAAGGTTTTGTTTTGTAAAAGAAAAACAATGAAGTTTGTCTTTTTCCTTGGTTGGCCATCTGCGAAGGGTATATTACTGCATAATTTCGAAAGCTTCATAAATAATAAAATATATTCTATTTATACTCCCGGATTGCCAGATATGGTCAGAGGAGTTTATAAGTTAGAGAGAGCAAGAATATTACCGTATTAAGCGGCCACATAAACTCGAACCCACGGTAAATTTAAACGCTTGCACTACTGTACGCTTGCTTCGTTGTTCTTCCATGCAGTCTAGTTAATTACTTTAGTTCTGCATTTTTGTGAGTTTCCTTAATTTAACATACGACATTGAAATAATCGATAACCTCGTCGTACTGAATTCACCTACTTCGAATTAGGTAATAATGAATTAAGGGTTCTGTAATAAAAGAAAAAAAAAATGTTAGCATTACGATATCTTGTTTGTCTACATGGTTGCGAATGATCAAACCTGTGTGTGGTCAAAGAGTCTTTGGAAGATGTTCTTCCCACACTAGCTCTAAGTCTTTAGGGAAGCTCACTTTGTTTTACTTGTTGACCATGGAGGAATATGTTTATGTCATTTGCGTTCTATTTTTGGAAAGAAAATCATTTGTGTGGATATGTTCAGATTTAACTCAATGTGGATGTTCTGTGACATGTGACTAGTTGCTTTTCTTTGTTGTGAAGAGCTGCAGACGTTTGATTTATGCTTACGATGTCTTTATTTTTGACGTGACAAAAGTTTTTTAGATCAACATACCGTATATTTTGTAATCGGTTGATAGGAGTGGCTGCAGCAAAGCAAGAAGGTAGCGGATAGTGCTCTCCTTGTGTGACATTTGTAGTACAGTAGAAAAAGTAATTTCGGTATCCGAATGCGGATTAACCGGGTCTCCTAGTTCCTGTAAACCTTGTTTTGTCTCTGTGTGTGTGTGTAGTCTTAAAGTTAAAGAAGTTAGACTGGTGTGTGTTTTTTTCGGTCACGATAAATTATCTTCTAATAATATTACTATGTATCTACCAATAAAGTCAACGTAAAAAAAAACTTATTTTTTTATTGTTTAACTTTATTGCAGTATTAATACATATACAGAGTAACTGCTTCTATTTTCAGTTATGTTGGGTACAAATGATCCCGGGAGAAAAATTTCGATTTAACGGCCATTTTTCTTTAACTGACACCCCCCCCCATTCCGTCCCATTAGTCCGTAAAATCGACGGTTTAATATAATTGTAATTGCAAACTCCTCTGGTCGTGCCGGCGTATAAACAAAACAGAACTTCCTTTTTGAAGAGACAAGATGGATCAGCAGCTAAATAGTAACTTGGCTGCAATGAAATTGGCGCCTCCGTAGCCAGGTGGGCAGGAGCAGCAGTGCGTAGCACATGCTTCTTGATTAGACCGGGGTTCGAACCCGTGACTACCAAATACGGAGGATGCGGAAAGGTCAGAGAATGACCACCGCATATCCCCGGAGCAATATGGCCTTAGTTGCTAATGCTCCTAAAAACCAGATAACAAACAACAACAACAGCAATGAAATTAATTTTAATGCTTTAAGTTGCTTCAGAATCAGCTGGTGAATAATTTCACTGCTACTGTCTGCTAGATTGTTGTACCCGGAGGAAGTCCGAGTAGTGAGTGCAGCTGACATCAAGGAGAACTGCTGATGCCACGGTTGCTGTTTCCCTTCATTTGTGCTGAATATCCGAAGTGTCAACACGTCTCTCAGCCATAAAGAATAATGAGCAGTTTGATTATGGATAATTTTTTTTCCATTAGTTAATTTCCCTTTATTTTATTTAATAGTCTAAATTTTCAATTTTGTCAACCACTGCTAATCTCGCTTGCCCTATTTGCTTACACTGTAACGTATTTCTTTTTAAATTGGTACATATGTTCGCGTTGATATTCCATGTCAAACTTTGCTAATTTTGGATTTCCTCTCTCTGTGACCTACTTTAGTTCAAAATCTCTTTACCCCATTCTGTCACACTTATTTCTTTACTTTATCACTTTGCTGCCTCTACTCTGATATTTTTTCATTTTCTCAGGTTTGTATAATAAGGGTTTATACAAAGAAAAAATACATAAATATGATATGTAAAATACGCCTAAACTATGATATGTAAGGTACAAAAGCGGTCAAGGCGTCTGGACACCCCCCCCCCCCGCTGCTAAAATAAAAAATGACCGCCATACGGAAAACTATATACAGTACTAAGTACTATAAGTTTTTGATACCTTTCGTGTTCGGGGTTTTCATAAAAAAAAAAAAAAAAAAAAATAGAAGCCAGTTCAGAAGAACAGTGCCATGGAAGTATCTCTAGAAAAGGCATGCAGCAGTAACAGAACGTTGGATTTTAGAAGCATCGGCGACTAAGGCGATGTTGCTCCGTTTATATGGCGTGTGTTTTCAGGTCAATTTTCTGTTTGCTGGACGAAAAACCCGATTTTTACCGAAGGAAAAACCATGCTAATCTCATCTGACACTGAATAAATTAGCCATGTTGTGAAAAAGGCCCATAAAACTTCCTCCCGTCATCGACGGGATTCGAACACAGATCTTTTCTACCCGGTGCGGGGAGGATGGCGATTCTATCAACTGCGCTACCACGAGGGCAAAACAGAACGTTTATACCACAAAGAGTGGAAGGACTCTGTTAGAGATGAGTCATTAATTAACAAAACTGCCCTCTTTTGAATGGAATCTAGAAACCAAAAGAAGTTTTTGGGGACACCGCCCCAGATGTCGGAACAATGTTCCATGGTAGCACGGATTTGCGATATGTACAGAGTGAACATATCGCAAATATATTCACTGTGTAAACATAGAGCTGTTTGAAAGAAAAGTAACGCAGAGCGCGAAAGAGAAAACCCTGTTTTTTAGATGCAGAGGAAGCAATATTTGCAATGTGCTTATGCCAAGAGAGATTAGAAGTCGGGGTAATCCTCAATAGAGATACATGATCTTCCCTAGAAATCGGAATGTCATCAAGGATAAGCATAGGAGCAGAAAGTTCCTTTTTGCGAGATATAAGACAGGGCTGAGTTTTAGAAGGATTAAAAGTAATAAGTTATCTTTGCCGCAGTGGAGATCGGCATTTAAGGAACTGGTAGTGGATATTCGAGAAGTTGTAACTGTTTGAGTAAGGCAAGGTTTCTCAAACTGGAAGGTGGAATGCAATATATTATCATCAGTAAAACTATGGGTAGAGTTTCTGGTCAATGGAAGAAGGTCTAATACAGATACAAGAAAAGAGTGGGGGAAAGAACTGGACCTTGGGAAACACAAGCATGGGTGGAGAAGTTAGAAGATATAGAGCCATGGCGCCTCCGTGGGCAGGAGCGGCAGTGCGTAACACACGCTTCTTGATTAGACCGGGGTTCGAGCTCGTGACCACCAAATACGGAGGATGCGGAAAGGTCAGGGAATGACCACCGCATATCCCCGGAGCAATATGGCCTTAGTTGCTAATGCTCCTAAAAACCAAATAACAAAAAACAAACATGGAGCCATCTACCATCACCTGCAGTGAGTGGTTACAGAGAAAACTGGATACCCTATTACAAAAAACAGTTGGCAAACCATAAGATGCAAGCTTATTTACAAGACTTTTATGCCTTTGAAATATCAAGAGCAACTGCACCAAACTTTTCCAATGAATTTGTCCATACATGGGTCACATAAGCCAGAATATCACCAGTGGATCGACGCTGACGGTCGTTGAGAGTTGGTGGTTAATTGATTTATCCATTACTTTAGAAAGAGTAGAAATAATTGCAATATGACAGGAGGGATTTGTCACCCTTTTTAGGAACTGGCTGGATATGAGCAAATTTCCAAGCAGAAGGAAAAACACCTGTGGAATAAGAAAGTGAAAAAAGGAGACAGAACAGGAGTAAGTTAAAGAGCGCAGGTTTTGAGAACAAATGTAGAAATAGCATAAAGACCTGGAGCTTTCTTAGCATCAAGATTCGTCAAAATCTTCCTGACATCCATTTGACGGAAGACCACAGGAGGCATTGAATGGAGTGTACTGGGAATGGTAGAAGTTGGAAGAAAAATAGGATGGTAGCAGGTCAGCTTTATCTTTGGCTGAAGTGGCAATAGAACCATGCCTTCATGGGTAGCACAGTCAGTAGGCTCGCCGTCGTCCCCCACACCGGCTGAAAAAGAACTGAGTTCAAATCCCGTCGACGAGTGGAGGAATTTTTATGGGTCTTTTTCACAACGTGGCTGATTTAGTCGGTCTCAGGCGGGATATGGTTTTTCTCCCGGAAACTCGGTTTTTTCGTTCATCAAACAGAAAATCGACCATAGGACACACGAAATTTACAGATAGTATACACGGTGCAACATGACAATAGTTGCCCATGCTCCTAAAATCCAACAAAACCAACCAGCAATAGAACCACCTTGTTTTGACATCGGTGGGAATACAGATGGGCAAAAGTTGCGTTCAATAGCTTTAGCAAAAGACCAGGATGCTCAGCTACCATTTGGACAAGAAGCAAGTTTTCTGTTATTGGCTTGTTGGAAATCTAGTTTGGACTGATTGCTAACTGCTTTACAATTGTTGCAAGCTTTGGTGTAGGCAGAAAATGAAATTGAATATTTGGAACCAAGCCAATTACGATATGCAACATTCTTCTCTTGAACAGCCTTAGCACATTTATTGGAAAACCAAGGTTTAGATAAAGGACGAGATTTCCAAAAAAAAAAAACTATTCACTAACAAAATCTGAGCAAAACGTTGGCAAAAGTTTTGAAAGAGTAATCTCGATGATACATTATTTATAATTGGCAATAATTGATAAAGATAGCAGAGGCGTCTCCCTAGCCAGGTGGGAAGGAGCAGCAGTAGTGCGTAGCACACGCTTCTTGATTTGACCGGGTTTCCAGGCCGTCACCACCAAATACGGAAAGGTCAGGGAATGACCACCACATGTTCCCGGAGCAATATGGCCTTAGTTGCTAATGCTCCTAAAAACCAAATAACAAACAATAAAGATAGCAGTCCTTCACCGTGTTATGGCAGAAATGAACGAAAATATTTCAGTGCGTACGTGCTGTAAACAGCAAATATTTGATACGGTCTGCTGAATGTTGTATATTTCTATTAAAGTAGTCATCAGTTGTGGTAAGAGATTCCAAACCACCAGACAGAAGTGTATGTGGGCAATTTGCAAACTGATCCACAAAATTCAAACTCATTTCACACTTCGCAATCAAAGACTTGGAGTGATGAGTTCTTCAGCTAATTTCAGTTCTGTAAGCTTTACTGGCCAGAAATTTGTGGGTCTACATTCTCTTTTGGTTAATTATTTAAAATTGGGGGGGGGGGAGGAGAAGGTACAGGAGTAGCCTGTCAATTTGTTGGAGTCTGTACAAATTAGTAGGTGCGTTCCTAGGGAATGTGGCGTCCCCCTCAAAAATATTTATATATTTTATTGTACTTTTATTCATATAATGAAAATTTAATAACAAAAGTAATACAATTATATTTATTGACCATGAAATTTACATAGTCAAAACTAATAAGTGTAAATTAAAAATTAATTAGAAAAGAAACAATGAAATAAAGGTTATACCTATAAATAACTAAATGTATATTAGTCTTGATTTCCTTATTGAAAAATCGTTGACAATTTCAGAAATATTGAAATTGGACACAGTCGTTTTCAATACTAATGACGCTAAAATTTGTTAACCTTTCTTGATCTTAAATACGGTAGTTCTTTACCATTTTTAATTTGGAAAAAGCTCCTGTCACTATAGCACAATCCATGTGCTATGATGATAGGAAGGGTGAGAAATATTCATATTGAAATAGAAATATTGGGAAACATAGATTGTTTGAAAAAACATACTGTAACACATCATATTCTTCCATGTTTGGCTGTAGAAAAAATTTCTTGTAAAGAAGGATCTGACAAAATAGCTTGTTGGATCCTTCTACAGCGAAAAGGAGGTGATTGTCCCTCTGTATGAGGCAATGGTCAGGTCACGCCTTGAGTACTGCATACAGGTCTGGAGGCCTCATTTTAGGAAGGATGTAGATTTGCTTGAGCTTGTACAGAGAAGGGCAACAAGATTGGTTGAGGGGAATGAAGGGATCCTCTTACCAAGAGAGGCTTAAGTTCTGCAAATTGCAATGGCTGGAGACTAGGCACCTGCGCGGTGATCTGATTGAGGTGTATAAGGCCTTGAATGGGTTGAGCACGCTGGATTCTGATGGGATTCTTCCACTTGTTCAGATTAAAAACCTAAGGGGGCATAAATTCAAATTAAGGAAAGACAGATGTAGAAGAGATGTGCGGAAATTTGCCTTTAGCCAGCGGGTGGTTAATTGCTGGAACAAATTTCCATTTGTCGTTGTGGAAGTTGATAGGTTAAATAAATCTGAGGAGGAACTGGACCATTTGGAGGGAATGGTTGTGTGAATTTTTATTTTTTGGCTGATGCTGCATAAGCTCATGCTCTCTTGCATCACATGCCACTACTACTACTACGAATAAAGGTCCGATAAAAAAAAAAAAAAAAAACATTATTACGAACCTTCAGTTGTCCGAACCTCTCTTCTTTTTGTAATATTGTTAAATCTAGTATGACAATAAAAATTTATTTTGTATGAAACTTCAGGCGAATTTCATAAAGAAACATTGTTCTTTTTTCGTGGTCGCATAATTAAGAATTCTGTAAATCTACGAATTTTGCAGTTTATTTAATTAGCACTAGTTTTTGCTTCATTGAACATATTTTGAAAATCATCATCTGTTTTAGATTCTTTAAAATACTCATTTAATTCATGTAGCATCTTTGATTGTTGGTAGAGCCGTGCAAATGGGGTTGATTGGATGCGCCGCACCAGGTTCTATCAAAGTCTCAACATAAACAAGGCCCCGTAACTCCTTTTGCATCCGAGCCCCCAAGTACCTTTTCACGACCCTGATTGTTGGTAATGACGTGTTTAAATTTTGCATCGATTTGCTAACATATTTATTTTTGATAATATATAATACTATATTACAAGAGAACAAATAAATGTATAAGATCTGATTTTTGTTATTATTGATTTAGCTACATTTCTAGGATCATTATCATTGGAAATATCTGAATAGATATTGTAGCGCATCATATATTTTATCAAGATTGAATTTAAGGCATTTTATAGCATCAATTCTACATTCCCATCGCGTTTTACAAATAGGTTTAAGTGTTATTGTTGGAAGTTTCAATTTTAAGACACTCTACCGATATGTTGATGCTGAAAAGAAGGCGTAAATTTCATAGACAATGCCAAAAAATCATGTACAAATTCCTAGAAAGGTACTGTGAACAGTTTCTGGAAATTTTTTGACCAAGAAAGTACAGCCATGTAAAAAAAAGCTGGAGTCCACCTGGACCTCGCGCGAGTATTGAAGGGTTAATTTATGTAGTAAATTTTAGAGTACACAAGCATTATGCATACATCAACAAAAGTTCAGTAAAATGCTTTAATTGGCGCCTGCTTAGCCAGGTGGGCAGGAGCAGCAGTGCGTAGCACACGCTTCTTGATTAGACTCGCTGTTCGAGCCCGTGACCACCAAATACGGAGGAGGCGGAAAGGTAAGGGAATAACCACCGCATATCCCCGAAGCAATATGGCCTTAGTTGCTAATGCTCCTAAAAACCAAATAACAACAACATGCTTTAAAATTTTCTTCATATGTGTAAGTTTCAGATGCCCCTTGAACTTTGGCACCCTTTCACCCTTGGGACGGCTTGCCCCTGGTTTTGCGTACGTTTTTCCATTAAATCCGTCTTTTATTTCATTCTTATAAAGATTTATTATTAAGTTTAATAAATAAAATTGCAAAATACATTTTATTTTATCATTCTGTACAACTCGAGTTTGATCAGAGTCTGGTTATATCAAATTATCGAGACTAGTCTCTATTGGCGATTTTTAGACAGCGCTTCTTCGTAATAAACAACCAATAAATGAATTTGTAAATTCATTCATTCCTTTCCATATATCCTGACCATTGTCCATTCTAAATTTTAGCTCTTTCAGATTAATCTTGTTTTCCGTGGCGTCTTCAAAGCGATTCAGTTTTATTCCACCACTCCTGCATATCATATACAGACAAAAAAATTATCTGCACGAGTCCGATTCTGAACAGGTACGGAACTATGGCTGTGGAGTTTTGAAGGGTAACAAAATAACAGAAAATAATAAGAATACAGGTACTCATACTTAGTATGAATAAACATTTTACTAGGTATGTGTCTGCTAATTAATTTTTTACTACTCAAAACAGCCATAGCGAATGTAACTTGTTACATTCGGACACACGTTGATAAAACATTTATTTATTTTTACTCGGAATGCCTTCAGAAATCACATTTATGATTTACCCTATATAACTGTGAACAAATACTTTGAAATAAAGTAATTTCACTGAAATGGAATATATAAGGAACATATTTTGCATTAAACAAATAATAAATCTGTTAAAGGCGTTTCAGTAAGTCATTCTTCCAGACATGTATGCCTTCGTCATGCTCTAGGTGGACTATCTGAGATGCCGCGCTATCCATGCTGTTGTATCTGTATGTACTGTACTTTTATATGTTGTATCTTTATCTGGGCTCTGTACACAATGCATTTGTCTGTCATTTATATTTAATTTCTGTATGTAACTCGTGTCCTCTAGCTGTACAGACAAGAATCACTTCCACCACTGGCAGAGGTGGAAGTGATTCTTGCACTGCTTCTATTGAAATGAGCAGAAGCCTGAAAAACAAGATTCAGGATATTTCAGAGACTGCTGGAAGGCATTGCAGTACAAGTAAACACATGGGTTGTGTTAGGGTAGCTAAGAATAGAAACAGGTGCATGTATACCTGCGTGTACACCAATGCTAGGAGTTTGGTAAATAAATTTGATGAATTTGAGGTATTGCTCAAAACATCAAAGGCAGATATTGTTGGGATATCAGAGACGTGGTGTCACACAGATATAAGTAATGCGGAACTGGAATTTGGGGAATACAATGTGTATAGAAAGGATAGACAGGACAGGAGGGGAGGAGGGGTTATGCTATTAGTTAAGAAACACATAAAGTCCAAGGAAGTGAAGCCAGTCGACATCGATGGACAGGGCAGTGTCGAGTCAGTTTGGTGTGACATAAGCATAGGGGAATCAAAATTGCGAGTAGGAGTGTGCTATAGGCCTAATGACTCTGATGAGTATAATAAGATATTGCACAGGGAAATAGAGTGGGCCAGTAAATCAGAGAGTCTTATAATGGGGGATTTTAATTTCCCAGATATTGACTGGAATTTGAGGGTTGGTCACTCGCACACTAGCAAGGCTTTTGTGGATTTATTGGATGATTGCTTTCTACATCAGCATGTTCCTGAGGCAACAAGAGGGAGCAATACTCTTGATCTGATTATCAGTAGTGATTCTTCATGCATTAAGAATCTGCAGATAAATGAACCACTAGGTGGCAGTGATCACAGTGTGTTGAAGTGGGATTTACTCAAGGAGGTAACTACCATCAGAGGTAAAGGGAAGGGTTTTTGTTTTCGTAAAGGCGACTATGATGGTCTGAGACAGTATTTAAATTCTATACAGTGGGACCAACTGATGATGTTACCAACAACAAACTCAAAATGGGAAGCATTCAAGGAACTAATCTTGGAGGCTACCAGGCTTTACATACCAACTAAGAAATATTGTTCAAGGTTTAGGCCTAAATGGTTGTCAGATGAACTAATGAGACAGGTTTTTTTTTTTTTTTTTTTTTTAGGAGCATTAGCAACTAAGGCCATATTGCTCCGGGATATGCGGTGGTCATTCCCTGACCTTTCCGCATCCTCCGTATTTGGTGGTGACGGGCTCGAACCCCGGTCCAATCAAGAAGCGTGTTCTATGCACTGCTGCTCCTTCCCACCTGGCTACGGAGGCGCCAATGAGACAGGTGGCAGAGAAGAAAAATGCATGGGATACATACAAATTAATGGGTGACATGGAAGCCTATGATAGATATAAGTTGGTCTGTAACCAAGTCACAAAGGAGATTAGGCAGGCAAAGGCAGACTACGAAAAATCCTTGGCAAAGGATGCAAAGAAAAACAGAAAAGAGTTCTTTACATATTTAAACTCAAGAAGGAAAGGGATGAATCAGATTGGTCCACTGGATATTGATGGTTCAACAGTTGAGGATCCTGCTCAGGTGGCTAACAATCTAAACGAGTATTTTGCATCTACATTCACGCATGAGGAGTTCAGGAATTCAGGAAGGAGAATGATGTAGGTAAAGTAAACATTGGCAGTGAGCTGGATGATTTTGTAATAACTGAGAGGAAAGTGGAGGAGAGATTGTCGAGGATAAACATAAAAAAGGCACCTGGGGTGGATGGGATCTATCCAGTTATATTAAAGGAGGCAGCAAAGGAAGTAAGCAAACCCCTAGCCATAATTATGAGAGCTTCTTTGGACTCAGGGGAGGTACCCATAGACTGGAGATGTGCAAATGTAACCCCAATTCACAAAGGAGGATCAAAGGCTGACACAAGTAATTATAGACCTGTTAGTTTAACTTCTGTTCCAGGTAAATTAATGGAGGCACTGGTTAAAGAAGCACTGCAGGATCATCTAGACAAGAATTCAGTTATAGCTCAAGACGCAGCATGGTTTTGTTAAGGGAAGGTCTTGCCTGACCAATTTGATTGGATACTATGATGTAGTCACAAAAGAACTGGATGCAGGGAATAACTTTGATATTATATATTTGGATCTTAGAAAGGCTTTTGATACTGTTGCACATGGAAGACTGCTGCACAAATTGGAGCAGTGTGGCATTGGAGGCAAATTGCTGTTATGGATAAGGGGATGGTTGAGTGGTAGAAGACAGAGAATGGTAATCAATGGACACTGCTCAACGTGGACTAATGTTATTAGTGGAGTTCCTTGGGGTTCAGTGTTGGGTCCGTTGTTGTTTTCGGTGTTTATGAATGATATTGATGATGGGATATCAAGTTTAATGTCCAAGTTTGCAGATGATACAAAGGTTGGCAGGGTTGTCAAGGACACTACTGATGCTGCAACAGGATCTGGAAAGGTTGAACAGATGGGCTGAGAGGTGGCAAATGAAGTTTATCATTGACAAATGTAAAGTACTACATATGGGAAACAGTAACCCCAGAGCAACGTATCAACTCTGCGGTACTACACTGACAGTGGTGGAGAATGAAAAGGACCTGGGGGTAATTGTGCAGGCAGATATGAAGTTCTCTGAGCAGTGCAGACGAGCTGCAAGAGTAGCTCATGGTGTCTTGTCAATGATATACAGGAATTTTTCTAGCAGGGATAAGGAGGTGATTATTCCCTTGTATAAGGCAATGGTTAGGCCACATCTTGAGTGCTGTATACAGGTCTGGAGGCCTCATTTCAAGAAGGATGTAGAGCTGCTGGAACGGGTACAGAGAAGGGCAACAAGATTAGTGAATGGAACAAAGGGTTGCTCTTACGAAGAAAGGCTTAAGTTTTGCAAATTACAGAGTCTGGAGACTAGGCACCGGCGAGGTGATCTGATAGAGGTGTATAAGGCTTTGAATGGTTTGAGCATGCTCAATGCCAATGGGATTCTTCATCTTGCTCAGAATAATCACCTCAGAGGGCATAAATTCAAATTGAGGAAGGACGGATGTCGGATAGATGTGCGGAAATTTGCCTTTGGCCAGCGGGTGGTTGGTTGGTGGAACCGACTTCCATCACTTGTTGTTGAAGTTGATAGCCTAAACAAATTTAAAGCTCAACTGGACAGGTATTTCGAACGAACGGAGGGGTGAAATGGGAGTGGTGTGTTTTTTTTTTCTTTTTTTTTTTTTTTTGGCTGATGCTGAATAAGCTTGCTTTCTTGCATCATATGCCTCTGCTAATGTTAATGCTAATTTCTTCGGAAATAAATTGTTATTATTAATAATAATAATTCTCGACAATAGAACAAAACATTATCATCGATACTAATGGATACATTTGAATGTGTGTGTGTGGGGGGGGGAAGAATTTAAGCCTTGTGTACTTATTATCCCGTTGCGAAAATTAAAACAATAATGTACTTCTTAATGAATCCTCAGAAGTTAGACCTCAGTACTAGTGACTTCACTGCCGCAAAAAACAGAGACAAGTCAAGGTTACAAAATAGAGCAAGAGAATTCACGACAAATGAGACAGCGGCCCACAGAGACAGGAACATTGCCAATTCCAACAGAGTCAACGTTTTGAAGGGCTATTGTGAAGACAGTGGGGGGGGGGTTGAAATTGGAAGAGTGTAAACTAACTTAAAGCAGTGCAATATCCTAGCAAACTTGGCATTGCTATCTTCCAGTACCGGTGTACTGCTACCTCTGAGGTCAGTTAACTCTCAGACTTCTGCAGCGGATGAAACAACAGTTTATTAAGAACTGTAGTCTCATCTATCTTATGTAATCACTGCTGTAATACAGGTAAAACACGGTAGTTCGGTTCCTATAAAATGTCGCATTGTGCAAGACTAAGAAAAAGTACAAAACGGGGTGTTACATTACAAAAGCTATCAAAAATACACTATTTCGTTAACAAAATGAACAAAAATACACCATTCTATATTTTGTGTATCTTCTGCTCTCTTCAAAAAAATCAGTATTCTGGGTTTGTTTGCTTTTGCTTGATAAATCTTTGAATTTCATTGTATGGAACTAAGCTCCCCTTTTGAACTTTGGACTCCTTTCATTCAAGAATCTGCATTCAAAAATAAAATTGTAATTGTTTGGCTAACTTTATACCTACCAGTATGCTTTTTAGTGTAAAATCTGGAAGTTTAGAATTTCATCTGCGCTGTCAACCTCTGAATTGATTTGGTTTGATTTTACTTCCGATGACATTTCCACCAAATCCGCTTCGCCAGCATCTTTTATTTTGTTTGTGTCCTGAAGTCGATTTTCTTTTGCTGAACGAAAAACCCGAGTTTCCGGGAGAAAAAACCATACGACTCTCGCCCGACTAACTCAGCCACGTTGTAAAAAAGACCCATAAAAATTCCTCCCCTCATCGATTGATTCGAACTCAGGTCTTTTCCACCCGGTGTGGGGAGGAGGGCAATTCTATCAATTGTGCTTCAGGGGCTTCAGTAGTCATATCATCAAAACCTTCCCCTCCTACCAACTTTGCAAGTTCTACAATTGCACCGATCCCGTTTTCGGCCGATTCGATCATATTTCTGAATGAACTGACTTTGGCCATACATTTTTCCAACATGCAGGTGTTGAAGATTTTACTTCTTTGCGTGATAAAGCTGATTCCGATGCAGTCCACAATTGAAAAATGTCTCCATCACTTCAATAGATTCGGAATCAATTGTAACGATTTTCTGATGTAATGAGTTTTAAAGGTGGATATAATGACTGAATGAAAGAAGTTTTATTAACCTAGTACAATTGTGGTGGTAGGAACATAACTTCAAAGTTTGGATGGCCTGGTATGCTATACAGTAGTAATAAAACTTTGAAATCTAGATTTTTCCACAAGTGCAATAGCACAGAACATAACACGGGAATTTCTCAATAATTTTTGACTGGGGATTCAAGAGTCGAAATGTTGAAAAATTACATCCAGCATAATAGCAGGGTTTTCCGCGCACAAAAGCTCAAAAATACCGTTATGCGGGTTTACTAAAATTCTAGGTACCGTGTTGTGCGAGGATTTCCGTAATTTATCAATCGTGCTGTAGAAGTACCGTGTTATACGGGGATTGCCTGTATTTTAGCTTTTCAGTCTGTTTTAAAACTGCAACGAAGAAAATGAAGCAGAAAAAATTCTGGGCCAACTCATTTTGATTTGTCAAAATCAAGAGCAATGGTAAGGGTGAATAAAACAGAAACATAATCAACCCCAGGGGCTCCCATTTGGTGAGTATGGGCTTGGCACTACCCAGGGTCCTGAGCTGGATATCATCATTCTTCTCTTTCTTGGTGGTTCCTTTCTACTTTTCTTTCTCTCTTTCTCTCTCAGGGTAACTCGGAAACTTTTTTTTTTTTTTCCTGGTGCAGCATAAGCCTCAGACTTCCTTGCACCATATGGCTATTAATAATAATACATTTAACTTTATAATGTAGGAAACACACGAGATGCTGAATTAGCCTTAATAGAAGCATATGATGCAAGCTTTTTTTGATGCATCAGCAAAAAAAAAAAAAAAATTCCGATTTCACCCATCCATTCTCTCCAAAAGTTTGTCCAGTTCTTCCTTGAATTTATTTAAGCTATCAACTTCCACAATGACCAAGGACGTTTGTTCCAATAGTCAACCACCCACTGGCTAAAGGCAAATTTATGCACATCTCTTCTACAACTGCCTTTCCTCAATTTAAATTTATGCCCCCCAGGTGCATAATCTCAGCAAGAGGAAGAATCCCATCAACATTGAGCTTGCTCAAACCATTTGAGGCTTTATACACCATGCAGGTGCCTAGTCTCCTGACACTGCAATTTGCAGAACTTAAGCCTTTCTTGGTAGGAGCAACCCTTTGTTATCCTCACCAATCTCTTTGCCCTTCTCTATATTCGTTCCAGCAGTTCTACATCCTTTCTAAAATGAGTCCTCCAGACCTGTATGTAGTACTCAAGTGTGGCTTGATCACTGCCTTATAGAAGGGGACAATCTCCTCCTTATCCTTGCTAGCAAAATTACTGTATATCATTGACAAGACCCCATGACCTGCTCTGGCAGCCTATCCCTACTGCTCAGAAAACTTCATATCTGACTGCACAATTACCCTCAGGTCCCATTTATTTTCCACTATTGGTAGTTGGTACATTACTCTGGAGTTGCTGCTAGCCATATGCATTACTTTGCATTTGTCAATGTTAAACTTCAGCTGCCGTCTCATTTGTTTGTTTGATGTTTGCAGATCTATCTGGAACGAGACCTGATACAGCCTAGGGGGATATCTTTGTGTGTGTTTGATATAAAGAAATAATAGGCATCAGTTCAGCTTTTTGCTGGCCATTTATTGAGAGCTTGAAGAGTAAGTTGTGGACTTCAGCTCTCTGCTGCTCACCTCAACACCAGAGCTTGCACTTGTAGTAGTGGCATGTGATGCAAGAAAGCAAATGTATGAGCTTATGCAGCATCAGCCAAAAAAAAAAAAAAAAAAAATCACACCATTCCTTCCAAATGCCTGTCCAGTTCCTCCTTAAATTTATTCAACCTATCAACTTCCACAACGACAGATGGAAGTCTGTTCCAGCAATTAACCACCCGCTGGCTAAAGGCAAATTTCCGCACATATAATCTACATCTGTCTTTTCTTAATTTGAATTTATGCCCCCTTAGGTTCGTAATCTGAACAAGTGGAAGGATCCCATCAGAATTCAGCGTGCTGAACCCATTCAAGGCCTTATACACCTCAATCAGATCACTGCGCAGATGCCTAGTCTCCAGCCACTGCAATTTGCAGAACTTAAGCCTCTTATGAGGCTACTAGAGACGGTCGTGTTCCAAGCCGCTAAGTGGATTTTTCTTATTTATTGATTTGAAATTATTGTTTTTCTAAAACTTTTGATTTAAATTTAGTAGTATAACATTATTTTGTGAATTCCTGATTAACTTGGTGTATTTATTCTTTACTCGGCCTTGTAATTGCATAAAAGTATCGGTAAAGGTTTCCACGTGTTTCAATTTTCCCGCCATTGTGATACGATAGTTGTATGCCATACTGGATAGCGTTGAACTTCGTTAGCAGTTAAATTGTACGTTTAAATAAATACATATAACGACTTAGATTACAAACGTAATATAATTAATTATATTTAACATAATTAATAACATAATTAATTAATAAATTAATAGAATCATGACTCAGACCAGAGCAGCAAAGCAAAAGGCTCAAGCTAATCGAAGCGCTGCGGCTCAGAGAAGAACTCAGGGGTGCAGTTGTCCTCTGACTCACAGCCTTATAAAATGCACTGTTTGCTTGATGTTTGCAGAGCAATCGGGTACGGGACATGATACTGCCAAGGGGGATGTCTTTGTGTGTGCGCGATGCAAGGAGTGTATCGATATCAGGCAACAACTCGACGTTCTTGTGGGCCTATATGAGAGCTTGAAGGACAGGGTGGATGCCCTCGAAGAAACTAAATTGAGGAGCCCATCAAGCTCTCAGCTGCCCACATCAACGCCAGAGGTTGCACTTGGGCATCGCGTGACACAGAGACAATCCCAAAGGCAGAATGCGCTGGTCCCGAAGGAACTAGTAGTTGTTGGTGACTCTATTGTCAGGGAAACGGGGAACATGCTTTGTAAAAAAGATAGGTGGAACAGGACCAGGGTATGTCTGCCAGGGGCAAATGTTGATGACGTTGTAGAGCGAATATCATCTTTTAAGGGCACAAAAGGTGATATAGTTGTACACGTTGGCACTAATGATATTAAGAGTAGGAGACCGGCAGAATTACTTAACAAGTACAGGTCACTGTTGAACAAAAGCCGAGAATTAGGGTTGAATTTGAAAGTGTCTGCAATTCTGCCCAGACATGATAGGAGGGAGTATATGATGAGAGCCTTGTCGATCAATTCGGCCCTGGAAAGATTGTGCAAGGCTCAAGGGGTAGAATTTTTTTTCAGCCTGGACTGTACTTGTTAACAGGAGAGATTGCTGCTACAGGGATGGGATACACTTAAATAGAAAGGGTGCAAGAATATTTGCTGATGCTATCGAGGCAGTGTTAGGTGGGTCGGAAAACTGCTAGCTTGGGGGGAGACAAAGACCAATAGATTGACAGTAGCCACTGGCAGAGGTGAAAGAGATTCTTGCACTGCTTCTATTAGAATGAGCAGAAGCCTGAAAAACAAGATGCATGGTACTTCAGAGACTGCTGGGAGCCATTGCGGTACAAGTAAACACATGGGTTGTGTTAGGGTAGCTAAGAATAGAAACAGGTGCAGGTATACTTGCGTGTACACCAATGCTAGGAGTTTAGTAAATAAATTTGATGAATTTGAGGTATTGCTCAAAACATCGAAGGCAGATATTGTTGGGATATCAGAGACGTGGTGTCACACAGATATAAGGGATGCAGAACTGCAATTTGGGGAGTACAACGTCTACAGAAAGGATAGGAAGGGGGGAGGGGTTATGCTATTAGTTAAGAAACACATAAAAACCAAGGAAGTGAAGCCAGTCGACATCGCTGGACAGTGGCAGTGTTGAGTCAGTTTGGTGTGACATAAGCATTGGGAGATCAAAATTGAGAGTAGGAGTGTGCTATAGGCCTAATGACTCTGATGAGTATAAAAAAAAACTGTACAGGGAAATAGAGTGGGCCAGTAAATCAGAGAGTCTTATAATGGGAGATTTTAATTTCCCAGATATTGACTGGAATTTGGGGGCTGGTTACTCACGCACTAGCAGGGCTTTTGTGGATTTATTGGATGATTGTTTTCTACATCAGCATGTTCGGGAGGCAACTAGAGGGAGTAATACTCTTATCAGCAGTGATTCTTCATGCATTAAGAATCTGCAGATAAATGAACCACTACGTGGCAGTGATCACAGTGTGCTGAAGTGGGATTTACTGAAAGAGGTAACTACCATTAGGGGTAAAGGGAAGGGTTATTGCTTCTGTAAAGGCGACTACGATGAACTGAGACTGTATTTAAATTCTATACAGTGGGACCAACTGATGATGTTGCCAACAGCAAACTCAAAATGGGAAGCATTCAAAGAACTTATCTTGGAAGCTACTAGGCTTTACATACCAACTAAGAAATATTGTTCAAGGTTTAGGCCAAAATGGATGTCAGATGAACTAATGAGGCATATGGCAGAGAAGAAAAATGCATGGGATACTTACAAATTAACACATGACACAGAAGCCTATGATAGATACAAGTTGATATGCAACCAAGTTACAAAGGAGGTTAGGCAGGCGAAGGCAGATTACGAGAAATCCTTGGCAAGGGATGCAAAGAAAAACAGCAAAGAGTTCTTTACTTATGTAAACTCTAGAAGGAAGGGGATGAATCAGATTGGTCCACTTGATATTGATGGGTCAACTGTTGATGATCCTGCTCAGGTAGCTAACAAACTAAATGAATATTTTGCATCGACATTCACACATGAGGAGTTATTCAGCAAGGGGAATGCCAGAGGTGTATTCAACTCTAGCAGTAAGCTACAGAATCTTGAAATAACTGGGAGTAAAGTGGAGGAGAAACTGTTGAAGATAAACACAAGATAGGCACCCGGGGTGGATGGGATCTATCCAGTTATATTAAAGGAGGCAGCAAAGGAAGTAAGCAAACCCTTAGCCATAATTATGAGAGCTTCCTTGGACTCAGGGGAGGTACCCATAGACTGGAAATGTGCAAATGTGACCCCAATTCACAAAGGAGGATCAAAGGCTGACACAAGTAATTATAGACCTGTGAGCTTAACTTCTGTTCCAGGAAAATTAATGGAGGCACTGGTTAAAGAAGCACTGCAGGATCATTTAGACAAGACTTCAGTTATAGCTCAGACACAGCATGGTTTTGTTAAGGGGAAGTCTTGCCTGACCAACTTGATTGGATACTATGATGCAGTCACAAAAGAACTGGATGCAGGGAATAACTTTGATATTATATACTTGGATCTTAGAAAGGCTTTTGATACTGTTGCACATGGAAGACTGCTACACAAATTGGAGCAGTGTGACATTGGAGGCAAATTGCTGCTATGGATAAAGGGGTGGTTGAGGGGGAGAAGACAGAGAGTGGTAATCAATGGACACTGCTCATCGTGGACTAATGTTATTAGTGGAGTCCCTCAGGGCTCAGTGTTGGGTCCATTATTGTTTTCTGTATTTATAAATGATATTGATGATGGTATATCAAGCTTAATGTCCAAGTTTGCAGATGACACAAAGGTTGGCAGGGTTGTCAAGGACACTACTGACTCTATGCTGCTGCAACAGGATCTGGAAAGGTTGAGCAGATGGGCTGAGAGGTGGCAAATGAAGTTTAACATTGACAAATGTAAAGTACTACACATGGGAAACAGCAACCCCAGAGCAACGTATCAACTCTGTGGTACTACACTGACAGTGGTAGAGAATGAAAGGGACTTGGGGGTGATTGTGCAGGCAGATATGAAGTTCTCTGAGCAGTGCAGACGGGCTGCAAGAGTAGCTCATTGAGTATTGTCAATGATATACAGGAATTTTTCCAGCAGGGATAAGGAGGTGATTATTCCATTGTATAAGGCAATGGTCAGGCCACACCTATAGTACTGTATACAGGTCTGGAGGCCTCATTTCAAGAAGGATGTAGAGCTGCTGGAACGAGTACAGAGAAGGGCAACAAGATTAGTGAATGGAACAAAGGGGTGCTCTTACGAAGAAAGGCTTAAGTTTTGCAAATTACAGTGTCTGGAGACTAGGCACCAGCGAGGTAATCTGATAGAGGTGTATAAAGCCTTGAATGGTTTAAGCATGCTCAATGCTGATGGGATTCTTCCTCTAGCTCAGAAAAATCACCTGAGAGGGCATAAATTCAAATTGAGGAAAGACAGATGTAGGATAGACGTGCGGAAATTTGCCTTTAGCCAGCGGGTGGTTGGTTGGTAGAACAGACTGCCATCCCTTGTGGTGGAGGTTGATAGCCTAAATAAGTTTAAGGCTCAGCTGGACAGGTATTTTGAACGAACAGAGGGGTGAAGTGGAAGTGGGGTTTTTTTTTTTTTTTTTTTTGGCTGATGCTGCATAAGCTTGCTTTTTTGCATCAAATGCCTCTACTAATGCTAATGGTATCCTTTTTACAAAGGATAGGTGGAACAGGCCACCCTCAAGGTAGAATGCCTGGCCACAAAGGAGGTGGCTAGATGACGTAGAGCAGATATCATCTTATAAGGGCACAAAGTGTGACATTGTTGTACACGTTGGCATGACATTAAGAGTAGATATATGGAAAATGTTAAAAGTTTAGTTAGGGTTAAATTTGAAAGTGTGCAGTTATGCCCAGTTATGATAGGAGAGTATATCTTGAGAGCTTTGTCAGTCAGTTTGGCTCTGGAGAGATTGTGCAAGGCTCATGGGTAGAAATTTTATCAGTGTGGTTAGTGCTTGTTAACAAGAGAGATTGCTTCTACAGGGATGGGATACACTTAAACAGAAAAGATGCAAGAATATATTTACTCTTTCTATTGAGGCAGTGTTAGGTGGGTTGGAAAACTGATAACTTAGTGGGGATACGCATACTAATAGATTAGCAATAGCCACAGGTAGAGGTGAAAACGATTATTGCACTGCTTCTAATGGAATATGCAGCAGCCTGGAAAGAACGGTACAGGGGATTTCAAAGCCTGCTGTTGGTCATCTTGGAACAAGGAAATATATAGGCTGTGTTAGAGTAATTAAGAGTAAGAACAGGCATGTACACCAATGCTAAGAGCATAGTAAATAAAATTGATAAATTTGAAGAGCTGCCCAAGTTGTGAAATGTAGACATTGTTGAGATTTCACTCAGATATAAGGGATGTGGAATTTGAATATGGGGAGTACAATGTGTACAGAAATGACAGACAGCATAGGAGGGAGGAAGGACTATGCTCTTAGTTGAGAAGCACATAAAATCTAAGGCAGTGTATCCAGTTGACATGGATGGCCAAGGTAAACAAAAATGAGAGTAGGTGTGTTATTATAGGCCAAATGACTGTGATGAGTACAACAAAGAAATAGATTAGGCAGTACCTCAGAATGTCTTATAATGGGGGATTTTAACTTTTCAGATTTTAACTGGAACTTGAGGTGTGATCATTCACACACTAGCAAGACATCTGTGGATTTATTTGATGACTATTTTCTACAGCAGCACATTAGAGAGCAACATTCTTGATCTGATTATCAGCAGATAAAAGAACCACTAGGTGGCAACAATCACAGTGTATTAATGTGGGATTTACTTAAAGTTATAAGTATTATCAAGGGTAAAGGGAAGAGTTTTTTTTTGCTTTTGTAAAGGAGACTACAGTGACCTTGGATTTTTAGCTTTTAAATTCTATCAAGTAAGACCAATTAATGATGTTACCATAAACAAATTCTAAATGGGAAGAATTCAGGGAAATAACCATAGAAGCTACTAGGCTTAGACCTGAATAGATGTCATATGAAGGAAAATGTATGGGATGCATGCATATAAATTATTGGGTGATACAGAAGCCTATGGTAGATATTAACTATATCTGCAATAAAGTCCCAAAGGAGGTTAGACAAGCAAAGACAGATTACTAGAAGTCTCTGGCAAAGAATGCCAAGAAAAGTGGTGAAGACTTCACTTATATTAATAGTAAAAGGAAGAGTTAAATCACCTTGGTCCAACTGGATTGATGGTTTAACTGTTGATAATCCTGCTCAGTTTTCCGACATGCTGAATAGGTATTTTGCATCTACATTCACATGAGAAATTCTTTAGGGGAATGGATGGCAGAATTTTATCAAACTATAGCTAAATGATTTTGTAATAACTGAGAATAAAGTGGAAAAGAAATTGTCAAACTTAAAACATATAAAAAATGCACTTAGGGAGGCAGCAAAGGAGGTATGTAAACCTTTAGCCTTAATTGTAAGAGCATCTTTGGTTTCAGAGGAAGTCCCTGTGGACTGAAGATGTGTGAATGTATTCCCAAATTACAAAGGGTGATATGAGAAATTACAGAGCTGTTAGCTTAACTTCTGTTCCAGGGAAAATAATGGAGTCACTGGTTAAAGAAGTGTTGCAGGACCATCTATACAGGAGTTATGCTTGTCATGGTATGGGTTTGTTAAGAGATCTTGTCTGACCAATTTGATTGGATACTATGATGTAGTAACAAAGGAATTGGATTTCAGGAAGGCTTTTGATACTGTTGCACAAATTAAGGGCAAGTTATGGAGAAAAGGATGGTTGAATGGTAGAAGACAGAGTAGTTATCATTGGACATTGCTGCTCAAGGACTAATGTTATTAGTGGAGTTCCACAGGGTTTAGTGCTGGGCCTATTGTTGTCTATATTTATTAATGATATTGATGAAGGTATATCAGGCTTAATGTCTAAGATGGCAGAATGGTTAATGACAGTAATGAAGGTATACTGCTGCAACAAGTTCTAGAAAAAATTAGGAAGGTGGGCTGAGAAATTCCAATGGAAGTTTAACATTGATAAATGCAAGGTACTGCATATGGGTAGCAATAAGTGCAGACTAATGTACCAACTGTGTGGTACCACACTCTCGGTAGTGGAAAATGAAGAGATGGGAGTAATTGTGTAGTAAGATATGAAGTTATCTGAGCAGTGTAGACAGGCGGCCTGGACAGCTCATGGGGTTTTATTGATGATATACACAAATTTTGCTAGCAGGGATGAGGTGATTATCCCATTATACAAGGCAATGGTCAGGCCACATCTTGAGTACGGCATACAGATCTGAAGGTCTCATATTAGGAAGGATACAAGGCTGGCGAGAGGAAAAAAGGGGTTCTCACCAAAAAAACAGGCACCTGTGAGGTGATATGATTGAGGTGTTTGAGGCTTTGAATGGCTTGTGCAAATTTAATGCTGATGGGATTCTTCCTCTTGCTTAGACTATGTACACAAGCAGACAAATTCAAACTGAGGAAGGATGGTTGCACAATAGATGTGCAGTTGTTTGCAGGAATATGCTTCCATCTGTTGTGGAAGTGGATAGTTGAATAAATTCAAGAAAGAACTAGAGAAGCTATTGGAGGGGATGAATAGGTGAAATGGGGATTTTTTTTTTTTTGTTGATGCTGTATTCTTACATCATTTCCTATTACTAATAATAACCTAAAGTAGAGTTGCTACAAGTGGATGGACATAGTGAAATCAATAGATGCAAACAAGCTAATGTCATTAGTTCTGTTTATTGAACATTTCCAATGTATTTACTTTGTCTAAGATGCTGGTATGTTTAGTCCTTAGAAAAGCAGTCCCTTCTGTCAACAGATATGCCTCTCTCCAAAGAACTGCTGCAATGCAAGAATGATTGTTTTTAATAGAAAGCTGAATTTGTAATTTCATTAAGGGTACCAGTGGACCAAGTCCAAACTACATAAAACAAGCCTTTCTTTTACAATACTACCACTGAACTTCACTGCTAGTTGAACACAATTTGAGTGAAACCATTCTTTACTCAAGATAAAACCAAGTATATCCATCTGATGTGTTACATTCTGCTACTGTCTAGTGCTGTATTGTTTTTCTCTGCAACTGTGCATGACCTTAGCTGGCTTGAGCTGAATAGTTGAATTATCCTGTCTTTGGTAGTGAAAAATGATGCAAGGAAGCAAGTTTATCAAGGGGGGGGGGGGGGGGGGAAGCTTCCCACATCACCTGACTAACCCTTCTAATAACACTGGTTGGCCAAAAAAAAAATTTTTTTTTCACTCCCTGTTAAAATTCAGAGTGATTCTTCTAGATTTGATGTTGCTGAATTTAAATATGGCACCATATACAGGGTGTTTTAAAAATGATGGTCAATAATTTAAAGGTGAAAAGTACAAACTAAAATAAGCAGAAAAGTCCCAATGAACATCGGGCTGCAAATGAACCGTTTTAGAGATAATGCACATTTTCTGTTAAGATCTGCCACTGAATATGGGAGCACTAGTTTTGCAAAAAAGTTCCTGTGAATCCTTTGCTAACAGTGGTTTTATTAAACCTAAGATAATACATTTTTAATTTCAACATCACTTGCAATCATTTTACAGATGTTACAGGATGTGCTTTCTAACACCCTTTCCTCAACATCAGGTGTTATGCTTCTGGACCTCCCTGCTCGTACTCCATGTGCAAAGTGCCCATGTTCTCTAAGGCGTTGATGTACCCTGATGAATGTGCACCTGTTGGGCTGGCTTCGGTACAAACATGCAGCCTCTAGTGCACTGCTGTTGGCTTTATCATAGTGAAGTGCATGTCCGCATACTCTTCGTTGCTGTAACCTCTTTCCACGTTGACTATCCTTTGACAAGTACTAGTATGCCTGCTACATCTCAGAGCATCGAGAGAGGGGGGAAATGGAGAGAGCTCTCCGTTACCCCTAACTTAAACAAACAAGTCACTGGTAGATCCCAACTCTGTACAGTTCACCTTGTCAGTGGTGGATCCCAACTAGAAATGTGCAAATATCTCAAAAATGATTCAGTTAAGGACCCATGTTTACTAGGCTTTTTTTGCATATTGTAGTCTTGCACCATCGGACTTCTTCTTGTTTCCTTCTCTCAAATCATTTCTTTGGGGGACCCACTTCGCTGATGACGAGACACTCATTTCTGCAATAGAGTCATTGGTTCAAAGACCAACCTCACCACTTCTACAAAAACGGTATCTGTAGCCTCATCCATTGATGGGAAAAATGTATAAATCTGCACCGTGGCTATGTAGAGAAGGACTAAAAACTTGTGCCAAGAATCAACAGGCTACCACCTCTGCAGCTAGGTCAGGGTGATTCTTTATTGAACCACCCTCGTAAATATATATATATATATATATATATATATATTTTTTTTTTTTTTTTCCATAGAGTACCTAGTAATTAAAATAATTTATAATTATATACAAACATTATTTGATTAAAAAAAACCTGATCACAAGTTGCCACTCTTCCAAGTACAACTGGCAACAATAAAATTAAATGAAAATGTGTACCCTTTATGAGCTAGATTCGAGCTTGTTGGATTATAGAAACTCAGTGTAAAAATTGTGTATTGCGAATTTATATTTATCACAAGCATATAGGTTTATTTAGTATTGTTAAGTCTCTAACAAAAATCACATAACACTGTTTTGTGAATGCATATATAATTTTTCAATACTCAAATTTCAGTCCATTCCTGAGGTGGTAGCAGATATGATACATGAAAACTATAACAGGCTATGGTTCCACCACCCACAAGCAGATCGTGTTTATTCAGCACTTTTGGATCAAATTGGATATCAGGTACTTCGGACAAAGTTAATGGAATTTCGGTATGTTTTCCCCAGTGAAGACCAGTATAAAGGTAAGGAAATAATACTTGCCTTAAAAAAATTATTATATGGAATAATATCGTTTGGATGAAGCAAGAAATTAATTCCCTGTATGTTTCAATAAATGTGCTGCAACATTTTTGATGCCATAATGGGAAAAAAAAAAAAATCACCACTAAAACCCTTGTGCAACTCACAGCACCTGTACCAAATATGTTATGTAGTTTTAATTACTGAATAGTTATGATCTGGATCAATTTATTTTGCAATTTAAAATAAAATTATCTCATGGTAACATTTACTGTATTTTTTTTTTTCATAATGTAGTGGCTTATATGGATGGGGGAGAAGGTTTAATATTAAAGGCTAAAGGAAAGTCAGTAGGTTTGCAATGAGAATAAATATTGAAGTACGAGATAGACTAAAACTAGGGAGCAAGTATAAGTATTTTGGAAACCTAATGGTAGACTAAGCAAAGAGAAGCAGAGAAATAAGAATAGCAGTGAACACAAAAGCTTTTGAGATGTGAAGAATATTATGAGGGAGGTAATGAAATAGTATGTTTTGAGATGTAAGTATGGCAGATGATAGAAAAAATGAAGTGGTTTAGAGAAGAGATGTTTGAAATAATCAGCAAGAGAAAAATTGGATTGGAGATGAGATCAGTTGCAGATAGGAAAATATGGAATAGTTGGGTGTTGTGTATTGTGTGTAGACCTGCTCTTGGTAGAACACAGATAATGAATGAAATATTAACTAGTATAATATTACAGCTGTATTTATCTCTTTCTATAAAACCCATCCAATGCTGCTATTAAGCATGGACATTGTTCAGTCAAAGCTAAGGTGTGCCATGGAAACCATGGTGAAACAGCTAGTTTTTTTAGAAATATGCCAAATACATTCCAAAGTTGTGTTAGTGAAACAGGTTTTTTCTTTTTTTAAATAACTACTTGGCAACCCAACCTGCTATGCAGATAGCACCTTAGATTTTCCACTGAGCTGTTTGCTTTAGTGATATCTGCCCATTGACCACTGATATTTCACCTGTCACTTTAATAATTTTGGTGCATAATTTTATTTGTTAAAGTTACAATTCTGCCTCACAACTGCTTAGCAGACCTGATGTTAGCAGGCCAAGTGGTCAACACAGGACTATAGTATACTATGGCTAAAGTCCATGTGACTACTCCATTCCATAATATGCTTGTATTCTCTATCTTATGAGCTCATCTGCCCTTAACACAATTATCCTGGAGAATAAATAGAATATTTATTTATTTTAAATTTGTGCCATGAGTTGTTCCTCCACAGCATATTCAAGAATATGCTTATGAGTAACCATGGAGCAATGATTAGAAAGAAATTTTAATGCAAATAGTATCATCATCTTGGAATATCTTCTGAACCTATCCAAAATATTGCTTTATAACTTAAAGGATTGATTCAAGAAATTTACCAGTTCAATAATCATTTCAGAATGTCTAAAATAACCAGACTGATCCTCAAATATTTGGTGTGAAAAAATATGCCAAAACTGGTAATTGTGTAAACCTGTGAATTCATTTACCAACAGAAATTTGCTAAATTAACAGAGAAATTCATTAATCCAACTTAAAAAAAAATCATGCCCATGATATTGGGTTAGATTACGATTTTCTCAAACAGTCCTGGGAGTAGCATCAAAGTGAATAATAATTGATTGGTAAATTTTGGCTAGCGAGCCACTATTGGAAAAATAATTGCTGCCATAGTCAGGAATTGATTAAGCTACGTATAAGTAAGCTGCTTGCATAGAAGGCTAGTTTGTAGTTATTTTATTTTTAAACAGCCTCTGTGAAGAGAAGTGTCCTTATTGCAATAATTTAATAACTGCATTAGAAATAACAAAGGAACTTTTTTTTGGGAGTCAGAAATGAAAAATTAAAACAATTAATTTACTAACATTTACAAATGGCAGTGTAAATTAAATGCATTGTAATGGATAGTTGTTTTACTCTGATAGAGATTGTTTTTGAGCAAATTTAAAAGAATGAATGGGGAGTTTGAAATTAATTTTCTGGAGTAAGGTCTAAGAAGCAATTTTTTTTTTTTTTTTTTTTTTTTTTTGCATAAAACTGGAACCTGGAAAGAGATTACGTGAGTTCAAATTGCAAAATTTTTAATAATTATATAAAAGATATTTTTTGTCTGTGTGATACTTTGTTGTTCAGTAATACCCACAGTCCAGTGACTATATAAATATATTTGAACAATAGTACTAGGAGTAGTCAGGAGTGGGAGTGCAGTAGCACACACTCTTTGAGTAGACCGGGGTTCAAGCCCCTGACTGTAAATACAGTTGATCTGGCAACCCACACTGGCCCAGTGTGGCAGATTATGGTCCATTTCCCTCAGCATTAATTGTTGAGGAGTCTTCCACCCTGCAGTTGGTTGATAATGGCTGCAGATTTTAGTAGATCAGGTTAAGGTGAACTTATCACTCTTATACCGAACAACCTGTAGAAGCTTCATTCTGATGGTAAGCTGGGTGTTGGTGTGAAAGTATGCTACCATCAGGAAATTAATTCCAAAACGTTTCTCCTTTTGGATCTTTGGGTGGATATACTTGGACACTTCATCTGTGTATGAAGCTATTCTTAGTCACTAGCCTATGCTGACAATCAGTGTTTATACCCTTATTTTTTTTTTAATAAAGCACTACAATGAATTCATATATAAAGGTATTTTGTCATCATTATTTTCTTTTTAAGAAAATGCAAACTGCATGATTGGCATGGCATATACTTTATCAAAGAGACGGAAACAGTCATCAGAGAGCTTCTTACAGCATCCAGCTTTTTGTTTGATAAGAGGCATGGATAAAACAGAAGAAAATTCTCACTCAATGCATTCTAGATGTTAACAAACTTCATATGGTATTTGTGTGTGCTACCGTAACCAAATCTCCGATGTTTCAGGTGTTCCCGTTACCACCTACTATATGTAAACTTACAATCAGCACAACAATAGTCTTTATTCACAGATGAAGGCTATCTGAGATAACTGGAGATGAAAGGAATCATAAGGCCTGTCTAGACTTTTAATATTAAAACCGACTTTACAGATGCAAAAGTTATGACACATTAAGAGATTCACACACATCCAAAGATAATTCAACATAACCAGATTGTCTGTGAATGTGACCTTTGCTGTGGCCAGACAAATTGAAGGCATCTCACTATTGAATTAATGATGCTTGTCCTTCAATGATGGTGGTTGCAGAAGGGGTGTAAAGTATACAAAACCACAATAAAAAAAATTAATGTACACAGTGCATTACATTTCATATCTTAAATTAAATTTTTTTTTCTCTTTTCTGTAATTATAAAGTGAAAAGTAAATAGCATTATTTCCTTATCAATTAATTACTAAGATTAACTTTACAGAACACCTAAAACGCTGAAGTTTTATGTTCTCTAAACTTAGCTGTTCAGTTTAATTACAACTGTATAATATTTATTAATTTCCTCTGTTGTGCTACTTTTTTTTGCAGCCTCTTCTCTCTCTCTCTCCTTCCCCCTTTTCACAAGCGATATCATGTTCTTGAGTCTTACACAACAATACACGAAGTGTGTATGGACTATCTAAAATTAACAATACTGCATTAAAACTACATTTAATCCACAAATTTCTCTTTTCCATATAGTTTGTATGGAAAAAAGAAATAATAATTGCTGGATTTCTATTTGTCTAATTTTAATGAAATTTGAAATGGCTTGACAAATATCGTTAAAAGCCAAATATAAAATTTCACGAACATCCGTACACTGGGAGTCCCTCTGTTTCGTGCAAACGGATGGACAGGGTGAAGACAATCAGTGCAAATATACCTAAAAAAACACTTCCGATCCTTTCGTAACATTCAAAATGTTTTAAGAACATTCTTAAGGTTGAAACAACAGCAATAAAATTTTAAATGCAGTGACTGTGGATCCAATCCCAGTGCTGTTGTAGTAAACTTCCCCTGCCATCACACAGTGATGTTTTTGCAAACTGGTTTAAATATGCATTCTTGGCACTTAGAACTAGTTAGCAGTGGCAAGAAAGCAAGCTTATACAGCATCAGCCAAAACACACACACACACACACACACACTTTGGCCAGTATCCCTCTGAAAAATTTAAAATACTTACAAGTGGAAGTTGATTCCAGCAATTAATTACTCTCTACCTGAAAGTAAATTTTTTTTTACTGATGCTCTATAATGGGAACCCTCTTCCAATTTAAATTTGTCCCTCTTCATGTTAGCTAAGGAGTAAGGATGCTATGAGTATTTAGTTTATGCAACCTGTTTAAGGCTTAAACTCTTCAAGCAGATCTCACAGAACTCGAGTGGTTCTTCTTGACAAGGTACTCCTTGCCCCTGACTAAATCTTGTTTTTCTCTGCATTCTTCCTAAAATGAGACCTCAAGACTTTACATGTATTCAAGGTGCAGGCTGACCATTGCCGTGTACAATGGAATAATCACTACTTTATCTCCTCTGGCAAAATTTCTGTACTTCATTGATATAACTGTGTGAGCTGTCCTAGCAGTCTGCACTGTCAGAGAGAACTTTGTATCATCCTGTAAAATTATTCTTACGGCTTTTTCATTTTCCTCTGTGAAAATGGACATAGTAACAAAGGAACTGTGTGCAAAAAATAATTTTGATATATACTGAGATTTCAGAAAAGTTTTCGATATCACTGCATATAAAGGACCTACTATACAAATTGGAGCAGTGTGCCAGTAAGGGAAAGTTGCTAATGTGGATAAGGGATAGTTGAGTAGGAGAATCCCAGGGGCTCACATCTGGTGAGTATGGGCTTGGCACACCCAGGGTCCTGAGCTGGATATCATCATTCTTCTCTTTCTTGGTGATTCCCTTCTACTTCTCTCTCTCTCTCTCTCTCTCTCTCTCTCTCTCTCTAATGGTAATTCAGGAATTTTTTATTTTTCTTTGGCTGGTGCAGCATAAGCCTCAGGTTTCCTTGTACCAGGTAGCTAATAATAATAAGACAGAATGGTTATCCATGGGCACTGCTCTTCTTGGACTAATGTTATTAGCAGAGTCTCCCAGGGCTCAGTACTGGGGCTCATTGTTGTTTTCTATATTTATTAATAATTTTCACATGACATGAAGGTTGAAGAGTAGGGTATGCTACTGCAAGAAAATCTAGACAAATTAGGAGGATGGACCGAGAAATGACAATTGAAGTTAAATATTGACAAATGCAAGGTATTTCATATGGGGAACAGCAATCCCAGATTAATGTACCAGTTGATACCACATTCAGGGCAGTGGAGAATGAAAAACATCTGAAAGTAATTGTGCAGACACGCTGCCAGGTCAGCTCATGGTGTTTTATCAATAATATGCAGAGTTAGCAGGGATAGGGAGGTGATAATCCCTTTGTATAAGGCAATGGTTAAGCCATATCTTGAATACTGCATAGAAGGATGGAAGACTCATTTTATGAAAGATGTGAATCTGTTGGAACGGGTGCAGGGTATTCACCCGTTCCAACAGAATGAGTGAATACCCTGCAAAAAGTAAAAAGCAAAAAGATTCTAACAACGAAAGTCTTCAGTTTGTCAAATACAGTCTTTGGTGACTAATCATCTGTGAGCAGATCTGTTTGAGGTGACTGGATTGAGTAAGCTCAATGTTGATGGAATCTTTCCTCTTGCTTAGACTACACACATGAGGAGACATAAATACAAATTGAGGAAGGATGGTTGCAGCTCTGTATGTCAGAACAAACTCTCATCTGGTGTTGTGGAGGTGGATAGTTTGAATAAATCAAGGAAGAACTAGATATCATTAATAAATATTTAAAACAGTAAAAGGTCCAACACTGAGCCCAAAGGTATTCTAGTACTAATAATGTCTTATGAAGAGCCAGTGGCCATTAACAACTACTTTGCATCATTTAAATACCTTTTATTCATAGCAGTAAATTGCTCCAATTCCACTGCTCTAATTTGTACAGCAATTGTTCATGTGGAATAGTGTTATAAGTTTTACTTAAATCTAAGCATATACTGTCAAAATTATTATTTTTTGCATCTGGTCCCATTGTGATTACCTCCCAGTAATTGATTGGATTGGCCAGACAAGATCAGTCCTTAATAGATCTATGCTGTTCAGCTGATCCTACATTATTTCTTTAACTACTGGTGCCATTATTTTTCCCTGGCACAGAAGTAAAGCACATGGGGCTGTAATTACTCATTTCACCCCTTAACACCTATTTCCCCTTTGTAATGGGAGAGACATTTGTACACTCCTGCCTACAGGGATCTCCTCTAAATCCAAGGATGCTTTCATAATTATTGGTAAAGTTTGCTTACCTCATTTTCTGCTTCTTTTATTAAAAGCACTAAAAAAAAAATTAACTGCATAATATGAGAGATTCCAAACAGCATATGGGGAGCAGCAATCCCAGATTAATGTACCAGTTGTGTGATACCACACCCAAGGCAGTCAGTAGTTTAAACTCAATAAAAATTTACGGCTAAAAGCCTCAGACCATGTAAAACTTACTAGACATACAAGTTAGTGCCTTGCATCAAGTCTGTACATAGTAAGTCAACTGTAGTTTTCCATAGTGAGGATTTTAGCTGTAAATTTTTGAGTTTAAGCTACTGTACACTGTTTGGCATCTCTCATATTGTGGAATTAATTTCACAATGAGTTGTCAGTCGTTATAACACCAGGTACCTGCCCACCCACCAATGAAGGGCCAAGTAGCCCTGAAATGGCAATCTGGGTGGTGGTATCCACTGACAATAAGTAACGACAGTCTTCTCTATTATTAAAGCATTATTTATTCGAAGTATAACGAACAGGCAACTTGTGAAGGCAATTCACAATATGAGATGTGAATAAAATGATGCTATGTAATTAACTTCAGTGGACTTACTACATACAGACTTGATGCAATACATATATATAGGTTGTATAATATTTTAATATTAATTGTGCACAGTAGCTAGTTGCTGAAAAGCAACTAGCTCCTATTAGTTCCATTAATAAATCACATGTTTCTTTGTACTGCATTCCTCTGTTACAGTAACCAGTAAACTGCTTCTCCAGGAAAATAGTAAAATTCTAATCCTTAAAAGGTCTAATCCTTTCTTCACCCCTAGGTGAGGGACATTCAACTCTTTCCCCCCCATGCTTTATGTACAAACTTATCATTATTCCAAGAAAGGATTCCCTTATATGTCTCCTGCCCAACTGTAGAGATAATGGCTGGCTGGTACTCTTGCTTTTACTATACTTTAAGATAGCTTTGCTGAGTTAATGGAATGGTGTGCACTGTTATAAATCTCTAAATAATTTGTAAAGCAGAATTTTTCTTTTTCTAACAAATAACCTCTTTTTTTTTATAGCTACCATTCTAAAAATCATTGGGGTTAAAATTTCTGGCATAATGTTAAAACCCGTATATTCGTCTTTACTGTTTCCTTCTCTATTCTTTTTTGAATGCCTTGTATTTTTAATGAATATTGTAATTGTGAATTATATTCTGTTTATGTAGGAAAAATATAAATACCAAATGGTGATTGTTCTTTCTGTTCCTTGTCTAATAATGAAAGGTGCAGCAAGAGTAATTTACTTTATATAGATACATGTTAAGAATAAATTCATAAAAAAACTAGATTGTCATTGAAAATTTTACAATCAAATGAGGCAATGGTTATCATTTATAACATTATAGTAGAAGTTTGGGCAAAAGCCTCAGGTTGTACATAGCAGTAAGTAAACTAGGTTTGCTACAAATACATCACGCTCACACTGTGGAGGCATTTTGCCATGAGTTGTTTTAGTATTGCACACAATTTAAATAAAAAGCACTTCTCCAGTGGAGAAGTATACTACTATTTATTTAAAAATGTATGGCATATTTTAAATAAATTTTATATCAATTTCTACATGAAAGCTCTTGAATAACAGATTTGATTTACTTGTAGAATGTGTGAAGACTCTATTTTGCAAAGTGATTGATAAGATACCCGATGAGAAGAAGAATGCTTTCCTAAAAGAGCTATTTAAGATTTCTATGAAAAAAGCCAAAAAATCAGGAAATGGAAAATATTCATGGACAGTCAACTATGCTATTGTTCTAGCTCAGAGGCCAGCATTATGATCCACTTTTTTAAAGACTGGTAAAATTCACTTGCATTTTTATTATCAGTATTTACTAAGTCACTCAGTACAGATCTTGAAATCATATTTGCCAGATATGTAATCAGTAGATTATTAAAGTTCCTTGTTACTGTTTATGTATTCTATAGGGCATCAAACAGCTTCTTGTTTAACAAATTGCAGTGGGAGCAAAAACCATCAAAGTTAGGTCTGCTTCTGAATCTGCAAAATGACAAAACAAATTCCTATTAACTTTTCAGAATTAATCTATTTCTTGAGGGGGGTCTTGTATAAATCACCAACATTTGTTCTGGTCACATCACTGAAATCCTTTATTTCTAATTCCACTTCTCATTCATCTAAGCAATGGTTTTCAAAAAATGTACAAAGCATGACTAGGCAATGAAACTTCTGCACCAGAGGCAAGTATTAAGAATTGTTCTGCTGAGGACATGCTTGTGCTGTGTCCCAGGACCAGCCTGCACAATCACTAGCTGCCTTTGCAGATTATAACAATAATCTGTAATACCTGCAAACAAGTTATTAATAAATCTAAAACTGAGAAGTCCAAGAGTAAAAATGTTGCATCCCCTATATATGATGGGATTTAGATCTTTGACCTCAGTGCCTCTCCATTCAGGAAATATCTATACATTTAAGAAAATCTTCCACAGTTGCATTCTGTAGGGAATGCATTATCATCCATTAGGAGCTTACTGTATCCCAAGAAAGTCTAGAACAGAGCTCATGGATTTCATCTGTACACTTCACAGCAATCATAATTTCTCTCTTGAAGATATGGAACTGTGTTCATTAATAAGACTATTAGGCCACCTCTCCATATGAAGGTAGGGTGAAAATCTGTGGACTGTCTGTATTCTATTAACATAACATTGGACAAGTCTCTTAGTTCTGCATGCAGATGTGTCTCTACTGTAGCTTGTGATATCCTGTCATCTCACTATAGCCTGATTAACCTGCCTGCTTTCATCAGGTCAACTACGCTACAGAAATTAACTGTTCATTTGGTGCTAAACAAGTGATAAATGAAACATTACTGGTATCTGTGCTCTTTATCTTTCTATGATAAAGAGTCATATCTATTTAAAGCAACCAAAATTTGCACATTCACTCACTTGCATCAGTTGCTTAATATATTGGCTTTGCATTAACAACAATCCCTTGTGTAGGAATGTAGTGGTCTGAAATGCTGGTGGAAGTGGCTGGTATAAGATTGTATTTTGCGTACGTGGGAATCAGTTTTTCAGTATCTGCACTGAAATCTTTTGGATTTAAAATGTGTGGACAGTACTGTCCCCAGAATCATTCCCCAGGGAATGATTCTGGGGACAGTACGCACAGGTGATAGAATCTTGACAGCAGCCAATATGGTTAAGTGCTCCCATTCTATACCATGAGCCTACCACTGGTTCAGAATTGGTGAAAACCACCCAAAGATCACATGGTGAGAAAGCCACGTGTGTAGTGTGTCTCATCTCATAACACAACATTACAGAGCACAGTAGCCTAGCTAACCACTCAGTATAACATAGGAATAACAAGATTCATCCACACGTACTATTATGCACGTCATGGCTGTCACAGGTATCCATGTTAATTACGAGAGACTGCACCTTACATGGGCACCTCAACACTGGACCACTAACATGTTGAAATTGGTTGCCCGGTCTGATGAATTCTGTTTCCAACTAGATTTCTGTATTTGGAGAAAGCAACATGAGCCCATGGCACCTGGACACACTGGTGTTATGGTGTGGAGACTGGTTTCGTGACATGCCTGGGTCTTCTGATTACTGTTAATGGTTTTATGGGAATGCCTACCTTTCTATCATCACCAACCAAATATACCCCTTTGTGATGACAATGTGCCATGCCACAGGTCCTAGGCACATAACAATGAATTCTCTATCCTCCCAGCTCAACTGAGCATGTTTGGGAACTACGGGAAAGGAACATTTGATGCTACAACCATGCCTAACAATGTGTGGACATTACTGGGTAGCATGGGTAAAAAGGTGGCCCCCACAAGGTATTAGGTAGGTATTGCTAATGCAAAACCAACTCAGTGTATATGCAATGCAATTTTTGCTAATCATAAAGCAAAAATGTTTGACCAGAAGAACATATTCCTGTTTACAGTGGTTAAGATCAGCTACTCCCTCTATTGAAACTCTAGCTTAAAAAACAATCAATTTAATAATTGTTCCAACATTACGTAAAAGATTCAATTTTTAAGTTTATTTTTTTTTTACATGGAGTAACTTACATCAACAAAGGAATAAAAAATTTACAATAATTTTATGCACAAACAAATAACAGTATAACTTTATTTGTCTATTAAAATGGTACATAAGCACCTTGCCAAGGAACAATAAACTAAATCTTCCATATCCATGGAAAGTTGCTTTGAATCTTCGTAAATAATAACATTTGGAGAAGCACAGTTGACTTGTACAAAGTGCTGAGGAATATCACAAGTGAATACCTAACATCTGGATAAATTTTTTTTTTCCCCAGCAGCTTACCCTAAACTATTCAATATTAACACCCACCAAGCTGCTGTAGTAAGGATATAATGAATTTATTTCCTAAATCAATGTAAACATATTTTCTTTATAGGCCGTAATTTTGAAAATGTCCTTTAAAAATTTTTTATATACATAATACTCTTTACCAGGCTTCTAGATTTTAGTAACTTTCCACAGATACAAATTTCAAGAATCGTGATCAAAAAAATTTACATTGTTACTGTACAAATTGTTAGAAAAAGAAATCCATATATATTCAACCTTCCCTATGAATACTGTTATCGAAATAAAAATTCTTGGTTGCCATTTCAAAGAAACAGCCTTTCTTTTTTAAAAGGATCTTATATAGTTTGATGAAATAATCAGTTATAAGTGGTCACTGATATTTAGGAATATTTTAAATAGTAAGAACTCCATTAAAACTTTACCTTGTCATCAGTAATTTAATAAAAAAAAAAAAAAAAAACCTGTACATGTGCAGAATAAAATAATGCTATTATAACTAATTTTCTGTGCTTTAATGACTCTCCTAATCTTAAAATGGTTATTAGAAACCTACGATCTTTACCAAACCTTCTGAAGTAAATTTATTTGTGCCAACTGCTAAGTGAGTTAAATATGTCAAAATCTCTAAAAAGTTGCTATTATTATTGGTTTAATAAAATGAAACTATGGATTTTTTAGGATGGAAAAAAAAAACAAAAAAACTTTACTCCATAAATCTTATCTCATAATGGCATCTTTTCAAGTGTCCTTTTTTCTGAACTCCCTCCACAAAAAAAAAAAAAAAATCAACTTCATATTAGTAATGGCTTTAAAATCCAAATTTCTTTGCTATTAAAAAGTAATGTCTTACATATAAACTATAAATCAAAAAGCTATACTAAGAGCATTCTTATTTTATCTACACGGTGTTATATCTATACAAAACAAAAGAATTAAGGTTCACAGGTTTTTGTTGTTGTTGAAAAAAGTGAGCATCCATACAAATTTCCCTTCCAGTATTGTACAAGTCTTAAATTACACAGACTTCTATAAACTAAACTGTATGATTATTTTAATTAACCAATTAATGAACATAACAAAAAAAAAAAAAAAATGCAAATTTGTCAGAATGAGCAGCATCTGACCCCCCCCCTTTGAGGAACAATAATGTTACTGCATACTATAACTATGATGAAATAAAAAAAAATGCCTTCAGAGGTATCCCAAATGAAGTCTGATAGTCACACTAAAGGGGAAAAAAATATACATTGTAATCACGGGTTAATTGTAAAATGTACATAAATATCAATCTCTAAGACTCTTTCCTGCCTTCCTTTTCATCTTCACTAAAATTTAGCCAACTTTGTTCCACAATAGCAGCTACCCTTTTTTCATATTCTCTTCTGTTTTCTTGATAAAGTTGAGCTGCTAAACTATTTGCTGGACTATTAGGATTAGGCTCATCTAGAAGGGACTGAAATGTTAAATTTTACAAATTACCACCCATTACCAAATTTTGCAAGAAAAACACAATTATCTCTGAAAATAGTTTTATCTATAATCAGGATAACCATAGATGAAATGATTTATTCATTACTCAATCTTAAACTGAGTAAAAACATATGTTTTAGTTTATATTCATTTTCCAATTTGTTATCGTCAAAAAAAGCATTCAAAAATATATTATATACCAATTCTATTGCATCAGTGGTAGCAACTGGTCTGATAGACCTGTTTTCTTTTAAATAAAAAAAGTTTTTTATAATTAAACAAAAAAGAAGAAAAAAAATTAACATGCAACTATCAGTCACCTCTGTTTTGAAGTGCATGAATGTTTTGTCAAATAAATAATACTACCTAAACAAAGGATATCTAACTCCAGAGTAGTAGCAGCAGCCATCCGATGAGAAATGTATATATTTACATTTATACTGAAACCAAACACGGTTATGCAGAAGGTGGAACCTGTCTGTCCGACCTTTTCACATATAATTTGAAATCACTCAAACACACTCAATCGTGTGTGAAGAGCTACTAATCTTGAATTTGCAATTAATGCTCAACGTTTTGTAGAGGGTTTTTCAGACCAGGCACCAACACTGGCTACAGCACAAGTCAGATATAAAATATATTATGCAGTGGCAATGTATAAAAATGTCGAAACAAATAAGGTGTGTATTAGACAGTGTTTTTTACAGTGCAACAAATATGTGCATCTATGGACACCTTGCCTCTCCATAAGTTATAGAGTTACTGCACAAATGCTATGATCCACTCCTTCAGTTTCTGCAGTGTAACAGGATCATTTAATTTATTATCTTTAATGATATTCAAAAGAGAAAAGTCAGGTGGATGAAATCTGGGGATCTTGGTGGCCAAGCAATTTAACCTGCAGAGAAGCATTCATTCAGATAACCAATGGGCCAGAGGCCTCATCTTGTTAAAATAAAAACTTTCACACAGAAATAGCCATTGCTCTAATATTTCTAATTGGACAACTACCGCTGTCGTTAGTTCTTAAGATGTTTTACTATGGCATTGCACAATACACACATTTACTTTCAATGAATCATAGGCAGTTCTGGTGTACTGCATTAACAACTTGTACCAATTTTTATGTCCATAATGACAAAATGTCAGTTCGTCACTAAACACTGATTTTGCTTTGTGAAACTGCAGCACACACTTCACGTGGGTTGGCATTTCGATATTTTGGCAATGTGAGTAATCTCATAATTCACACACAAAAAAAACTAAATTTTGTAATTCTTTATATATTGAATTATTCAAATTAAATATATTGATACATGGCTATATTAACCTCACCCCAAGAGATTCTGGGAGTAAGGCTACTAGAGTTGGCAGAAATTTTTTTTCAGCTTGGCTTGCCCTAATTGATAAAAATAATTGATTCATTTGAACAGAGGAGGCATTAATGATCCAAGAAACAGTTAAAGAAGAAAATGGTGGAAGAGGCAACCCATTGTAAACTTAATTGGTAGTAAACATCAAGGTTATATGCATCCACATTGAGAGCATACATAGGAAAACATGCTAAGAGACACTTCAAGACCTGACCTGCAGTATAACCATTAATTGGTTATAATGGATGTGCAGTAAAATGTAAAATCTATCACTCTACAATCCAGAATTCTACAATTAATGAATGAAATTCAGAACTTTTATCAATGATTGCACTTATCATTAAGAATCCATGCAAAAAAGGGTGAAATTCTCTCTCTCTTTTTGTTCTATCACTTATTGGGGATCTTATTGGTAAACTCTAACTTAGCCCAAGTTGTCCTTGAAAATTACATTTGTGCAGCTGGTCATAAAGTGCAATTGTGAGCCATGACCAGTTTGAAATCACTTTAGAACTGTTGAGTGAAGAGAAATGGAAAATGACAAGTGGAAAATGTATGGTCAAATGTACAGTCAATCCCTTCTATAAACAGTGACTTACTGATGCACACAAACAATTTAATTCCATACAACTATGGTTTCTGTGGGCATTATAACAACACAGTCATAAGACTTAGCTGCTGCAGATGGTTTTTTTTGGTGCATCAGCAACCTAGGCATATTGCACCATTGTATTCTACATCTCTACAAGTGACTTCACAGGCCAATTTGCATGTTGTGTGGGCTGAAAACTCACTGCAGAAAGCCCTCTTCCCTCCACTTAAGATCAACTCCATCCCACACAGGGAGACTCAAAACCAGAGACAAATGGCTAAACCACTATATTGTCATGGGGGACTTTAGCTGCACGACAAGTTATAATGGTGGCAAAACAAAACATGGTGATCTTTGTTATGCAATGTGTGAGAAATTGAATTTCTCCACAGTACATTATTAAAAGTTTGTTCATTGATATTCTAGTAGGCATGCATTTAAAGTTGATATTATAGTACTTATGAAACTGAACTATTATTTACATTTATAACCAATAGCTCTACATGTTAGTCATTATAAATGTTTTCAGTTGCTAGTACTTAATATTCAACAGAATGTGCTTCTCTAAAACATATGAGAAAAGGACTTATTTGGTTGGATAAAAATCTGTCTGTATTTCTGCTGGATTATGGTCATATTATACTTCTGAACTGATTTTATTTGTTTCCATCTACCAAATATTCTGAGAAGGCTGGATGGTTTCCTTTGCAACCAGGATAACATAGCACATTAGTTATGTAACTTTCGGTTTCATGAAGTGACTAAAATGTCCACAATGCATTTAATTGGAGCAGGTTTCATATATACATTCCCGACAAGTGAAGTATCCTGCTTTTAATTAATTTATTTATTTGGGAGTGGGGGGGTTAAGAATCAAGTCTGATGATATTTCAAGGAAAAAGTTTTTAGGGATGGGAACACTAGAAGTATACCAAAGTGGAAGAGAAATTGCTGAAGCAAAAAAGAAATCACCTCTTGTTCACAAAAAAATTTAAAATGATGCATGCCAACTAATGAAATTTGTGTTACCTCAGCCTTTTAAGAACATCATTTTTTGGTGGGAACTTGTGCACCATGCAGTTACATGCAGCAATAAAGTATGTCCTCACCAAACAAAGTACAGAATATTCTCTTCTTGTTTTAGACTGTCCACATCCTTGGTAGAAGAGGAAATTAACTGCACACATATGACACGTGTAACTAAACAATTTGTCTGTGGAAGTACAGCCACTTTTTTTATGATATCTTATCTAGATAAAATCATAAACTTGTCTATTAAATATTCTCATGATTTTAAATGGTTACTTAAATGTTTAAAGGAATTTACCTGTATAGATGTTAGGATAGCCGAAACATCATAAGTTGGACTCCATCGATTTTGAAGTATATCAAGACAAATACTACCATCAGCATACACTGAAATTTTTAGAATTTATTATTGGTTGCAATAAAACAAATTAAAAAATATATAGTTCTTGGAATGGTGGTTTCAAAGTGATTTGGTATTAATACAAATTCCAAGGAATCTGTATTAAACATGGTATAGGCATCAAACATACACAAAATAAGAAATTAGATAGTATGAATCAGAGCTGTAATACTCAATATGTTCTACGTTGATAATGATATTAGTAAATTAATAAGAGGAGTTTACCTCAATATAGTACGTGGAACACTTCCGTATGATACCCTCCAGAAATTAAAACGGAAAAAACGAAAAAATCGACAACTTACCGGTACATTAAAGTAAAATATAAATAATTAAAGTAAATTATAAATAATTAAATAATCAATTTAACACAATTCAAAATCAATTCAAAACAATTAAAATTCAAATTAACGCAATTAAAAGAAGCTAACGAAAATATTCAAAACGATTTTCCTTCCTGAAGCTGACAATGCTTTTCGACCGACTGTCGTGATCTTCGTTAGCTTCTTTTAATTGCGTTAATTTGAATTTTAATTGTTTTGAATTGATTTTGAATTGTGTTAAATTGATTTTGAATTGTGTTAAATTGATTATTTAATTATTTATAATTTACTTTAATTATTTATATTTTACTTTAATGTACCGGTAAGTTGTCGATTTTTTCGTTTTTTCCGTTTTAATTTCTGGAGGGTATCATACGGAAGTGTTCCACGTACTATATTGAGGTAAACTCCTCTTATTAATTTACTAATACAAAATAAGAAAAAAAAGTAAATACTATTTTATTTAAATTACTCAATACGAAACTAATACACCAAATCACTAAACATTCTTATGCAAATGATATTTCTGGTTTGTTTACTGAACCCATCAACAAGCCAAATTACTAGGGGAGGGTTAAATTCTGAAAATCATTATTATTATTACACAAATTTTCTGAAATGATAAATGTGGAATGAAAAAGTTGCTATATTAATAACCAGTCTGTATGAGAAAAGTTATACTGGCTTATCATTTTAGCAAAGTAACAGAAATTATAATATATAATAGTAAAATTTGTCTTATAAATAATTTAATAATACACATTACAATATATTTTTAATAAAATGGGAGTTGAAACTTATTGAGATCAAGAAACATTTACCTAGACTGCTGGAGAGCAGCAGCAGTAACTGCTTTAACATTTTTCTTAGAGAAAAGTTTGCATATATAGAAATAACTTTATGATAGTGAAAGGTGACATCCTTCTAACTCACTGCCATACTCCTGCCGCATTGGATATGATTCAGATAATTTAAAGATAATGTTTAATAAATTAAGGGTTATATATCATTCAGACTAATTAGAATAAATTTTAAAAAATTAATCTGTTATCAAGATTGAGGGAGTGAACTAAATGTAATGCCATATGACAACTGTCTGAACAACCCAACTGTTCCCTAAATTTCCATAAACCGATTTGTTTTTTTTTTTTTGTGAAAGGGGGGGGGGAAGAGTTCACATGCTGCATGGTTAGCTCCACAATCAACAACACATTGTCTTCTTTCAACTGCACATCAGAAATAAAAATTAACTCATTCCCATTTTTTAAATCTAACCAGATTTAACAGTTTCTTTAAGATAAGCTAGGTTCAGAACATTAAAAATGAAAGCAAGGATTGCTTTCATTTTTACTTTCATCTTGCAAACTGGTTACGTTATGTAAACTGATGTTAGCTTTCACTAATTATGAATGACAGCTGGGCATCTCTCATTCTGGAGATGCCTACATCACACAATTGGTTGTATGACATCAGCTATCACTGGTTTCCACTAATTGACTGATAGCTGGGCATTTCCCATTTTAATTAATGAAATCAATAATGTTTGATGAAAATTGTAATGGGGAGAAGCTCAGTGAACACTTATAAATCACAAGGAATGCAATACCTCCTACTGAAAACTGAATTTGTGCCATGAATTGTAAGGGGGATGGGTGGTTTTTGAACATTTTAATATCAGATAAAAATAACGATTAAATAAATTAACCTTTTTATGAAAATAAAGATCTGAGATACTGAGTTTGTCAAAAGCAATAAAACTGAAGTGGGGGGGAGGCTTGGTACTGGCCCTGTTTGAGGACCAGTAGTTAGAATGGAAACAATAGCAATAAGATATACTTTGCCAAGAATAATTACTTCTTGCTGATATCAGATTTTAACATAAAATGATAATAAAAAAAGGACCAAACTCCATATCAAAGCAAGAGTCTGGGAGTCCAAATTTACTGAGCTGGCTCCCAACACTTTCTGATGTACCTACTACTGATGTTGTCAATGAGTTACCCACTGTCCTCTCATTCCACACTCTGCCTCTCTTAACTTATCTTAAACTGTTACATACAGTTAGTTTAGGGAACTGAAGACAAGTTAAAGTTCTTACTTGTGATTTTCAGTTAAAAGAAAACCATTCACTGGGCAGCATAAGGTTTCACAAAACTATAAAGTGATACTGATAGCAGTTTGCATGCCTGCATCAGTTGGCTGTGCAAAAATGCAGTGAGAAGCATGTGGCAGCCACAGGTCAATGACCGCAATCATTGGAGAAACTTCCCATATTACAATACTTAATTTCTATCAAATAAATTTTTAGCAGAATAGCAATTCCTAAATATGTGACAAGCAAATGAAGGTAAGATACAGAGTCATAAATATGAAGATGATTAAATTCAAAGCTATGTTATAGTGGTACTACATGGTGTACTCATATGTTCCAGCATTATGCAAAACTAGTGCTAAACAAGGTTGTTATAAAACGGTATCTGTTGAAATAGATATTTATTATTTGTAAATCCCTTGTAAATCTGTAAACGTTATTGGGCAGATTTGATTGTTATTCAGCTGGTGTATAACACAGAGGCAGTTAACAGATAAATCTAAGAAACATAAGTGCTTGGATGCAGCAAATGAATACTAATCAGTTCACAAAATGTATACAAACATTGGCATACTTAGGTGTTGGTAAAAACTGCATTTTTTTTTTTTAGTTAACATATTTTCTTAGAATGTAATATGAGGTGCTATTTACATGATTGTGATCAATAAAACAGAGATAATGTATTAAAAATTTCATTTTGGAGCAAGCATTTAATGTTTTTATATGGGTCAACCTCCACATAGGATAACAACAGCCTACCTTAGGTTGGGATAGTTGGTACATTATTTTCTGATTTCTTCTTAACCTGAAAAATCAGAAAATTGGTAGCAACTCATTCCAATAGCAAATGGCATAAGCCATTTAAAAAAAAAAAACTCAGAGTTTTTCAGTGCTCAAAAGGCCAATTTAAAATAAAGAAAAATTAAATAAATGCTGATTTTTACCATTTATTTTATTTATTTTTATCATTATTACCATAATGATAGTAATGGATGATTACTACAGTCTGGAGGCTAAGCCTTTAAAAGATTTTGTAATTTTTAAAATGTTTTCACTATTATAGCTACAATAAGCTCTAAAATCCAGCACCTCAACATGGAGTTCTCTAAAATCCAGCATATTTTTTTTTTTTTTTTAAATATACAGTTTTACAAATGATCCAGAAACATTAAGAAAGGAATCCAAAACTTGTATCAACAATCACATTTGTATTTACAAATCCAGATGAAATTTCTCTCTTTATAGGATGTTTGCAGCCAGCAAGATTTAAATTGCAAAGATCATCCAATAATCTTAATTCTCACAACAGAACAAACTTGCCTTTCAACAAGTGGCCCTGGTACTGCACTACTTTCAAAGAGATGTCATCTCCAAATGGTGAACTGGCCATTTGCAAGGCTCAGAGCCAGTTAAAAGAATAACTTAAGAGCTAGTGGAAAGAAGAACAAAAGTAGATCAGGGTATGAAAAAAAAAAAAAAAAAAAAAAAAAAGGGAGCCACATCCATTTGGGTTCCACCTAATAAAGTGGCATGAATAATGGTTATCCATAATCATTAAAATTATGCTACACTTAACCATGTGCATTACATATATATATATATCTGAATTACCCTACTCCAGCAATAATTCTAATAACAATACAGGCGTATTTTACTGATTTCCTCACTACTAAGTATGGTATGTGAATGCAAATATATTGGCAGAGGACAGATTAATTGCTGGTATACACCAGCACCAAATCTGTCCTCTACCAATTCACTCTAGAAGTATAAGTTGAATAATGTATTCAATGCGTTACATTTCAGGTGCATTCATTTCTTTTTTTTTTTTTTTTTATTAACAGAAGTGAAAAGTAAATATAGTTATCTTCTATCAATTAATTACTAAGAGTATAAATTTATAGAATATTTAATAAAACTCTATAGTTTTATGTTCTCTAAACTTAAACCATTCAGTTTAATTGCAACTATATAATGGTTGTTTTCCTCTCGTCTACTATAAATATGTAACATATCACATATATACATATATGTGATATGTTACTTATGCAAAGAACAAAGCATGAAAAACAAAAAAAAAAGGGGGACTGTGTGTGTGTGTGTGAAGCATGCAAAGACTGTCTAATGATAACAATACTGCATTAAAACTACACGTAATCTATGAATTTCTTGTTTTACACAGAAATTGAATAAAAAAAAAAGAAATAATTTCCAAATTTCTATGAAATTTAGAATAGCTTAAAATTTTTAAAATACCCAAATATAAAATTTCATAAAAATACATCTGTTGGAAATTGAGCTGTTACGTGTGGATGATGGACATGAAGAAGACAATGGGCACGTACGTGTGTGTGTGTGTGTGTGTGTGAGAGTAAGTGAAGTGAAGCAATAAAGTTCCTGGACTGGTGCAATAAAAAGAACACAAAGTGAAGGAGTTCAAAAATGGTTTTATTTTTATTCAAAGTAATCATCACCTGACTGAATACACTTATTATACCCCCCTCAACATGGCCACCCATACATAGTGAGATGACCAACCAGTGATGCTGCTGGGCTTTCAGATTAGCATCATTGAGATCCAATGCCCATATCCTGGTTCCAGGATATGGGCATTGGATCCCTGAGTTTTGGTGTGCCCTGTAACCTGTGGAAACTCAGAAAGAGAACCCTGTTGGGTGAGGGAGCCCGGCCCGAACACCACTCGGCTTTTGCTTTGACAAGATGGGAGTTTCTGGACCAACCTGACTGGGATCAACTAGCTGGTGGTTTTTACTGCTAGGATTAATTGCATTCCAATAGGTATGCAATTCAAGACTATAACAATCTAAATGGTTGTTATATGAACTAATGACATACATGGCAGAGAGGAAATATGCATGGGATGTATATAAATTATCAGGCGACACAGAAGCCTATGATAGATATAGTCTGCAATCAAGTCACAAAGCATGTTAGGCAAGCTAAGACAGATTATAAGAAGTCTTCGGCAAAGAAAAACAGCAAAGATTTTTTACTTATGTAAACACTAGAAGGCAGGAGATTAATCATATCGCTCCACTTTATATTGATGGTTCAACTGTTGTTCCTGCTCAGGTTGCTAACAAATTGAATAAGTATTTTTTTTTATGAAAACCCCAAGCACGAGAGGTATTAGAACCTATAGTACTTAGCAACGTGCTTCGGTTGGAGGTTGAGGAGACGAAAGAAGATATTTGTTGACATCAGACTTGAACTTCTGTAGACTGTAATTTTCAGGAAATACATGTGAAGAAAGGTTGTTCCAGAAAACGGCAGTTGAATGAATAAAAGAGGAAGATGAAAAGTTGGTTCTGTGAGTTTGAAGTTGGACAGTAAATGGATGTTGGCTGGTGGCAGTACGTGTTTGGACTGTTTTGAAAGAGAGTGGGAATTATAGAAACCAATTCAGAAGAACAGTGCCCATGGAAGTACAGTATATGTAGAAAAGGCATGCAGCAGAAACAGTACGTCTATGAGACAGAGAGTGGAGAGACTCTGTTAGAGAGGAGTCATTAATTAACCTAACTGCCTTCTTCTGAATGGAATCTAGAAGCCTAAGAAACAGCTGTTTGGAAGAAAAGTAATGCTGAGAGTGAAAGGGAAAACCTAGTTATTTAGATGCAGAGGAAGCAATATTTGTAATGTGCTTGTGCCAAGAGAGATTATAAGTCAGGGCAATCCCCAAAAGAGATATCATTTTGCCTAGAAATCAGAGTGTCACCAAAGATAAGCATAGGAGCAGAAGAATCCTTTTTGCGAGATATAAGACAAGACTGGCTTTTAGAAGGATTGAATTCAACTAAGTTGTCTTTACCCCAGTGGCATATTACCTAGTGGCATATTGAGAATTTGAAGCTGATTGAGCAGGGCAAGGTTTCTCAAAATGGAAAGTGGAATGCAATGTGCTATCGTTGGCAAAACTATGGATAGGATTTCCAGTCAATGGAAGAAGGTCATTAATATACAAGAGGAAAAGAGTGTGGGAAAGAACTAAACCTTGGGGGACACAAGCATTAGCGGAGAAGTTAGAAGACAGAGAGCCATCTACCATCACCCTCAGTGAGTGATCAGAGAGAAAACTGGATAACCAATTACAAAAAACAGGTAATTCCATTTTTAGGCAAACCATAAGATAAAAGCTTGTTTAGAAGACCTTTATGCCAAATATGATCGAAAGCCTTTGAGATTTCAAGAGCAACTGCTTGTGTTTCACAAAACTTTTCCATTGAATTTGTCCATATATGGGTAACATAAGCCAGAATATCACCAGTGGATCGACACTGACGGAATCCATACTGGTGATCATTGATCAGATGGAAGGTTTCTAGGTAGTTTAAGAGTTGGCAGTTAATTGATTTCTCCATTACTTTAGAAAGAATAGAAGTAATTGCAATGAGACTATAGTTGGATGGGAGGGACTTGTCACCCTTTTTAGGAACTGCCTGACTGGATATGAGCAAATTTCCAAGCAGAAGGAAAAACACCTTTGGAATAAGAAAGTGAAAAAAAGGTGACAAAGGACAAAAGGAAACAAAACCTGTTCAGGAGCACAGGTTTTGAGAACAAGTGGAGAAATACCATCAAAACCAGGAGCTTGCTTAGCACCGAGATTCGTCAAAATCCATCTGACATCCTTTTGATGGAAGACCACAGGAGGCATTGAATGGAGTGTATTGGGTATGGCGGGAGGTGTTTTTTACCAAGATCATTAATACACGAGTTGGAAGAAAAATGGGATGCTATCAGGTCCGCTTTATCCTTGGCTGAAGTGTCAACAGAACAATTTGGTTTTGACAGAGGTAGGAGCAAAGATGGGCAAAAGTTGTAGCCAATAGCTTTGACAAGAGACCAAGGTGCTCGGGCTACCATTAGGGCAAGAAGCAAGTTTTCTACTCTTGGCCTGTTCAAAATCTAGTTTGGACTGATTAATGACCAGTTTACAATTATTGCGAGCTTGTGTGTAGGCAGAAAATGAAACTGAAGAATTGGAAACAAGCCAATTACGATATGCAATGTTCTTCTCTTGAACAGCCTTAGCACATTTATTGGAAAACCAAGATTTAGATAAAGGACGAGATTTTAAAGTGGAGTGTGGGATAAAGGATTCCATTCCTACAAGGATAATTTCATTGATACGATCTGAGAAAACGTTACCATCAGAAGTTTTGAAACAGTAATCTTACCAAGAAAAATAAATCTCGCAGGTCATCTCATTTTGCATTCTTGTAATGCCAAACAATACGAGGTTGGGAATAGCAATGAGATAAAGGCTCCATTGGAGAAGAGACAATCACCAAGTTGTGATCTGAGGTACCTAAAGGACCACTCACTTCAACCGTGTACTTAGAATGGTTGTTTGTGAGAAAAAGATCAAGCGTGCTGGCTGTATGATTGGGATTGTCAAGGTATTCTTGTAGGTAAATGAACAATCTGTACAAGGTTATTAGAAATTGCAAAAGCCTCAGCATCTCGACCAGCTGGGTCGGTATGACTAGAAAACGGAAGCCAGTTGGAGTTGTGAACATTAAAATCACCAAGGAAAATTACTTCACTGTTAGGAAAGTTGGACTGGAGAAAGTCAAAGAGCTCCAAGTGTTTAGTGGAGTTGGGAGAACGGTAGAGACAACAGATGAATTTGACACAATGAGGTAGAGAGAGATTTTAAGCAGAGAAGATCGAAAAGAGGAGATTCCAAATTACCAAGTCTCTGACAGGGAATATCAGAATGAACATATGCACAAGTACCACCTTTGAGGCAAAAGGAATCATACAGTGATTAATTTGGGCAACTGAGATGAGCAGTAGTTGAATCAACAGATAACAGATTCTGTCAGAAAAAGTACATTGGCAGACTGATAGTGGAAATGGACATCGTTGAGATTAGAATTGAGACCATGTATATTTATAAAATGAAGTAGGAAGTGTTTGGGATGTTTAGATCTTTTTGCAGATAAGCTTACTCTATTAGTTTGACAATTCATGGTGTATTCAATAGTAAGGAAAAGTTGGGGGTGGGGGGGACATGCTGTATGAAGTAATGAAATTTTTGGATATGGCATACACATGGTAAGAATATACCCAGATCCTTGACATAACGTGGCCTTGACAATGCCCCCTCCCCTGTATACACACTACTCGGACTCCCTCCAGTCACTATCTGGCAGAGTAGAGGTAGCAAGATTATACACTAGCTGATCTGGAAGTTACCAATAGGTTCGGTCCAGTGTACTAACTAGTGGCCAGCCTGCAAACACCGCTTTAGAGCTGTACCCTTGAAATGTAAGGAAGATTGGATCTCACCATGATGTTCATCATAACCTCAAAAGTCATCAGTCATACTGCATGATGGAAGAGATGGGGAAGATGTGACCGGAAGTTAGCTCTGGAGACTAAACCTGGTTTCCACTTCAAGCCTCCAATAAGCAAAGTGGTGGTATTGCACCGGTTGATGAGTGTCATCTACCACCTAGTATTGCTTGGTAACACAGAGGGGTGGCATTCCTCCATGTGGTGTGAGCACCACACCTCAACCCATACCTGGGTGGTCACCCAGTGTGCTTGTGCATGGAGGTTATACCCAGGATGTACGAGGAATTCACGCATTAGGAATTCCTTAGGGAAGTGGATATCACAAATTTATCAAATTATAACAGAGAACTAAATGAATTTGTAATAACTGACAGGAAAGTGGAAGAGAAATTGTTGAAGTTAAACATAAGAAAGGCACCTGGGTGGATGGAATCTATCCAAATTATATTAATGGAGCAGCAAAGGAGGTAAGCAAATCCTTAGCCAAAATTATGAGAGCATCTCTGGATTCAGAAGTCCCTGCAGACTGGAGATGTGCAAATGTATCCCCAATTCACAAAGGAAGATCAAAAGGTGAAACAAGTAGTTAGACCTTTTAGCTTAACTTCTGTTCCAGGGAAAATAATGGAGTCACTGGTTAAAGAAGTAATGCAAGACAATCTATACAGGACTGCAGTTATACTTGAGACACAGCATGGGTTCGTTAAGGGGTGATATAACAAATTTGATTGGATACACCAATGCAGTCACAATGGAACTGGATGGAAAAAAAATAATTTTGATATCATATATTTGGATTTCAGGAAAGCTTTTGATATTGTTTCACATTAAAGACTGCTGTACAAATTCGAGAAGTGTGGCATTAAGGGCAAGTTACTGCTATGGATAATATAACGATTGAGTGGAAGACAGTGTGGTTATCAATGGACACTGCTCTTTGTGGACTAATGTTATTAGTGTAATCCTGCAGGGTTTTGTGCTGGGCCCATTGTTACTTTCTATATTTATTAATGATACTGATGAAGGCATATGGCTAATGACAGTATGCTACTGCAATAGGATCTAGGAAAAACTAGGCAGATGGGCTGAGAAATGGCAATTGAAGTTTAACCTTGGCAAATGCAAAGTACTACATATTAGTAGTAGTAGTAACCCCACAGTAACATCAACTGTGTGGCACTACACTCAGGGTAGTGGAAAATGAAAAAGACCTGGGGGGTAATCGTGCAATCAGATATGAAGTCCTCTGAGCAATGCAGACAGGCTGCCAGGACAGTTTGTGGGGGTTTTGTCAATGATATATATACAGGAATTTTGCTAGCAGTGATAATCCCATTGTTTAAGATAATGGTCAAGCTACATCTTGAGTACTACATACAAGTCTGGCAACCCCATTTTAGAAAAGATATAGAGCTGCTGGAATGGGTACAGAGAAGGGCAACAAGATTGGTGAGGAAAACAATGGGATGCTGTTACCATGAAAGGCTTCAGTTCTGTAAATTGCAGATTCTGGAGATTAGGAACCTTCAAGGTGATCTGACTAATGTGGGTTTGAATGGACTGACCAAGGTGAATGCTGATAGGATTCTTCCTCTTGCTCAGACTATGCACATGAGGAAGCATAAATTGAAAACTGACAAAGGATGGTTGCAGAATAGATATGTGAAAGTTTGCTCTGTTGTTGTTGTGGAAGTGGATAGCTTAAGTAAATTTAAGGAAGAACTAGATAAACTATTGGAGGGGATGATAAAATTAAATGGAGAAGGTTTTTTTTTCTTGGCTGATGCAGTATAACCTTGCCTTCTTGCATTGTTTACTACTAATACCAAGAAATATCATTAGAATATTCAAAGTTAAAAATCTTTTACAAACCTTCCTCTAATTATGCAACAAAATAAATTTTTTAATTTTTAATGAACAAATTAGACAGTGCATTTTTCAGGCACATTCATTTTTTTCTTAACTGAAATTTTGCATTTTTGTGATTAACAGAAGTAAAAATAACTAATTAACTATTTATCAATTACTAATTAATTAAGAATAAATAAAAGTAATTCTTTTCACTTTACTGCATGTTTCTCTCAGCATAATACTCATTCATCTTTTTTGTAATGTACTCACTTCCTTCTGGATTTCAATAAAAATTAAAATGCCACTTCTGTTTTGCAGATTTTGCAGATTGTGAATTAGCAAAATAAGTAAATCATAATAATTCATGATATATAAATTTAGCGTACTAATAATAATAATACAAACTGGAATTTTAAAAAACAATACTACTACTATACAACAATATATAGGGTGTGACCTATATCAATTTGCCAAGAAAAGACGCAATTCGCTGAGAAGTAAGTTGCTTATCTAAAAACGGATGAAATTTAAAGTGCTTGAACAATTACTTTAAATATCACCTTGTAAATATAATATTAATAAAGTAATATGGGAATGAAACTGATTTCAAGATTTAAATTTTAGCAAACTGACAAATGGCCAAGCTTGTATAGTATTTTTTATGGGTGGGGGCAAAGAGCTCATATTTATACTTACCATTTGGATGGAACATCTTTGAAACAAATCTTACTGTTGGTGGCTTATTTGGATATTCTTCTGTAAATTCCAGTGTTAGTTTAAAAGTTCCATCTTCAAAAGGTGTATCATGAGGTCTACAAATACACATCCAAAGGTGTATTTCAAATTTCATATTCACTATATTTTATAAAATTAACTTTAAGTAACAAAAATAAGATCACACATATTAACCTCCCGTTATAAAAATCCTGATTATAGCACTATCCTATCAAGTTCCATTTTTTAACTTCTGTAGAACCCCACTTAAAATGCTTTCCACTTATCACTTTTTTTTTAAAGGTCCCAAGAAGAAATAAATCTGGATATAACCCTCTTTCCTCTTAACTTTTGTTTTTGGGGAAGGGTTGACAAAAACTAAATTCTAAGAATCATTTATGATGTAGTTTGTTTACTTCATAGAAATTGTTTCTGGTGCACATGATGTTTGTTTATTTATATCAAAGCCGTGAAGGTAGAAAGGCTGCTTTTTACAACTTAGCATCTAACCATTTATTGTTGTTGTATGCTCTCCTCAATTTCTTTTTTTTTTTTTATATTGAACACTTTGTCCACTTTTCTTGCTGTATAGTAATCAGTTTCTTTTGTGTGTTGAAAATTGTACTAATAAATTTCATTAATGACAGTATTATGCTAATACAACTTTATCATGTTGATAATACTCAAGATATGTTTAGTTTAATTTAATAAAATCTTTTTAGTAACGAATGGGCCTGGAGTACTGGGTCCATAGTTTATAATATACACGTAAGTTAGTTATAATCCAGTTTAATACAAATATATACTAACAAAATCAGTAGCTTTCGAGACGCGTGTCTCTTTGTCAACTGACAAATTAAATACAAAAATACAACGAGCTGAGTGAGGCACGTTAATCATGCGTCACTGTTGTTGCACGGACGTGTCTCAAAAGCTACTGATTTTGTTAGTATATATTTGTATTAAACTGGATTATAACTAACTTACGTGTATATTATAAAATCTTTTTATTTTATTCATTCTTGTTAACAGCATGCAAAAAATATCAAAGGTTCCAAAAAGCAAGCATAGTACAGGGTGGGGCAGGGAAACGGGCAATTTTAAAAACCAGTGTGGGGGAGAGAATTGCATCATCCAACACACTCTTGTCCACATCATGCTATTTAGTAACCATCGACCAGTGGAGTGGTGTCCAACGTGCTTTTGCCGTAACGGCATTTTACAAAACCAATGATAGTTATGAGGCTGCTCGACATTTATTCTGCATTCACTTTAAGCATTAGTGTCAAGATTTGGTACTGTCTGTTCATGCCATTAAAGCAGTAGTTCCCAAAGTGGGTGGTACCACCTCTGGGGAGGTTTATCTAGAGGGGTAGCAAAGAAGAAAGGGGTGGCATTTGAGGCCAGACCTCCCCGAGTGTGTTGGTCACTTATTTACTATTGTTCAGGTTAGTGCATAGCACAAATATTTGTTAAGTAATTACACAGGATGTCACACGAATGGTGTGCAGAACTGACAAGATTCCATTCTCAAATTCTAAGTGAAAATCACGCACACCCTCATCTGAGTACAGCATTTTCAGGAACTTCGTCCTGACATAGCAGACGAGAATTCAACATTTTTTCTCACTCACTTCGTGTTAAACTGAAAAAGTGGCCAACACCGGCAAGTATATTTTTTAATGCCTCACAACCAAAAACTGATGGTTTGCATGCATCATACAATATTTCATTGTTGATTGTCAAGTCTGGAAAGCCACATACAATTGGTGAAGAACTTACCAGCAGTGAGTTTCTGAGTACTGTTTTACATAAGTCACCACATAAAGTAATTAAGAGTATTCCTCTAAGCAACAATTCAGTTTAAAGATGTAGAGATGAAATGGCTGAGAATGTGAAAGATATATTGTGCAGCACACTAAGGACTACAGAATTTGCATTATTATTATTATTACAGCTAGATTGGTCAACTTTGCCAGGTAATGAATCTTTGCTTCTAGTATATGTGCATTTTATAAAAGATGAAAGTTTAGTTCAAGAGTTATTGTATGAAAGGCAGTTAGAAACAGATACTAAATGTGAGCCAATATTTTGTGTTGTTCAGCAGTTCTTTAAAGACAAGAAAATTCCACTTGCTAACATATTTGCTGTTGCGACGGATGGAGCTCCATCAATGACTGGACGTTACCGTGCTTGTGTTGCATACTTGAAAAAAATTATACCATTCATCGCCAACATCTGGTTGCAAAAAACCTCAGTGATCACCTTCACAAGTCATTACTGGTGTTAATAAAATCATAGCCCATGCACTCAACAATAGACTATTCCAGGAGCTTTTTTTGAGAATGGTGAAGATTTTCAATGTTTGTTGCTTCATACTGAAGTCCATTGGCTATCAAAAGGCAACTGGATAAGATGCTTTTATAACCTTTTTGACTCTGTTGTGGAGTTTTTTGAAGAGAAAGATGGATGCTTTTCTCAGTGATAAACTTAAAGGTATTAGGCATGATATTGCATATTTGTCCAAACTATTTGCAAAGTTCAATGAAATGAATTTACAGTTGCAAGGAAATTATATCAACTTATTACTTAATTTGGCCTTAAGGCCAAATCTGCAGTATCCACTTTTATTTCAAAGTTAGTTTTATTCAAGCGCAGTATAGGTCATCACAAGCTATATCAATTTCCCTCTCTGTCTGAGCTAGTGAAGATTGGTGGGATACAGGATGATGATCTGCGAGTCTTTTGTGAACATTTGGATACGCTGCATAAAGATATGTCTGAACGATTTAAGGATTTTCTTTCGATAGAAATTCCAGATTGGGTTATGAATCCATTTTTAGATATTGAGGAAGTTGGGGTATTAGACTTAGAGGAAGAATTAATCGAGTTACAAAATGATATTGAGCTGAAACCAAAGTTTAAGAAATCTTAGCAAAAGTTTTGGTTAGAGAAGAAAATTTCTGATCACTATCCTGCACTATGGACAGTGGTTAAAAATTTACTTATTGCATTCCGAACTTCATATTTAGTAGAACATGGTTTTAGTGTGGTCATCCAACTTACCTCCAAGCAAAGAAATCAACTCCAGATACTGAATGATAATCTGGTGATTTAAGACTCCTTCTAAGCAAGTTTAAACCAGACAGTGAGAAACTGGTATTATGTCATCAAGCCCATTCCTCGCATTAAAAATTTACGAGGGGGGGCATAGGACTGGGGGAAGGGAATAATGGAACCAAGGGGGTGGTGACTCGAAAAAGTTTAAAAACTACTGCATCAAAGCATGGGCATGTAATTATGAAGAAACTGGTTCTCATTCAAAAAAGAAGCCTCTAGGTGAAATAAGAAGTGCCTGTATATCAGAAAAAATCACAGCTGTTAGGGACCACTTGCATACTGAGTTCAAAGCGTTCTGCACATCAGTATGTACTGTTGTTGAACTTATCCAATTGGAGTATGATGAATATTGCACCAGGACTTAAAATTTCCATCCTTACAAAGTACAGATACTGCAAAAATTAAAGCTTCATGATCTCCTTACCCATAAAAATTTGTCAAGAAATGCTAACTCGAATTTATTGTGGAGTGTGAAATAAAGGATTTCATTCCTACAAGAATAATTTCATTGATACAATCTAAGCAAACATCAACATAGGAAGATTTAAAACTAATCCACCCAAGGAAAAGAAAAATATAAGTCTAGCAGATCATCCCATTTTGCATTCTTGTAATGCCAAACAACCCAAAGCAGAGAATGGTTTCAAGAGAAAGGCTCCATCAGAGAAGAGACAATCACCAAGTTGGGAATTGAAGTGCTTTGAGCATTACATAAACCGTGTGCTTTGAAGGGCTGTTTGGGAGAAAAATATCATAGGTGCTGGGCATGTGATTCTGGTAGGTAAATGAGCAATCTGTGTGAGGTCACCTCAAATGTCCAGATAGCTTCACAAAAGTGAAGCTATCTGGACTTGTGAACATTAAAATTTCCAAGGAAAAGTACCTCACAATTAGGAAAGTTGGACTGTAGAAAGTACATTTTCTGAGGAAGGAAGTCGACGTATTCCCACGTATTACTAATGTTAGGAAAACGATAAAGGCAACGGATGAAATTGAATGAATGCAGAGATTTTAAGCCAGAGAAGATCAAGAAGAGATTAGTATTAGTAATGGCCACATGATGCAAGGAAGCCTATGGCTTATGCTACACCAGCCAAAAAATAAAAATATAAATAATAATAATAAAATAACAAAAAATACATAAAATAAATAATAAGAATAAAAACAAATTAATAATAATAAGAAAATTTTAAAAATAACAATAATAAAAATTAATAAGAGAAAAGGAAATGGACAACCTATGTATTTCCCTCCACCTTTAGGCAATTATCCAGCTGACCTTTGAATTTCCCCAGACTGTCAGCCTCTACCACCCATGTAGGTAACTTATTCCAGTAATTTATAACTCGCTGGCCAAAATAAAACTTCCTGCAATCCAGTCTAAATAACTCCCCCGTAACTTGAAATCATGGTCCCTAGTTCTAGAAACATTTATAACCGTGAAAATTTCATCCTTATTCATTTTACTTATGCCTCTCAGAGCCTTAAACACATCAATCAAGTCTCCTCTAAGGTGCCTAGTTTCCAAGCTCTGCAACCCATATATTCGAAGTCTTTACTCATATGGAGATGCCATTTTGCCGATCTCACCAGGCAAGTTATCCGTCTTTGGACCTTTCAAGAAGAACAATGTCTTTCTTTAGGTGCGTCTTTGGACCTTTCAAGAAGAACACTTTCTTTCTTTAGGTGCGGTCTCTATATTTGAACACAGCACAAGTGTGGTCTAACAACAGCCTTTCCAAAGAGATTCCAAATTACTAAGTTTTTGACAAGGAATATCAGATGGACAAATGCTCAAGTACCACCTCTGAAGTGAAAAGAACTGTACAGCAAATAATTAGGCTAACTGACGTGAGCAGCGGTTGAGGCAACTGATAATTGATTCTGTCAGAAAAAGTAAGTGGGACTTGGCAGGCTTTAAGTGGAAATGGACATAACTCAGATTGAAACTGAGACCACTTACACTGGTGAAATGAATGAGGAAATGTTTGAGGCATTTAGATCTTTTTGCAGAAGAGCTAATTCTATTAGTTTGTCTATTCATGATGCATTCAGTATATAAAGTAAAAGTAGAGGGAGGGACATGTATGAAGTAATGAAATTTTTGGATATGGCATACACACAGCAAGAATATACCCAGCTCCTTGACATAAATATACCCATAAATAGACATAGCCTCAACAATGTCCTCTGCATATACACTACTCGGACTCCCTCCAGTCAATATCTCTGCATATACACTACTCAGACTCCCTCCAGTCACTATTTGCATTTACACTACTCGGACTCTCTCCAGTCACTATCTGGCAGGGTAGAGACAGTGAGATCATAAACTGAATCTGTTGGTAACTCTAGGAGGGATCTGGATCCCTCCTAGAGTTACCAACACACAGGGGGGATCTGAATCCCTCCTAGAGTTACCAACAGATTTAGTTTGGTGGACTATATAGCAACCAGTCTGGGAACATTGTTTTAGAGCTGCATCCTTGGGATGTAAGAAAGATTGAATCTTGCCATTGATGCCCATCATAACCTCAAAAGACATCAAGCATATGGCATGATGGAAGAAATGGGGGTTGCTCAAGCTTTGCTCTGAAGACTAAAGATGGATTTCACCACACCAAGCCTCCAATAAGCAAAGTGGTGGTACTTCACCAGTGACAGAGAGGTGCAGTATTCCATTGTGTGGTGCGACCCCTGTATATGTTGGTTCACATCTGGGTGTTCTTCTCCAGTATACCAGATGCAGTGTTTCAGAACTTGCACATGGGGTGGGGGGGGGTTATGGACAGAGCTGCTAACAGTCCCCACTGTCTTGAAGTTATAAGCAGAGGATTTTGGTGTTGCAGAACAGCCAGATTTCAACAAAATTTGGTCGGTTTGACTCATAAGTACCACCTAAATATCAGTTTAATCAGTGTTTTAGACTCTCACTAGTCATACGAAAGAATATCCAACAAGCCTGAAGGCTATATCAAGAAGTTTTATTTTCCTTTCACAAGTCAGTTTTGTGAGCAAAATGAAATCCCTCTATATGAAAGTGTATATAATATCGGTGTAGATACACCATAGCTAACCCATAAAATTAAAGTACGTACGTAGTGTAAAAGCATCGTTTTTACACGATAGGCCAACAAGCCTTGAAACGATGCTGTCTGGGTGGTGGTGCCCACTGAGAATAAGTAACAGTAGTTTTCTCTACCAGAGAAGCGTTACTTATTCAAAGTAGTGCAATACCTGGTATCTCATTGTGAAGGTAGCCACAATATGAGATGAAATTAAGACGATGCTTTTACACTACATACGTAGTTTAATTTTATGGGTTAACTATGGTGTATCTATACCAATATTATAAAGTTAATTTAAACCCATATGGAATTATGCCTTGTGCATTTAGTCTTTAAATATGAAAGATTAGAAAAGACAGTCAGAGAACACCAGGAAAATTTAGTAATTTTAAACAATATTTTATAAGAGTAGATGTTGAATAACAGAACCTTTAAATTTTAAAACCTTAAGATGAGAGCACAATTCAGAAAACAGGAATATCTAACAGTGCAAAGAAAACTGTTCAACGCTATATAGACAGCATATTAAAGTTCAAGCAAGGCACAGGAGTGGGACTAGATGATACTGTGGTATTTTGGCAATGAGTGAAATGTAAATATCTTCAGTCAAGCAATGAGACCCTCCATGAACTTCCAATTGTATCAACATGCTCACATAAGCCCCAAGCATGTTGATACAGTTACACTTGATCAAAATAAAAACAAAACTTAAGAGATAATATATGTTCAAAATGTGATCTGATAATAGCAATTAATAACCTAAAAACCAATTTGAATTTTAATATCATTAATGCTAAATGTTCATGTCATTAAACTATGATATTTATTTTAGTAACAAAAATCTCTTTATATAGTGTCACAATGAAGGATTTGTTGTTGTTGTTATTTGGTTTTTAGGAGCATTAGCAACTAAGGCCATATTGCTCCGGGATATGCGGTGGTCATTCCTTGACCTTTCCGCATCCTCCGTATTTGGTGGTGATGGGCTCGAACCCCGGTCTAATCAAGAAGCGTGTGCTACACACTGCTGCTCCTTCCCACCTGGCTACGGAGGCGCCACAATGAAGGAAACTGCACTCAAAATTCATAATACAATCTTGGAAAACAGCTAGGTTTTCCAAGAATGGCAAGTAACTCTTAAAGACCATATGTCAAAAGCAGTTAAATTAATTTTATAATATATCACTGGAGTTTGTCTTCTCTCTACTTTGCTTACATTATCATGTAAAGTTGGTCAACCATGTTTACAAAAACTTGAATCTTCTGCTGTCATATTTCCTAACAGAGAGTGGACTGACTTGTTCATTTTGCCTCAATTAGAGTAGCCATTTTTATTAATTTATGTTGCATTCCACTGAATGAGTGTCATATTAGTTATAACCTGGATATCATCATTCTTCTCTTTTTTTGGTGATTCCTTTCTACTTCTCTCTCTCTCTCAGAGTAACCTGGGAATTTTTTTTGGCTGGTGCAGCATAAGCCTCAGGCTTCCTTGCACCATATGGCTAATAATAATAATAATATGACATGATTTTAGTATTTTAGCCATATGGTACAAGCATACCAAAGGCCCTGCTGCATCAGCCGAAAAAAAATTATTAATTAATAAAAAAAACAAATAAATAATAAAAATAATAAGAGTTGAAATAAATTTTATACTTGCAATGGGGATTGTTGTACTGATGACATTTTATAAAAAAAAAAAAAAAAAAAAAAAAAATATCCATATGCTGCTAAAATATAAATATCCCGATAAGCACAATTTAAAATTCCATAAAAACAATAGCCACTATAAACATGTACTCAGTGATCAATGAATTTTGATCACTTGATCCATAATGGACATAGCTCTCAGTATAAAAAGCTGAACAGCTTTGTACAAAGATTCCTAAAATACTTCTGAGAAAGTACTGAAATTTTGAAATGGATCAGAGCTCCTGTTCCAAATTTATAGCAATATTTCTATAATTGAACTTAGAACTATCCCAGGGGCCAACGTAATACAGTATATGACAAAATGTTTTTGCAATCAACATTTTTCTTGCCAATTATTGTGAAAACATACTTTCATTTATGCCGATTTTTGAAGGGGGGGAGGAAGGAATGAGGGCTGTGAAATCATAATGACCTGAAATTTTCACAAGGACAGAATATAGGTTGAAAATTTGGTCTCAATCTGACTTTTCATTCTAAAATAATATGCAAAATATACTTTTTTATATGAATAGATTTCTGTAATCAGGGGAAGGGGAGGTTATGATTGATTTTAAAAGCTTTCCAGGGACCACTGAAAAATGCACTAAAAATGTGATACTGACTGAACTCTTTCTTATTAAGTAATGTTTAAATATCTAATAACATACTTCAATTGCAAATGTATTACATTTCAAGCATATTCTATTTTTTTCTTGAAACTAATTAAATTTTGTTCCCTTTTCCATGATTAACTTAAGAGAAAGAAATACAGTTACCTTCTCATCAATTAATTACTAATATTATAACTTCATAGAACACTTAATAAAACTCTAGTTTTATAGAAAAATGTTTTGTTTAATTTAGAAATAGCAGCTTTTGGAACAAAAAAATTGCTGCCAAGTTCTGCACTGTTTCCTGTAGCAAGGTATTACACTCTTATTTACAATTTTATTACTGCTGATAAAGCCCCACATTAAAGTGTCAAAGCATTGAATTGAAGAAGTGACTAGAATCAACATGTATCAAAACTTTGTGGAGACATTTTTAAATACATTTTGTATTGGGATTGTCTGAATACAGAACTTCTTTAAGAAGCAAAAAAGAACTTCTGCATGTAAATCTTCATCTGTAAATCTAACATCCATTTCTTAACTGAGCTTTTTTTTCCCATTCTTTTTTCTTATTCATAGAACCAATTTAAACACTGTTGGAGCCCAAGTTAAACACAATTTTGTGTCCCTAAATTGCTTGAACAGAAGTAAATTGCAATAAGTGAACTTTACCCTTTCCCACTGCAACTAGAGTTTAGGACTACAACCCCAGGTTTATCCCCCCCCTCCCCTAAATGTGTCCTGCTTATTCATCTCTTTTTGAAGAATATCTAAAAAGATCCTCATATAGAAAAAAAAAAAAGAATAATTTTTAATTATCTTTTTAAAACAGCATCTATTTCTTCATATCCATGTACCAACTAATATAAAATGCATTTAGATACCTGTGAGTGCTCACTAGAATAACTGTCTTCCAAGTGAGACTAGCAGCAAGCTTGAATGACTTGTTCTCAACTAAATCTACATAAACAAAGCTTAACTTTTGTAATTAGTGAAGTAGTTAGTAATTGTACAGTATCTTTCCTTTTCTTTAGTTTCTAGTTTAGTTTGTGATACCTCATGGGCTTTTTTATTTCATTGGCTTTCATAACTCTTTCAGTCATAACTGGCTCCATCAAAATTTTTCTGCAATTACTTTCCTTAAGCAGCTGTTTAACCTCATCTATAAATATATCCAATACTCATGCTTGAACTTCTACACCTTTATTTGCATCTTTCAACTGAATTTCAAGAGCAACATTTTGTTCTTGTTTTTGCCATCTTCTTTTGCATTTTCCATTTGAGTCACTTTTGTTTCCTCCAATTCCTTTGCTTTCTGGGCTACTTTTTTCTTAAACTGAGAATTACAAATACAAAGGATATAATAACTACATAAAAAAGGATATGCATACAAAGGATATAACAGTGACCTTTCAAAGATAGTTGTTATATCCTTTCTTTGCTAATCTTGGCAATTAACAGATACAAGTTCTAGTATTGCTATCTATTAGTCTTGCATTTAACTTCCATTTAAAGTTTATTTTATCATCAGTTGCAACTCTGTTAGAACAAGAAGACCATTCTATGTCTGTACTACCATGGGAGAGTGCAAGACCTAGCTTTCAAAATTGTAGCTACTGTTGGATATTTCTGACCTCCAAATGAGGATTATTTATTTAGGAAGAAAGAAAGCCTAATGCTAAACATGTCTTTTATTCCCGACTTCATTCTCTAATTGGAGAAGTTTCCTCTCATCCAATACCAAATTGATTTTAATGTCCACTGATAAAGTAGCAGCTAATTATCTCTCTTAAACCTTTCAGCACATTGCACACAGACAAAATGTAGATTATGGATAATCCCTATAATCTTGTAAACTTAATAAATCACCCAATGACCTCAGCAAAAGCATCTGTTTCAAGACATGACAGGCATGTAAAGTGAAATGAATCCATGTGTAAAAAAATCAGACATTTTTCTGATTTCACCAAAACACATTTATTTACCATTTTAACCATATTTTTGGGAAAGTTAAGGGTCCTATCCCTATGGATATCACTTTGAATTTCTGGTATGTTTTGTTCCTTTCTTTTTTTCCAGTTTTATTTTAAATATGGTAATTTATTTGTTTTATCATCATGATCTATGCATCATCTCCGATAAGACTTAGGTACTTTCAGTTAGCTTCTTTCAACATATTAAATTGTGCATCTCACAAGAATGAGTTTACTCAGGTATCTATGGTTTAAAGTTCTGTTACCATGCTTTGGAGGAATCAGGTAAATGTTTTTCTGATTTTTAACATGTGTTCTTTTTTTTTTTTTTTTTATGAAACCCCCAAACACAAAATGTATCAAAACCTATAGTACTTAGTACCATGCATAGGCTGAAGGATATGGGAAGGGAGTGGTTTCCGGAAGCTTTGCTCTGGTGACTAAACATGGGTTTCGCTGCAATAAGCAAAGTGGTGATACTGCACCAGTTGATGACAATCATCTACCAGGTAGTTAGTATTAATACATATTAGTATTATATTATAGTATTGTATTATTAATGCTATTTTATATTAATAATATATATTAGTATTATTAATTTTATATTGGTACTAGTTAGTATTATTACTAGTAGTATCATGCATGGGTTGCGGGAGAAGGTGGGGGAATGCCGGAAACTTTGCTCTAGAGACTAAACATGGGTCTCAACCACTTTGAGCCTCCAATAAGTAAAGTGGTATATATCGCACCAGTTGATGAGAGTCATCTACCACCTAGATTTGTTTCACTTTAAGTACCTAGAAGGTCTTGGAATGGAAGTGATCATATCTATCATCTTATTTAATATGATTTCTTTGTGCAACGTAATGTCTTTAGAGAACAAACAGTCGAATATTTTCTTTTCAGGTAAAAGCATAATTTCAGTTTATATTTCACTATTAACTTGATGTTCCTTCACAGTAAGTTTCCTATTTCAAAAGCATCAATGTCTAAATTTCTTAAGAATACTTGAATTTCTTCAGACTTGCAAATGATACACAATGGCAGTTTCACTATATTTAGTTTTACTAAATATAGTGAAACTATAAATTTTGGCCCCTCCCACCAGATTGTTGAATGGTCCCCCCCATGTGATCTTTAACAACCATACCAAACAAGCTGGTGGGCCACTTCTTTGGCTTCCCATAGTAGAGAACCTGGTGGTATACAGTAGTTTTACCATTGAAAATGGTCAAACCAACTGCTGCACTTCATAAAGAAAAATATGAATCAGTGATGTCTTCTTTCTGAAACTGTAGCAAACTTGCCAAACATAAAGGCACTAGATTCTACAAATTTTGGTATTAGTGTTAACAAATGATGCAAAGAAGCAACCTTGCATAGCATCAGCAAAAAAAAAAAAAAACTTTCCACATCACCTATCCATATTCTCTAATAATGTCTAATTCTTCCTTAAATTTATTAAAACTATCCACTTCCACAATACCAGGAAAAAATTTGTTCCAACTATCAATTATCCCATGGCTGAAGAAAATTTCCACAGATCTATCCTGCATCCATCCTTTCTCAATTTAAATTTGTGCCCTCTCATCTGTGTTGCCTGAGTAAGAAAGATGACATCAGCATTTAACTTAATCATTCAAAACCTTAAAAACCTCAATCAGATCTTCATGCAAGTGCCTAGTTTCCAGGTACTGCAATTTGCAGATTGTGATTTTAATTGTGCTCTCACTGACTCTTCAGAAGGCACACAATTCCCCCTCTAGCTTACAGTGTATATCAATATCTTTTTCTTGGAATGGGACGTATTTAAAAAGGGTATTCTTTAACAACTTCCCAATGCTTCATATGCTGAACTGCTGATTCAAGAGTCAACCACTAATGCTGACATGCTCCGTGATGTTCTGGTATCCCACTTTCCTCTGAATTTCCTAGAAGACCACCTAATATTACTAAAGTAGATGTGTACTGAATTTATTTAATTTGATGCTTCATTGCACAATTCTTCAAGTGCTTTTGAAATTAATTGTGAATCACATGTACACTGTTCCAATATGAACAAGGCCCTAACATCAAATACTTTTAACTTCTTCATTCCAGAACTTAATATAATTTTCTATTCACATCAGGACCATTACTGGTTGTTGTTGTTATTTGGTTTTTAAGAGCATTAGCAACTAAGGCCATATTTCTCTGGGGATATGCAGTGGTCGTTCCCTGACCTTTCCGCATCCTCCGTATTTGGTGGCTCACGGGCTCGAACCCCAGTCTAATCAAGAAGCATGTGCTACGCACTGCTGCTCCTGCCCACCTGGCTACAGAGGCACCGACCATTACTGGCAAATGTAAAATGTTTAGATAGGAGCAAGTCATCATTACTGATCTAAAATTAAAGAGGCTGTGAAGGCACAATCCCTTTAATTTAAAACCAGTATCTTATAATAGTTTCTTTTACTTACTTTTTTTTTTTTGCACACACTGTTAGCAGTTTCATTATACTGCAAAATGTAGTATAACAATATAACGTTTAATAAAATCTCTTTGTGGGAGTATGGCGACAATGCATCACTAATACAGTAACTAACTTTCATAAGATTAAGTAAAAATCCTTGAGTCTGCTCCTGATGTAGGAAACACTTGCAGTAGATAATAAACACATTCCATTACATGAATCTGAAAAAATGTTTGAAGCCAGAGCTTTCACTCAAATAAGTTCAACCTTGTAAGAGCTGTATCCAAAAAAACTGCATCTAAAAAAAAAAAAAAAAAGAAAGGAGAGAAAAGAAAAGAAACCAACATGCATGAAATAATGGTGTTTAATACATAATTATAATATGTTAATGTATATGAAATATTTAAGATTTAGAACTGTCTTTTTATCATTAGGTTTGGATTTTTTATTTAATTTTAAACATGTATCGCAATTTTTAAGTTTTTGTTAATTTTTACTGTTTTTAAAGATTTGGGTTCAAAAAGAATTCAAATTTGCAAAATGATTCAGCAGAAGACTTAGATCTGCAAAAGGATTTTGCAGTAAAATATAGTTTGAAAAATCCTGTCCTAAAACTCATGGTGATCAAACATTAAAGTAAATGAGATTGTGTAACACAGATTTAAAACAATTCTGTGAAAAAAATTAAAAATTTAAATTTAAATCTGAAACAATTTTTTATTTTTTTTTTTCCTCGCCTTTTTCCCATTGTTATGTGGGGGTCAGCGTTTTTATTGTTTTGGCATGCAATTTTTATGGCCGGATGCCCTTCCTGACGCCAACCCTCACTCTTTATTCGGGCTGGGAATATGCGGTGGTCATTCCCTGACCTGCCGCATCCTCCGTATTTGGTGGGCACGGGCTCGAACCCCGGTCTAATCAAAAAGCGTGTGCTATGCACTACTGCTCCTGCCCACCTGGCTATGGAGGCGCCTAAAATCTAAAACAATTAAGATGAAAAAAAAATGTTTACAATAAAGCTTATGCCTTCAGATTTTCAAGTAAATTTTTAAACTAAGCAATATAAGTGGACAACCAACTGCTTTCAATTATGAAAATGTTTCTGAAAGGTGAAACTCACACAAAGTATTATTACAACCTTTGTCCCCAGCTATGTGCACCAGTGCTATATGCAAAAAGATTTTATTTATGCCAACTGAAACTTTACACTGTGCCTAAAAGGTTTAAAAAACAATGGGAAAAGTTATTACCCCATGCAACTGTGGCCAGGTGAACCATCTTTTTTCTTCTACAAAATTGTTTAATTTTAGAAAATCTGATTACTAAATGTGTTTACTGCAATTTTATGGGAATTTTCTTAGAAGTATATGTTTTAACTTAAAAAAAACACTATATATTTATCTTACCCAAATATCACAGCATTCCAGATCATAATGTTGTTGTCTGTAGGGGCTCCACTTACACCTGCTGGAGGATCTTCTTGTAACCTAAAATTTTAATCAGAAAGATAATGCATATTAAAAACTTTTAATATTTTAATGTAATTGTTAACAACAAAAAGTTATTTGTTTTTAACTGTAATCACTGAGAAGATTTAAATATATTTAACAATGAACTTATATCATATTCACTTAATTTATATGCAGTGAATTTGTAAACTGCACCAAGTCAAAATTAAACAGATGACTTACATCACATTTTTGCACTTTATTTGCTGAAAAATTTTCAAAACAAGAGTTTAAGAAATTAAACTCTGCACTTCCACAGAAACAATTTTGAAGAATTTAAATGAGGGCTAATCAATAAAGAATGATCATAATTTTTTTTTCACAAGATACCTTTATCAATCATCCATATTTTGATGGTAATTTACAAAGTAGACCTCATTTGATGAAATGCACTTACTCTAATGTTTCAGCCATTCTTCAAAAACATTGTGGAAGCCACTGCCTCCAATGTCTTTACACCTTCTGAGGACTGGAAAAGTCTTCCTCACAGCCTTTTTAACTTTGGAAATAAAAATAATAATAATAAAAAAATAAATAATAAATCGCAGGACGCAAGGTCAGGACTGTAGAACAGACAAGACATTTGACATTAACGCTACCCGAATACTCAATGACAATATGAGTTATGTGAGGGCTTGCATTGTCGTGATGCAGCATCCACCCACCTGTGTGCAGTTAGTTAGTTATTTGGTTTTTAGGAGCATTAGCAACTAAGGCCATATTGCTCTGTGAATATGCGGTGGTCATTCCTGACCTTTCCGCATCCTCCGTATTTGGTGGTGACGGGCTTGAACCCCGGTCTAATCAAGAAGCGTGTGCTATGCACTGCTGCTCCTTCCCACCTGGCTACGGAGGCACCTCCTGTGTGCAGTTGTGTCCATTTGCAATGGGTGTGATCCCACAAAGTGTGCAGTACATTTCTGTAGTAAGGTCTCATAATACCCATATGTAAAGTGACCAGACACCCCAGTTTATGAGGGACAGTCCCGGATTTCAGTCATTTGCCCCACATTGCAAACTGTTCTGGAAAATGTCCCAGAATGGACATGTAGTCTCCATACTTAATAGCAAACATAATGCAAATCATTTGCATTGTTTGTCAGGAACCCACAGTTTATTTACTTTCGGTAGTAAATAAACTGTGTACGTCAACAAAAAGACAACTGACCATAGAAACGCTGAAAGAAATACTACAAGTTAAGTGCAAGTTTGCTAATTCTTGTGAAGAATTTTATGAAGAATTATTAAGAAAAATTCACTCAGCGGAAAAAATATTCTTGAATTTGGAACCAAAGTTTACTCTGTACTTCTAAAATAATAGAAAACAATTATCAGAAAAAAACGGAATACTATAACAATGGTACTATACCATAATACTATAACAATGGTACATAATACTATAACAAAGTTAAGACTTTTAATACATGAACATTATTCATGTAAATGAAAAAAATGTGATATTAAAGGTAAGTTACTATAATCAATAAAAGAATGGTTAATAATACAAAACAGAGTGGTTATTACAGATGGCCACTCTTTTGGGTGGACAAATATTATGAGTGAATCACACTCAGCAGAATGAGTTGTGTTGAATCTCCTATTACTATTCATTGATGACACTGATAAAAATATCGTGAATTCAGAACCGAAGTTTAATCTGTACTTCTAAAATAATAATAAACAAATATCACAACATTAATGGAATTTTTCAAAATTCTGCTTAGTCATTATTATTAAACAAGAATTATACATGCTTTAGTAAAGGGGGGGGGTGAATATAATGTCTAAAAACAAATTCATTGGCCAGTGTACACATTCCATAAAAAATCCTGAACAATTCATAAAGAATGAACTAATAATATAGTAGAAGTAAATTGCAATACCTGAATTATATGTAAAAACTACTGAAAAGAAGAAAAAAAAAAAAGAAAATGCCAAATTGAAAAGTAAAAATGTCAGGATGAATTAATGCCATCATGTTAGATTAAACGTTACATATGCCTGCAAATATAAGCACCCTTTTTCTATATTTATAATTTTAACTATATAGCCTAATATTAGTGCGCCACCATGGCCTAAAAAGGAAACCAAATATCTACCATAACTAGTGAAGTATGTCATACTTAATCTAAAATTAACATAATAACAAATTAAGAGTATCATGATGCCGTTACTGCACAAGGCTTACATTGAAAGGCATGTCAACTTGGGGCTAGAGCCTCTCAATATATGCTATCAGTAACAACATGAGCCATCTGTTTCTGCAAGTTACATGTCCGTCACACCTCATTAATATATACCAAATATAGTATATAAAAAGCTGAAAAGTCAATTTTGAATTATTTAAATTTAAAATTTTTTAAGCTAAGTTAAGATATGATTTAAGACAAATTAAAGTTACCAATAGCTTAATATGCTAAACTTGCCAAATATGACTTACACAATAATTTTTTTTAAAAACGGCTGCCTGACAAAATGTAACTGCTAGCCCTACAGATAGCTTTACTCTTACCATATTTACACGAGTGTTTCTGTTACCGTAGCTAAATGGGTGGGAAAAAGCAAATGGCATAAGCCAAAGAAATAGGCAAACGGAGCAGCACCTCAATTTCCCTCTAATTACTCTAATAGATTTCGAGGCAGAAGAAATTAGATTATATATTCAAATATATAGGTATTCAAAAGTCGTGGACTGATATTAGCATTAGCATTAGTAGAGGCATATGATGCAAGAAGGCAAGCTTATTCAGCATCAGCCAAAAAAAAAAAAAAACAACCACTACTCCCATTTCACCCCTCCATTTGTTCGAAATACCTGTCCAGCTGAGCCTTAAATTTGTTTAGGCTATCAACTTCAACAACAAGCGATGGATGTCTATTCCACAAACCAACTGCCCACTGGCTAAAAGGCAAATTTCCGCACATCTATCCGACATCCGTCCTTCCTCAATTTGAATTTATGCCCTCTTAGGTGATTATTCTGAGCAAGAGGAAGAATCCCATCGGCATTGAGCATGAGATCACCTCGCCAATGCCTAGTCTCCAGGCTCTGTAATTTGCAAAACTTAAGCCTTTCTTCGTAAGAGCAACCCTTTGTTCCATTCACTAATCTTGTTGCCCTTCTCTGTACTCGTTCCAGCAGCTCTACATCCTTCTTGAAATGAGGCCTCCAGACCTGTATACAGTACTCAAGGTGTGGCCTGACCAATGCCTTATACAAGGGAATAATCACATCCCTGTCCCTGCTAGAAAAATTCCTGTATATCATTGACAATACACCATGAGCTACTCTTGCAGCTCGTCTGCACTGCTCAGAGAACTTCATATCTGCCTGCACAATTACCCCCAGGTCCTTTCCATTCTCTACCACTGTCAGCGTAGTACCACAGGGTTGATACGTTGCTCTGGGATTGCTGTTTCCCATATGTAGTACTTTACATTTGTCAATGTTAAACTTCATTTGCCACCTCTCAGCCCATCTGCTCAACCTTTCCAGATCCTGTTGCAGCAGCATAGTATCAGTAGTGTCCTTAACAACCCTGCCAACCTTTGTATCGTCTGCAAACTTGGACATTAAGCCTGATACACCATCATCAATATCATTTATAAATACAGAAAACAACAATGGACCCAACACTGAACCCTGAGGAACTCCACTAATAACATTAGTCCACGTTAAGCAGTGTCCATTGATTACCACTCTCTGTCTTCTGCCACTCAACCATCCCTTTATCCATAGCAGCAATTTGCCTCCAATGCCACACTTCTCCAATTTGTGCAGCAGTCTTCCATGAGCAAAGTATCAAAAGCCTTTCTAAGATCCAAATATATAATATCAAAGTTATTCCCTGCATCCAGTTCTTTTGTGACTACATCATAGTATCCAATCAAATTGGTCAGACAAGACCTGCCCTTAACAAACCCATGCTGTGTCTGAGCTATAATTGAATTCTTGTCCAGATGATCCTGCAGTGCTTCTTTAACCAGTGCCTCCATTAATTTTCCTGGAACTGAAGTTAAACTAACAGGTCTATAATTACTTGTGTCAGCCTTTGATCCTCCTTTGTGAATTGGGGTTACATTTGCACATCTCCAGTCCATGGGTACCTCCTCTGAGTCCAAAGAAGCTCTCATAATTATGGCCTAGGGGTTTGCTTACTTCCTTTGCTGCCTCCTTTAATATAACTGGATAGATCCCATCCACCCCGGGTGCCTTTTTTATGTTTATCCTCAACAATTTCTCCTCCACTTTCCTCTCAGTTATTAGAAAACCATCTAGCTCACTGCCAATGTTTACTTCACCTACGACATTCCCCTTCCTGAATAACTCCTCATGTGTGAATGTAGATGCAAAATACTCGTTTAGATTGTTAGCCACCTGAGCTGGATCCTCAACTGTTGAACCATCAGCATCCAGTGGACCAATCTGATTCATCCCTTTCCTTCTTAAGTTTAAATAGGTAAAGAACTCTTTTCTGTTTTTCTTTGCATCCTTTGCCAAGGATTTCTCATAATCTGCCTTTGCCTGCCTAATCTCCTTTGTGACTTGGTTACAGACCAACTTATATCTATCATAAGCTTCCATGTCACCCATTAATTTGTATGTATCCCATGCATTTTTCTTCTCTGCCATATGTCTCATTAGTTCATCTGACAACCATTTAGGCCTGAACCTTGAACAATATTTCTTGGTTGGTATGTAAAGCCTGGTAGCTTCCAAGATTAGTTCCTTGAATGCTTCCCATTTTAAATTTGCTGTTGGTAACATCATCAGTTGGTCCCACTGTATAGAATTTAAATACTGTCTCAGACCATCATAGTCACCTTTACGAAAGCAAAAACCCTTCCCTTTACCTCTGATGGTAGTTACCTCCTTGAGTAAATCCCACTTCAGCACACTGTGATCACTGCCACCCAGTGGTTCCTTTATCTGCAGATTCCTAATGCATGAAGAATCACTACTGATAATCAGATCAAGAGTATTACTCCCTCTAGTTGCCTCCCGAACATGCTGGTGTAGAAAACAATCATCCAATAAATCCACAAAAGCCTTGCTAGTGTGTGTGAGTGACCAACCCACAAATTCCAGTCAATATCTGGGAAATTAAAATCCCCCATTATAAGACTCTCTGATTTACTGGCCCATTCTATTTCCCTGTACAGTATCTTATTATACTCATCAGAGTCATTAGGCCTATAGCACACTCCTACTCTCAATTTTGATTTACCTATGCTTATGTCACACCAAACTGACTCGACACTGCCCTGTCCATCGATGTCGACTGGCTTCACTTCCTTGGATTTTATGTTTCTTAACTAATAGCATAACCCCTCCTCCCTTCCTATCCTGTCTATCCTTTCTGTAGACGTTGTACTTCCCAAATTCCAGTTCTGCATTCCTTATATCTGTGTGACACCACGTCTCTGATATCCCAACAATATCTGCCTTTGATGTTTTGAGTAATACCTCAAATTCATCAAATTTATTTACTCAACTCCTAGCATTGGTGTACACGCAAGTATACATGCACCTGTTTCTATTCTTAGCTACCCTAACACAACCCATGTGTTTACTTGTACCGCAATGACTTCCAGCAGTCTCTGAAATATCCTGCATCTTGTTTTTCAGGCTTCTGCTCATTCCAATAGAAGTAGTGCAAGAATCTCTTTCACCTCTGCCAGTGGCTACTGTTAATCCATTAGTCTTTGTCTCCCCCCAAGCTAGCAGTTTTCCGACCCACCTAACACTGCCTCGATAGCATCAGCAAATATTCTTGCACCCTTTCTATTTAAGTGTATCCCATCCCTGTAGTAGCAATCTCTCCTGTTAACAAGTACATTCCAGGCTGAAAAAAATTCTACCCCTTGACCCTTGCACAATCTTTCCAGGGCCGAATTGATCAACAAGGCTCTCATCATATACTCCCTCCTATCGTGTCTGGGCAGAATTGCAGACACTTTCAAATTCAACCCTACCTCACGGCTTTTTTTCAACAGTGACCTGTACTTGTTAAGTAATTCCGCTGGTCTCCTACTCTTAATATCATTAGTGCCAACGTGTACAACTATATCACCTTTTGTGCCCTTAAAAGATGACATCTGCTCTACAACGTCATCAACCTTTGCCCCTGGCAGACATACCCATGTCCTGTTCCACCTATCCTTTTTACAAAGCATGTTCCCCGTTTCCCTGACAATTGAGTCACCAACAACTACTAGTTCCTGTTGGACCAGCGCATTCTGCCTTGGGGGCTGCCTCTGTGTTGCAAGATGACCAAGTCCAAGCTCTGGCGTTGATGTGGGCAGCTGAGAGCTTGATGGGCCCCTCAATTTATTTCCTTCGAGGGCATCCACCCTGTCCTTCAAGGTCTCATATAGGCCCATAACAATGCTGAGTTGTCGCCTAATTTCCTTGCACTCCTTGCATCGTGCACACACACAAAGACATCCGCCATGGCAGTATCATGTCCCGTACCCGATTGCTCCGCAAACATCAAGCAAACAGTGCATCTTAAAAGGCTGTGATTCAGAGGGCAACCGCCCCCCCCTCAGTTCTCCCCTGAGTCACAACACTCACATTAGCTTGAGCCTTTTGCTTTGCTGCTCTGGTCAGAGTCATGATTTCGATTTAAATGTCAATAAAATTACAATTTCAGAACAAAATTAAAACCTTAAACTTGTATCTTAACACAGTTATAACGCTATATTTATTTTTCAGTATCGAGTGTTATCTACGAGTTCCCTTTATATAACTTCCGTATCAAGTATGTATTAATTATTTGTTACGTTTGTACTCTAAGTCGTTATATATATAAAGTTAAAAGTACAATTTAATTGACAATGAAGTTTAACAAGATTAATAGATGTACTGATTAATTGACAATATTATATTAGCATTAGCATTAGTAGAGGCATTTGATACTATACTATACAAAGCTAATGCTATCGAATTCCGGATATGCTGTATCGCGTTTCAGTAACGAGTGTTATCTACGAAATCCCTTTATATAACTTCCATATCAAGTTATGTATTAATTATTTATTTTTACTAATTATTTATGTTCCGTAACCTAAGTGGTTATATGTATAGTTAAAAGTACAATTTAATTGCCAATGAAGTTCGACAAGATTAATAGATTTTACTGATTAATTTTCACGTAACAATGGCGGCTGTTTATGAACGGTAAACACGTGGATTTGATACCCTTTCTGATACTAAGTAATACCTACAAAATCTCTATCTAAGTTATTTTAACTTTAAGTACCGTAAATAGGAATATAAAGCTACTCTAGAAATAAGTTAATATGTCAATTTAAACTAATAAAGCAGAAAATAAATCAGAAAAAACTTCTCTGTTCCAAGAGCGGCAGAAAGGCACGTCCGCACAGGAAACCCTGACATATATTCAATCCAGGACTTTTTCAAATGAATTACAAACAGATCCAATATCTAAATTTATTATAAAAATAAACATGTCAAATTTATTAAAGTATGCAATATATTATGACTCAGAAATATATTTTTTGAACTTCATTATCATTAGCCATTTCAATCCACTGCAGGATGAAGGCCTCTCCTGCAACTTTCCAGTTTCTTCTGTTTTGTGCAATGGCCATCCATTTACTACCCACAAACTCATTTCATCTGTCCATCTCCATTGTTGTCTTCCAGGTTTTCTTTTAGCTCTTCTTGGGTACCATTCTGTTATATTCTTAGTCAATCTGTCATCATGTCTTCGAGCTATGTGTCCTGCCCAAGTCCATTTCAGTTCTTTAGTTTTGATAAGAATGTCCTTTATTTGTGTTTGCTGCCTAATCCATGTGTTTTTGCTTCTTATCTAGGTAGTTTCAGCTTTTCTTCCATTCTTTTGGTGAGTGCCCAAGTTTCACTTCCATAAGTCATGGTGGGGAGTATACACTGGTTTATTATTTTATGTTTCAGACAAAGTGGGATATTGCTGCTCAATATGTGACTATATTTCCTGAATGCTATCCATCCGAAATTTATCCTTCTCTTGACTTCCAGTCATTTATCCTTATTGCAGCTAATGACTTGTCCCAGATAAGTATAAGAATCCACCTTTTCAATTACTTCTCCTTCAATGATTACATCCCTTTCTGTGGCCTACTTGTTCATCATTACTTTTGTTTTAGCCATATTCATCTTTAGTGTGAAATCGTTACTAATTCTGCAAAACTGATTAAGATTTTCCGCTAAATCTTTGGGATCGTGACTTATGATCACAATGTCATCTGCAAATTGTAAATGGTTTAGATACTCTCCATTCACATTGACTCCTTTCTGCGACCAGTCTAATCTTCTGAAAGCTTCCTCAAGGGCAGCAGTAAACAACTTCAAAGATAGTCTCTCCTTGTCAAACTGCTTTCTCAATTTAAAATTTGCTACTGTCATTGTCTAGTCCACTGCTTCTCAAACTTTTTTGGATCACCCCCCCCCCGGTTGAATCACCGCCCCCTAAAAAAAGCCCTCGTCAGGGCTTTTTTTTTAGTCCTGTCTGTTTGGCTCCAAAAACGTAAATGCAGCCCTGCATGTATGTGTGTGAATTCTAAAGAAAACTATTCACTGCACTTTATTCCTTCTTCGTAAAAAATTACAACTACATAAATAAAGTCAGTTATAGTCATTAAATTAAGTCATAAAAATTAAAGTTAATTACATAAATAAGTCATGATATTAATGGAAATAGTTAATTATATTTTAATATTTAATGCGATGGATGAGCTTGGTGGAGATTTATTAGCTTAATCGTAAATCGAAAGTTTAACAACATACAGACAATTTCTTTGTTTTGTCAGCAATTGAGATACAGCACTGAAACCGGTTTCGACTAGATATGATGTTGGAAAAGAAATAAGTGATTTTTTTATAATTCCCCACAATGCAGGATAATGGTCAAGGATTTTCTTTTGTAACCAAAATTCCTGATATGAATTTTGAAATTTTGGCTTCAGTTCAACTTCATTTTGTAACTCAATCAATTCTTCTACAAAACGTTCGCCATCGTCATTATTTAAAAAAGGATTTATAACCCAATCTGGAATTTTCAAATTAAGGAGATCTTCGAACCTTTCAGCATATCTCTGTGCAACATTTCTAGATGATTACAAAAAGTTAGTAGAGTTTCATCAGCTATTTTTTCTTTTTTCTCTATTTCCAACAGATTTGGAAATTGATACAATTCACGTCATCCTACGTTGCGCATAAAGAGCTTTAATTTTAAAATAAATGCTGAAATTTGAGTTTTCGCCTTAATAAGAGTTACATCTTGTCCTTGTAAATGTAAGTTCACTGAGTTGAATCTAGTAAATAAATCTGCAAGATAAGCAAATATCAGTTTTCATTTTCTTGAGGTCATTACTAAGGTCATTGTTCCTATCTTCAAAAAACTCGACAACAGTATCAAAGTGTTCATAAAATCTGTTCTTGAGACAGTTGCCTTTTGACAGCCACTGAACCTCGGAGTGAAGTAGCAATCGTTCAAAATCTTCACTGTTTTGATCACAAAGCTTTTGAAATATACGATCATTCAAAGAATGTGCTTTAATTTTGTTTATAGCAGTAATAACAGTTCGTAGAGAATTGTGCGGTTGATCATGTTTTTTCGCAACTAAATGCTGATGGTGAATGACACAATGAACAGTAATAATATTTGGCACAGCATTTTTTAAATAATGCCATAAAACCCTTGTAATGGCCAATCATTGATAGTGTTCCATCCGTTGCACAAGCAAGTACATTTGTAAGTGGAATTTCCTTGTCTTTAAAAAACTTTTCAGTAACCTGAAATATAGACTCGCCTTTGGTATACGTTTCTAGATATCTTGCAAATAATAATTCTTCGTTCAACTTTTCATCTTTTATAAAACGTACGTATGCTAGTAGTAAAGATTCGTTACCTGGCAGAGTTGATTCGTCTATTTGTAAGGCAAATTCTGTTGTTCGTAAAATGTTGCATAGGGTATTTTCTGTCTTTGGCCATTTTGTCTATCCATCTCTGAACTGTATCATTGCTAAGTGGAATAGATTTTATTATATTGTGCGGTGATTTATGTAAAACAGTACTGATAACTTCAGAAATTGCAGGCAAAATTAATTCTTCACCAATTGTATGAGGCTTATCAGCTTTTGCAATCAACAGTGAAATATTGTACAAGGCCCGCAAGCCATTGTTGTTTTGTTGCAACGCACAAGAAAACATGCTTGATAATGTTGGGTGCTTTCAAATTTGTCACATAGCTTTTGAAAGTAAGACAAGTCATTATTTGCCTTATCTGAATGCACCTTATTTAAGTGCTCCAGTAATCTGATAGCCTTCCAGATTACTATCGCCCCCTTTCATGCCTAACACCCCCCCCCCCCCCCCCCCCGGCGATATCGCCCACTTTGAGAAGCACTGGTCTAGTCTAATAAAGGAGATAGCATTCTCATATATTTTCTTCAAAATCATAATGTATGTGGTATCTATGCCTTGTCTTTCCGGTGCCCGAAACAATGCCTTATGCTGTATGGAGTGTGGCTTTTCATAATCCACAAATGCCAGGCATAATGGTATTTTATATTCATTTGTTTTCTCCATTAGCTGTGATATTACACGAAGGTGATCCATAGTTGAGAATCCTGTCCTAAAGCCAGCTTGCTCTTTTGGTTGATTCTCATCAAGTATTCTTTCTAATCTGTTAGCAATGACCCTTGTGAACAACTTGTAGATGTGGACAACAAGCTAATTGGTCTATAATTTCCAATTTCTGATTTATCTCCCTTCTTATGCAGCAAAATTATGATTGCATTATTCCACTCCTTAGGGGTCATTGCCTTTCCCAATGTATTTTGTGAAGAGTCTTGTCAGTTTCTGTGTCATGTCTCTTTCTCCCAATTTTAACAATTCTACAGTAACTTCATCTTCACCTGGGGCTTTCTGATTCTTCATTTTCTTCAATGCATGTTCTACCTGATCAGGAAGGATGTCGGGTATGTCGTATGTGTTGCTAATTTGTGATCCATCTTCCCCACTACTGTCATCATTCCCTCCCACATTATATAATTCTTCATAGTAGTCTTCTGCTATTTGAATTATGCCTTCTCTTCTATTTACAAGTACACCTTCGCTATTCTTCAGTTTCAGTATCATTTGTCTTTCTGTATTACTGCTCATGGATGCTAATTTAAGTCCTTTGTATTCCCTTAATGCTTGTTCTACTTTTCTTGTATTAAATCTTTTTATGTCCTCTCTGAGTCTCTTTCTAATGGTGTTTATCTTGCTCTTCATTTGTTGTCTTCGGTTTATCGTGACAAGTGTTTATTGACTAATTTTTTTCTTCTGTGGATTTCTTTTTACCTGTAGGTCTCTCGGGCTTTATCACTTTCAGAAAGTAGTTATATTCCTCATTGATATTTTGTTCCTGAAAGGTCTGCAGAAGCTCAAACTTGTTCTTAAGTTCCAATACATGCTGCTTTTTCTCCTCTTCTGTTATCTCAAAGACTTTCATATTATTTACTCGAATCAGTTTTTTCCTTTTTTTTCTTACATCTATATCAAGTGTGCATCTTACCATTCTGTGATCACTTCCAAAGTTTACCTTGCTCAGGACAGGAACATCATTCACAATATATCTTCTGTTGGTGAGGATGAAGTCGATTTCATTAGTTGTTAGTCCATTTGGGCTCTTCCATGTCCACTTTCTGTCCACTTTTCTTGAAAAAAGTGTTCATTACTGACATTCCTCAAGATTCTGCAAATTCCACAAGTCTTTCACCTCTTTCATTTCTTTTGCTAATTCCAAAATTTCCTATAGTTTTCCTTTCTGTGCTGTTTTGTCTCTTTCCAACCTTAGCATTAAAGTCCCCTAATAATGGTGTCCTAATAATGGTGTCCTAATAAAGGTGTCCCCTAATAAAGACGGCCTCCGTAGCCGAGTGGGCAGGAGCGGGAGTGCAGTAGCACACGCTCTTTGAGTAGACCGGGGTTCAAGCCCCTGACTGCTGAATACGGTCGATCTGCCAACCCGCACTGGACCAGCGTGGCAGATTATGGTCCATTTCCCTCAGCATGAATTGTTGAGGAGGCTTCCACCCTGCAGTGGGTTGATAATGGCTGCACTACTTTTTTACTTTTTTAATAATGGTGTAGTGAGTTTTCTGTTTGTCTAGAAGTCTCTCAATTTCAGTGTACATTTCTTCAATCTCTTCATTATCATGGCTCGATGTTAGTGCATAAATCATTATAACCTTTGGTTTGTACCATTTAGAAATCTTGAGAAGCAGTCTTGACACCTTTGGGGAATTTACTTTTGAATTCCAAAATGTTGTTTTTTATATCTTTATGGATAAGAAAGCCAACTCCATCTTCACAGTTTCCATTAGTGTACAGCAGATTTCCACTTGATAAACTTACAAGTGATTCATTTCTTCTTGTTTCAGCCCAACCAATGATATTCCTATTCACATTTTCTAATTCCTTTTCCAGGTCTAATATCCTATCTTCACCAATGAGCGCTTACATTATAATAGGCCAAGTTCAGTTTTCGTGCATGGCAGCCTAGTCATACCCAGAGATTCTTAGCACCCTCTGCTTCCACTCTGATCCTCTTGCTGCCATAAGAGGGGGAGTGAACGCTGCTGGGAATTGAGTGCCATTTGTTTCGTCATGTCATTATGTGCTGGAGGGTTTGTTCTTTTCCTCTTCACGCTGACCAGGCATCTTGAAGAGAGCCACTCTACACATTCGTTGCCATCAAAGTGACATAACAGGGCTTACCATCGAGAAGGTGTGCACGAGTGGATTTTAGGAAGCCGGGTCAACTGAACTTCTCCTAAATCTTCATAAAATAGAAAGATATTGGATCCATCAGTGTCTTAGACGGAGTGTCTGATTACACAGAATGCCTGTTCCCTCCTAAACCCCTTTTAAACTTATTATCATTATATTATTATTTTATTTTTTTATGACACCCCAAACACAAAGTATTAGAACTTATAGTATGTAATGCTGTGTATGGGTTGAATGCAGACAACACAGAAGATACTCGTTCATGTTAGCATGAGAGAATTATAGATGCTGATTCAGAAGAACAGTCTCTATGTTGAAAGTCTCTATAGAAAAGGCATGCAGCAGAAACTGAATCTATGAGACAGAGAATGGAGAGATTCATAGATTTTGCAAGGAAAAAAAAAAAAAAAAGAAAACAATGTACTCGTGAAAAAGAATATAATCACATACTTCAACAGTTTATGATATAAAAGCACAATCAGTAATAAATTTTCAATGATAAAAAAGAAGCATTTACCTTTTCAGATCATGCCAAAGGAAACAGAGCATAGTGCATACATTGGAGTAACTAATAAAGGGAAAGGGTTTTTGCTTTTGTTAAGGTGACTCCAGTGGTCTCAGAGAGTTTTTAAATTCTATGCAGTGGGATCAACTGATGATGTTACCAACAGGGGATTCTAAATGGAAAACCTTCAGGGACTTAATCTTGGAGAGCATAAGGCTTTTCGTACAAACTAAAAAATACTATTCACCATTCACCGATTAGGCATAAATGGATATCAGATGAATTAATGTGGCTCGTGGCAGAGAAGAAAATGCATGGAACGCATATAACTTATCAGGTGACGATATAAGCAGGACTGTAATCAAGTCACAAAGGATGTAGTAGTAGTAGTGGCATGTGATGCAAGAAAGCAAGTGTATGAGCTTATGCAGCATCAGCCAGAAAAAAAAAAAAAAAAATCACACCATTCCCTCCAAATGCCTATCCAGTTCCTCCTTAAATTTATTCAACCTATCAACTTCCACAACAACAGATGGAAGTTTGTTCCAGCAATTAACCACCTGCTGCTGGCTAAATGCAAATTTCCGCACATCTATTCTACATCTGTCCTTTCATAATTTGAATTTATGCCCCAATAGGTTAGTAATCTGAACAAGTGGAAGGATCCCATCAGAATTCGGCGTGCTCAAGCCATTTAAAGGCCTTATACACCTGAATCAGATCACCGCACAGGTGTCCTGTCTCCAGCCACTGCAATTTGCAGAACGTAAGCCTATCTTGGTAAGAGGATCCCTTCATTCCCCTCACCAGTATTGTTGCCTTTCTCTGTACACGCTCAAGCAAATCTACATCCTTCCCAAAATGACGCCTCCAGACCTGTACGCAGTACTCAAGGCGTGGCCTGACCATTGCCTTATACAAAAGGATAATTACCTCCTTTTCCCTGCTAGCAAAATTCCTATATATCATTGACAAAACCCCATGACCTGCCCTGGCAGCCTGTCTGCATTGCTCAGAAAACTTTATATCTGACTGCACAATTACTCCCAGATATTTTTCATTTTCTACCACCTTAAGTGTAGTACCACACAGTTGGTACATTTCTCTGGGGTTACTTCTACCCATATGCAGTACTTTGCATTTATCAAGGTTAAACTTCAGCTGCCACTTCTTAGCCTATCTGCCCAAATTATCTAGATCCTGTTTCAGTAGCACACTGCCATTACTGTCATTAACGGGCGCCTCCGTAGCCAGGTGGGAAGGAGCAGCAGTGCGCAGCACATGCTTCTTGATTAGACCGAGGTTCGAGCCCGTCACCACCAAATACGGAGGATGCGGAAAGGTCAAGGAATGATCACCGCATATCCCGGAGCAATATGGCCTTAGTTGCTAATGCTCCTAAAAACCAACAAAACAAACAAACAAACAAACTGTCATTAACAACCCTGCCAACCTTTGTATCATCTGAAAACTTCGACACTAAGTCTAATATACCTTCATCAATATCATTGATAAATATACAAAACAACAGAGGGCCCAAAACCGAACCCTGTGGGACTCCACTAATAACATTAGTCCACGAAGAGCAGCACCCATTAATTACCACCCTCTGTCTTCTCCCACTCAACCATCCTTTTATCCATTGTAGCAACTTACCCTTAATACCATTCTGCTCCAATCTGTACAGTAGTCTATGTGCAACAGTGTCAAAAGCTTTCCTGAAATCCAAGTATATGATATTAAAATTATTTTTTGCATCCAGTTCCTTTGTAACCACATCATAATAACCAATCAAATTTGTTAGACAAGACTTTCCCTTAACAAACCCATGCTGTGTCTGAATTATTGCTGCAGCCTTGTCTAGATGATCCTGCAATGCATCTTTAACCAGTGACTCCATTATTTTATCCGGAACAGAAGTTAAACTAACTGGTCTGTAATTACTCGGGTCACCCTTCGATCTCCCTTTGTGAATTGGGGATACATTTGCACATCTCCAGTCCGTGGGAACCTCCCGAGTCCAAGGATGCTCTCATAATTATAGCTAAAGGTTTGCTTAGTTGCTTTGCCACCTCCATTAATATAACTGGATAGATCCCATCCACCCCAGGTGCTTTTCTTATGTTTAACTTCAACAATTTCTCCTCCACTTTGCTCTCAGTTATTACAAAATCATTAAGTATCCTGCTACAATTTGATAACCTTCTGCCATTTTCAAACCTTAATAATTCCTCATGTGTGAATGTAGATGCAAAATACTCATTCAGTATGTTTGCTATTGAGCAGGATCATCAACAGTTGATCCATCGATGTCAAGTGGACCAATCAGATTCATCCCCTTCCTTTTAGAGTTTATATAAATAAAGAAATCCTTGCTGTTTTTCTTAGCATCTTTTGCCAAGGATTTCTTGTAATCTGCCTTCGCCTGCCTAACCTCCTTTGTGACCTGATTACAGACTAGCTTATATCTGCCATAGGCTTCTGAGTTGCTTGAAAATTTATATGCATCCCGTGCATTTTTCTTCTCTGTTACGAGTCTAATTAGTTTATTTGATAACCATTTAGGCCTAAACCTTGAACAATATTTCTTAATAGGTATGAAACTTTTAGTAACATCCACGATTAATTCCTTGAATGCTTCCCACTTAGAATTTACTGTTGGTAACATCGTCAGTTGATCCCAATATTTTAGGCAGGCAAAGGCAGATTATGAGAAATCTTTTTCAAAGGATGCAAAGAAAAACAGTAAAGAGTTCTTTACTTATGTACACTCTAGAAAGAAAGGGATGAATCAGATTGGTCCACTTAACATAGATGGTTTGATTATTGATGATCATGCTCAGGTAGCTGATAAACTGAATGAGTAATTTACATCTACATTCACACATGAGGATTTATTCAAGGAAGGGAATGCCAGAAATTTATCAAACTCTAATAGGGAGCAAAGTGATTTTGTAGTAACTGAGAGCAAATGTATTCCCAATTCACAAAGGGAATCAGAGGTGACGAGTAACTACAGATCTGTTAGTTTAACTTTTGTTCGGGAAAAAATAGCAGTCACTGGTTAAAGAAGCATTGGAGGGTCATCTAGACAAGACTGCAGTAATAATTCAGACAGCATGTGTTTGTCAAGGGAAAGTCTTGTCTGACAAATTGATTAGATACTATGATGTGGTCACAAAAGAATTGGATGCAAAGAATAATTTTGATATCATATGTTTGGATTTTCGGAAAGCTTTTGATATATATCGAAGAATACTGTACAAATTGGAGCAGTATGGCATTAAGAGCAAGTTGAGAGCATTAAGAGCTACAGCATTAAGAGCTACGGCATTAAGAGCTACGGCATTAAGAGCTACAATGGATAAAACAATGGTTGAGTGGGAGAAGACAGAGAGTGGTTATCAATGGACACTGCTCTTCATGGACTAATGTTATTAGTGGAGTCCTCCAGGGTTCGGTTTTGGGCCAATTGTTGTTTTCGGTATTTATCAATGATATTGATGAAGGTATATCATGGTTAAAGTCTAAGTTTGCAGACGATATGAAGGTTGGTAGGGTTGTTAATGACAGTAATAATAGTATGCTACTGCAACAGGATCTGGAAAAGTTAAGCAGATGGAATGAAAGGTGGCAACTGAAGTTTAACATTGACAAATGTAAAGTACTGCATATCGGTAACAGCAATCCCAGAGTAATGTATCAACTATGTGGTGTTACACTCAGGGTAGTGGAGAATGAAAGAGTTTGTTTGTTTGTTTTAGAGTTTTATGGCACATTAGCATCTAAGGCTATAATGTGCCAAGTCAAGAATGAAAGAGACCTTGGGGTAATTGTGCAGTCAGATATGAAGTTTTCTGAGCAGCGCAGACAGGTTGCCAGAGTAGGTCATGGGGTCTTGTCAATGATATACAGGAATTTGGCGAGTAGGGATAAGGACGTGCTTATCCACTTGTATACATGCCACACCTTGAGTACTGCGTACAGGTCTGGAAGCCTTATTTTAGGAAGGATGTAGAACTGCTGGAATGAATACAGAGAAGGGCAATGAGATCAGTGAGTGGAACAAAGGGTTGGAGTTACCAAGAAAGGTTTAAGTTCTGCAAATTGCAGCTGCTGGAGACTAGGCACCTGCAAGGTGATCTAAATGAAGGTGTATAAGGCCTTGAATGGGTTAAAAAAGCTCGATGCTAATGGGATTCTTCTTCTTGCTCAGATTACTCATCTGAGGGGGACATAAATTCAAATTGAGGACAGAATGGCAGAATAGATGTGCGGAAATGTGCCTTTAGCCAGCGGATGGTTGATAGTTGGAACAAACTTCCATCTGTTGTAGTGGAGGTCGGCAACCGAAATAAGTTAAAGGCAGAACTAGACAAACTTTAGAGTGAATGGATAGGTAAAATGGAAAAGGTGGTTTTTTTTTTTTTGGCTGATGCTATATAAGCTTGCTTTCTTGCATCATATGCCTTACTAATGCTAACTTAAAACTCCATGCTCACTCCCTGCTAATGGTTCCTGTACTGTCACTCCTATGATGTCATCTGGCTAATGGATGATGATCAAGTCTAGGATATCCTTCCCACTAGTACTTTTCCTAACATGCTGACATAAACAGCAATCATCCTGTTGATTTAAAAATTTTGTTCCCCATGGTGAGTTCTCTCTGCTTTGCTCACTGAAATCACCCATAACAAGATGTACTGCAGAAATATGAATCATCCTTCAGTGTAAATAACACATTAATACTTTGCCACAAGTTTCAACCAATTTTTTTCCCACTTGTGTCAATAATGAGCTATTAAGTCAACCCTCACAGCTGTGGTTATATATGGGTACTCCTTTATTGTTGTTTGTGATATTATGGTGCAAAAGCTGCTTGAGCTATATTGAGCCTGTTCAAGTTTTTCTACTGCCGATTATGTTGTTACTGATGTTGGTGTAATGGATGCGGTTGGTAAGGTTTATGAAATTGAGGAAGGTAAAGAGTTCATTTATGTCTCATTAGTCTCCCAGGATAAATTTAAGAATTAATAGTTCATATACATGTGATTTGAAGGCTGATTGACAGGCTATTTGGCAATTTGGGCATTCCACAATTATGTGCTTTACTGTGAGTTTGGTCAGACACTGAGGGCATTGTGGAGGATTATCTTTCATTAGGAATTAAGAGTACATTGAATGTGTGTGTGTCTGATACAAAGCCAGGCGAGGATAGCCTCAATGTGTATGCTTGAACAAGAACTTGATTTCCAGCATTTTGGCTGCAGTTTGAACTAGTATAATTTGTTACTTGCTTAAGATTTCCACAGGTTTTTGTCCATATGGTTTCAGAGACTTTTTGAATGAGAGAATTTACATATAACAGATCTTTATGCATGAGAGAATTTACAATAACAGATGTATTTGCAGCTTGATCAGTATGTTCACTGCCCAATATTCCAAAATGTCCAGGAATCCAAGAGAATCTAACTCTTTGTTGTTTTGTCCTCAGGTGACATAAGCAAGAAAGAATTTTTCTTCGATATGGATGGGTAGGATGATCTTCTAGCTGTAAGGCATATATTGCACTTAATGAATCCATAAAAATGATACTTTTTTTGCAAGGGAAGTTGTCAATGTGATCTAGTGTGAGACTTATGGCAAACAATTCAGCACCATATATATACTGCATTCTATAAGGAGAGACTAAGAAATTATGCTGTTTGGCAAAACCACTGCTGCACCTATGTATGTACCCATATGGAACTAACAGTGTGCAAATGCAAGTAATCACAAAATTGCATTACATAAGCAGAATAAAGCTCTTTCATATGTTCTTTTGGAATGGCATCTTGTTTCCTGTGAGGTCCATGCAATCGACTGAACTGATTTCCCAAGGTGGAAGGAATGTGGGGGGGGGATTTATCTTGGTATATTTTATCCACAATGAGGTTCCACTGTGAAATTAATCCTTTTAGTCGGATACCTGCTGGTTTGCATATGCCAGGTTTGTTATAATATAAGGTATCCCATTTTGGATTATACAGATATTGACACATTGGATATCTGGGAAGGCTTTGAATTTTTACAGCATAGTTCAGCAAAAGAACTAATCTACAAAGACTGAGTGGGAGTTAACAGATCTCTGGGTATAAACTATACACAGATGATGTATGAAACGCTTCAGAAACAACTTGTGACATGCTATAATGAATAGGATCTAACCAATTTAAGACACTTTTCCTAACTGAGGAGTAGAGTGGAGAACCGAATCTGTAATCTAACCTAGATCTTAGCATTGCACGATAAATGTATAGAAGTGAATAATGATCAGCTCCCCATGTCATGGTGGATATTGCTCTCAGAGAATGTTTAATATATTTAGACAGACTGTATGTATGTATGTAAACATTTTGTGTTCTAGGAAATTTAATTTGTTATCCATGATTAATCCGAGAAGCCTTATATTATGTCTGAGTGGGATTTGTTGATTTCTTATTCTCAGTTCTGGATCAGGATGCATCTTCTGTTTACTACAGAAGTGTATTGCCATTGTCTTTTGTATCGAAATTTGATATCCATTATAGATGGTCCACAACTCTATTTTACTTATAGCACATTGGAGCTGCCTCTCTATTGTCTGCATATTCTGTGAGTGACATGAAATGGTGAATTGGAATCAATGATTCTGATTGTGAATAGGGTTGCACTAAGGACTGAGCCTTCTAGTACCCCCTTTTTTTGATTGTAAACTTGATACAGAATATGATGGTAGTGGACTTTTACACATGAAGTTCTGATGAACTTTGGTGGATGGGCTCGCATTCCTAATTTCTGTAATTCGTGCAGGATACATCTCCAGGTGCTATCAAAAGCCTTCTCAGTGTCAAGACATATCATAACAAGGTGTTTGTTTCAGAGAAAAGAGCTGTGTATATTTGCTTCGGTCTTTGCCGTTATATCTAGTGTTGATCAGTTTTTCCAAAAACCATATTGGCTAAGGAGATTATGCAAATCAAGAAACCATGTTAACTCCTCATTCACCATTTTTTTCTAAAGTTTTACCAAGATAGCTAGTTAGGACAAAAGAGTGATAGTTATTGGATTTGATTGGCCGTTCCCTGGTTTTGGAAAAGCCAGCACAAATGAGTGTCGCTAAGAGTCTGGATATGTGTCCTGAAGGTATATTCAATTATAAAGCAGCAAGAGCATATATAAGGACTTTTTGGTGAGATGTTTAATCATTTGGTAATGGATTCCATCTGGGCTTGCTGCACTTTGTTTTGATTTGGCCAAGGCGTTGTGCAATTCATTTATAATAAAGGGCTGGTTGCATAGTATCTCATGAGTTATGTGGAATTTAATTTTGTATTTTTCAATTTGAGCTTTATATTTTTGAAAGATTGGTCTATATGATGTTGCTGACAATTCCGCAAAATTTTCTCCAAACAGGTTTGCAATATTTTCTGGCTCAGTTGTATCATAACCTTTGCAGCTTATTATTGGCACAGAGGTTGTTGAATATTTTCCTGAAATTTGTCTAATCTTATTCCAAATGATTCTAATGTCTGTGTTTCTATTAATTTTTGCTGGTAAAAGATATCCAGGACTCTTTCTGACATTTCCACCATATATGAAATGCCTTTGGTCTGGCTTCCTTATATTTTATGAGATTGGTAGTGGTGGGGATTTTCTGAACTGATTTCATGATTTTTTTTTTTTTCTTTGCCTCAAAGCATTCTTCTTTCCACCACTGTCTGTATTATTTATAGTATTGATTAGTTTTCATTGGAATTTCAATATTTGCTGCAATTATTATTTGGTTTTTGATGAAAGTGAGAGCACTATTAATATCAGAATATATTATTTGTGTAAGGAAACAGTACATTGGTATTTTTCACAGTTTGCATGGCCACTTTTTATTCCTTCATAGTTTGCAGTACATCACTTGTTAACATGTGACAAACAACTGGGTAATGATTACTGTTATAGGGATCATTTGAAATGGACCAGTCAAGAATAGGAAAGAGAGCTGGGGAACAGATAGTGAGATCAAATGCAGAAGTAGTCCATGTAGGCAAATGACATGAGTACGTGTGTTTAAGAGTGTTAAATCCTTGCTGTCTAGAAGTTTTCAATCAACTGTCCTCTTTTGTCTATATGGAGAGAATCCCATAGGAAATGGTGTCCACTGAAGTTCCCCAATGAAACATAATGGAGAGGGTAATTGGTTAACTAAATCTCCAGTCTTTCAATGCATATATATGATTAGGTCGAAGATAGAGGGAAACTATTGTAAAGGAAATTTCAATTGTGATGCATATCATGACTGCTGATTTGACCTGATGTTTGGGCTTTTCTTTTTTTGGAAAAGTTGGTTGACTACCAGTGTCCATATCATCCGTTGCATAAAATTTAGGGTTGATTCATTTTGTTACTCCTTTTCATTAATTTCCATATTGTCAGTATTTTTCTGTTTTTTGTCTACAGGGTTGATGATTTGCATTGCCTGCTATTGGTGTTGAGTCTTCAGCATCTGATAAGATAATAATGGGTATTTTATTCAACTGGTCAACTTCTGGTTTTGTATGAGAAAGGAGCATCCATGCTCAGTCCACTACTGAGATGTTAGGAGGGACTGGAATGTCAGTTTGTGCTGCAATTACTTTGTTTTCTGTACTGCCATTGTTGTTGCATATGTTCTCATTGTTGGGGTAAAGGTATCTGCTTTTTACCTTTTTATTATTTGACCTTAAGTTCAGTTTTATAATTCTGAATTTGCTTCTCTCTTTTTGATATACTTCGGTCTCTGGAAAAAGCATGGTGGTCTCCTTTACAATATAGGCAGCAAGGAGATATTATACTGCATTTGTTATTAGCATTAGCAGAGGCATATGATGCAAGAAAGCAAGCTTATGCAGCATTAGCCAAAAAAAAAAAAAAAAAAAACCACTCCCATTTCACCCCTCTGTTCGTTCAACATACCTGTCCAGCTGAGCCTTAAATTTATTTAGGCTATCAACTCCCACAATAAGGGATGGAAGTCTGTTCCACCAACCAACTACCCGCTGGCTAAAGATAAATTTCCGCACATCTAACTTACATCTGTCTTTCCTCAATTTGAATTTATGCCCTCTCAGATGATTATTCTGAGCAAGAGGAAGAATCCCATCAGCATAGAGCATGCTCAAACCATTCAAGGCTTTATACACCTCTATCAGATCACCTTGCCAGTGCCTAGTCTCCAGACACTGTAATTTGCAAAACTTAAGCCTTTCTTCGTAAGAGCAACCGTTTGTTCCATTCACTAATCATGTTGCCCTTCTCTGTACTCATTCCAGGAGCTCTACATCCTTCATAAAATGAGGCCTCCAGACCTGTATACAGTACTCAAGGTGTGGCCTGACCATTGCCTTATACAAGAAAATAATCACCTCCTTTTCCCTGCTAGTGAAATTCCTGTGTATCATTGACAAGACACCATGAACTACTCTTGCAGCCCGTCTGCACAATTATCCCCAGGTCCTTTTCATTCTCTACCTCCGTTGGTGTAGTACCACAGAGTTGATACATTACTCTGGGGTTAGTTTCCCATATGTAGTACTTTACATTTGTCAATATTCAACTTCATTTTCCACCTCTCAGCCCATCTGCTCAACCTTTCCAGATCCTGTTGCAGCAGCATACTGTTAGTAGTGTCCTTCACAACCCTGCTAACCTTTGTATCGTCTGCAAACTTGGACATTCAGCTTGATATACCATCATCAATATCATTTATAAATACAGAAAACAATAACACACCCAACACTGAACCCTGAGGGACTCCACTAATAACATTAGTCCACGATATCAGGGGCTCACATCTGGTGAGTATGGGCTTGGCACACCCAGGGTCCTGAGCTGGATATCATCATTCTTTTCTTTCTTGGTGATTCCTCTCTACTTTTGACTCTCTCTCTCTCTCTCTCTCTCTCTCAGGATAACTGGGGAACTTTTTTTTTTCCTGATGGAGCATAAGCCTCAGGCTTCCTTGCACCATATGGCTATTAATAATAATAATAATAATAAACCGTGTCCATTGATTTTCACTCTGTCTTCTCCCCCTCAACCACCCCTTTATCCATAGCAGCAATTTGCCTCCAATGCCACACTGCTCCAATTTGTGCAGCAGTCTTCCATGTGCAACAATATCAAAAGCCATTCTAAGATCAAAATATATAATATCAAAGTTATTCCCTGCATCCAGTTCGTTTGTGACTGCATCACAGTATTCAATCAAATTGGTCACGCAAGACTTTCCCTTAACAAAACCATGCTGTGCCCGAGCTATAACTGAAGTCTCGTCTAGATGATCCTGCAGTGCTTCTTTAACCAGTGCCTCCATTAATTTTCATGGAACAGAAGTTAAACTCACAGGGCTATAATTACTTGTGTCAGCCTTTGATCCTCCTTTGTGAATTGGGGTCACATTTGCACATCTCCAGTCTATGGGTACCTCCCCTGAGTCCAAAGAAGATCTCATAATTATGGTTAAGGGTTTGCTTACTTCCTTTAGTATAACTGGATAGATCCCATCCACCCACTCCGGGTGCCTTTTTTATGTTTATCCTCAATTTCTCCTCCACTTTCTGCTCAGTTATTACAGAATCATCTAGCTCACTGCCAGAGTTTACTTCACCTCTGGCATTCCCCTTCTTGAATAACTCCTCATGTCTGAATGTAGATGCAAAATACTTGTTTAATTTGTTAGCTACCTGAGCAGGATCATTAACAGTTGAACCATCAATATCCAGTGGACCAATCTAATTCATCCCTTTCCTTCTAGAGGAAAGGGATGAATTAGATTTCATAGGTAAAGAACTCTTTTCTGTTTTCTCTTTGCACCCTTTGCCAAAGTTGTCTCATAATCTACCTTTGCCTGCCTAATCTCCTTTGTGATTTGGTTACAGACCACCTTATATCTATCATAGGCTTCCATGTCACCCATTAATTTATATGTATCCCATGCATTTTTATTCTCTGCCATATGTCTCATTAGTTTCTCTGACATCCATTCAGGCCTAAACCTTGAACAATATTTCTTAGTTGGTATGTAAAGCCTAGTAGCTTCCAAGATTAATTCTTTGAATGCTTCCCATTTTGAATTTGCTGTTGGTAACATCATCAGTTGGTCCCACTGTATAGAATTTAAATACTGTCCCAGACCATCGTAGTCGCCTTTACGAAAGCAAAAACCCTTCCCTTTACCCCTGATATTGTAGTTACCTCTTTGAATAAATCTCACTTCAGCACACTGTGGTTTGCCGTCTATTGGTTTCTTTATCTGCACATTCTTAATGCATGAAGAATCACTACTGATAATCAGATCAGATTAAGAGTATTACTCCCTCTAGTTGCCTATCGAACATGCTGATGTAGAAAACAATCGTCCAATAAATCCACAAAAGCCTTGCTAGTGTGTTAGTGACCAACCCACAAATTCCAGTCAATATCTAAGAAATTAAAATCCCCCATTATAAGACTCTCTGATTTACTGGCCCACTCTATTTCCCTGTACAATTTCTTATTATACTCATCAGAGTCATTAGGCCTATAGCACACTCCTACTCTCAATTTTGATCTCCCGATGCTTATGTCACACCAAACTGATTCGACACTGCACTGTCCAGCGATGTCGACTGGCCTCACTTCCTTGGATTTTATGTTTTTTAACTAATAGCATAACCCTCCTCCCTTCCTATCCTGTCTATCCTTTCTGTACACATTGTACTCCCCAAATTCCAATTCTGCATTCCTTATACCTGTGTGACACCACGTCTCTGATATCCCAACAATATCTCCTTTGATGTTTTGAGCAATACCTCAAATTCATCAAATTTATTTACCAAACTCCTAGTACTGGTGTACATGCAAGTATACATGCACCTGTTCCTATTCTTAGCTACCCTAACACAACCCATGTGTTTACTTGTACCCAATGACTCCCAGCAGTCTCTGAAATACCCTGCATCTTCCAAGCTACTGCTCATTCCAATAGAAGCAGTGCAAGAATCACTTTCACCTCTGCCAGTGGCTACTGTTAATCTATTTAGTCCTTGTATCCCCCCCACGCTAGCAGTTTTCCGACCCAACTAACACTGCCTCGATAGCATCAACAAATATTCTTGCACCCTTTCTATTTAAGTGTATCCCATCCCTGTAGAAGCAATCTCTCCTGTTAACAAGTATATGCGGACATGTGTTTTTGTAAAGGGCGGCTCCTAGAACGTGAGTTCATCTCCGCCTCGTATCTCTGTGAAGATCAGTATCACTACAAACAGGCCAGATGTGTGTGACGTAGGTTTGTTGTGTGTATTATGTGTGTGTTCTGTTGTTCTGTTCTGGCCTCTTGGCTATCCAGAAGCATCAGTCACCTGGACAGACAATTCAGGGTACTCGTCTACACCACAGGAAGGTGGGCCAGTCCCAAAGGAGCACGTACTGTCTCAATACGAGACTCTGAACCACCTGATGTTGCTAAAAGGTGGGCCAGATTTCTCTGGGGACCTACTCCAGAGAGGGAAATAGAATTAAAAAAAATAAACAAATAAATAAAAAAATAATAAATAAATAAAATAAATAAATAAATAAAAATCTCTCCTGTTAATCTCTCCAGGCAAAAACAATAATAATAACTAAAAAATATATATATATAATAATAATAATTCCCATGGGGGAAAAAGAAAATATATTAAATAAATAAAAATAAAATTAAATAAAATAAAAAATAATAATAATAAATTTAAAAAATAAAATAAATAAATTCCCTGTGATAAAAAAAAGAAAGAGCTGTCTGGCACCAGTGACAGCCCAAATCCCAGGTGTCAGAACAGAGTGCTAGCAAAAAAAAAAAAAAAAAAAATGAAGCTAAATAAATGATAATTAAACTAAATAACTAAATAAAATAATAATTAAAGAAATAAAATAATTTGAATCCCACACACCCTGGCTACAGTGAAGAGGAAGATGTAAGTTGGGGTGCCAGCAGAGAGAAAGAGGGAGTAAATAAAAAAAAGGGAGAGTGGTTATCTATCCTGCAGAGTGAGAAAGAAGAAAAAGTGAGCCAAGGCTGCTCCTAGTTCCAGGGCAGGCCCTGGAAACAGTGCAGAAAGCAGGTTAGATGAGAAAAAAAAAAAAAAAAAAAATTTGCACTGAAGTAACAGTCAGTAGAAGAAGTGACTTTCAGTTGGCAGTGGCATTGTTAATGATCGGGATTTCCACGTTGGTGATTGGTGATTAGTGTCCTCCTCCAGGCAAATACCTCAGCTGCAAAGCTGAGGTATTTGCCTGGAGTTTCTGATGTCGTTGTAATGTACACACTTCAGAAGCAAGTGTTTCCAACTTTCACTTTGTCTGCAAAAGCAGTAGGGAGTGTCAGTGAGTCCCAATGTATGCAGTTTCTTATTTAGAGAACCGTGTAATGAGAAAGGAAGATTCGGGGCTGAGGGAGAACCATCGGGCATTATTTTTAGTGGTTGCAAAGGTTACCTCCGGAAGAAAACTCGGAGTTACTACCCCTACAGTAGAAGAATCCCATCTGGTCTGCCATACATTGAAGAGTTTATTGAGACATCGAGATTTCTCCTGCTTTATATCCGTAGTTGAGAGTTCTATATCCAAGATCGTTGCCGGAATACCTTTATTAATTTGATAGCAGAGCCCCTTGTAGATTGTATAAAGGTTGAGAGGGAGGGTGCCTGCTATAACTTGAAGAGCTGCAGTAGAAACTGTATGGCAGATTCGATGGGTTGCCAGTAACATAGCTCTTTGTAGAGAGTTTAGCTTTTCTTTCATCTTAATGATGGATACTCTGTGAAACCAGGCCCTGGCAGCATAGGTTACTATTGGGAGAAAGACAGCTTTATAATAAAGAAGAAGGGTTTGTTTTGATAGTCCCCACTCACTTCTTGAGATCCGTATAATTGGCGGAGAACTTTTTGGTCTTGGAACTCAGATGCTGTAGATGGGAGAAGAAAGACGGGCAGTTGTCTATTTCTACTCCCAGGACTTTTGTCTGTTCTATGAAGGTTAGCTGGGTTCCATTGATTTTGACTTGGGGGGGAGGGAGGTCTTCGTAAGTAGAGTTGGTTTTTAAACACCATCTCTTAGTTTTGGCAGGATTAATTTGCGATTTGTTGATTGCTGTCAAGGTAGAGAGATGGTTGAGTACTCGGTGTGCTGTGGATTCGAGGGCTGCTCTGGAATGACCAGTGACCACGATGGTGAGGTCGTCGGCGAATGCTATGATTTTCGTTTTTTCAAAACTGTTACTGAGCCAGCTCTGCAGTACCATATTCCACACTAAGGGCCCCAGGACAGAACCCTGGGGACACCCCCCCCCGGTGTCCCCAGGGTTCTGTCTTGGGTCTCTTAGTGTCCATCCCTTGTTTAAGGACTTTGCGGTATTTTGACTTAACTACTATTGTGCGTTGTGAGAAGTAGCTTCTGAACAGCCAGTAAAGATTGTTTGGACATTCTGCTGTGTGATGTTCCAATGCACTTTCCCACCATACATTATCGAAGGCCCCCTCGAAGTCAATAAACAGGGCGAGTTCATATTTGGATTGCGAAGTTTCCAGATGCAGGATCAAATCAGAGAGGGCATCTTCACATGATCTGCCCTGGGTGAATCCATATTGGGCTGGTGAAATCATACCTTTGGAGAGAAAGAGATTCGTGATTTGGATGGCCATTAGTCTTTCCAAGATCTTGCCCAGGTTTGCCAGCAGGGCAACTGAACTGTACGAACGAGGGTTCGTTATTGGTTTATTTGGTTTTGGTATTAGGTGGAGCAGTGCAACCTTCCAGGGCTGGGGGAACTTTGATTTTTGGAGGCATTTATTGTACAATAATAGAAGATGTTCTGGCTTTAATTTGTGAAATATAATGATGAAGGCATATTCAATTAAATCCAGTCCTTGGCAATTTTGGTATTTACTTTTTTGAGGACCTGATTCAATTCCAGACTAGTGAAAGGTTCAGCTTGGGTCTGTGTTATATATTCGGAATTCATCTTCCGGATACTTTTGTGTTCTGGCAAGTCATTCTGAGGGTTGTCGCCTGGGAAGAGCTTATTTATGATGGCACTGACAGAGTCAGTCCAGTTGGTGGTTTCATTTTGGTCAGCCAGGGTAATGCCAGAGATATCTATTGTGAAGGTTTTTCCCCGTGTGATTTTATACAGTAACCCCCAGGGGTTTGAATTTCCAGATTCAAGAACGAATGTAGCCCAGGTTTCTCGCTTTCTATTGCCTTGGTGTCTGTGTTCTTTTTATTCAAGTATTCCCTGTGTAGCCTTTCGACGTCTGCTGCTGGCCAGTTTCGTCAGTTCTGATACTTCTTTCGTGCACGGTGGACTTCCCTCCTTAGTGTCATAAGTTCCGTGTTCCACCATGCATAAGGTCTGTTGAATGGGACTTTCTTCCTTGTTGCTCTATACGAGGCTCTGGTAATTGCTGTTTGTATTACTTCACTGTAGTCTTCTGGTGTTGCTTCTTCATATTGGAGAGGGTCATGTGTTGGAAAGTCTCTATTGATGGAGTAGTCGAAGGCATCCCAGTCGACTGTTCTTAGGGAAAACCTTACTAATTCTGGCACTCTTTCCTTAGTAGTTGTCAGCAGGTGGCTGGTCCCAATGTGAAAATAGATGACCTGATGGTCACTTATCGTCCAGTCCGGTATTGTGACCCAATCCCAGACACATGTCCGTAAGTCATTAGTGGTTAGTGTGACATCAATATTAGATTGTCCAGTGGTGCTAAAATATGTCGGAAGGTTGTTGGGTAGGTTATGGATAGTTAAATTTCTGTTCAGAATTAATTCCTCTAGAAGTCACCCACATGCATCCAAGGAAGTTGAGAACCCTAATGGGGATTTGTCATTAATGTCTGCTGTTATTAGTATACTGTTAGAGTTAAGAAGGTCAATGGCAAACTCAATATATCTTAGGAAGTCATCTATATCCCTGTAAGGTGGACAGTAGAGGGAGATGATATATAGTGTGATTGAAATGAACCTAATCTGGATGCAAGTAGCAAACTTTGTGCAGAGCCTGTGAATTATAAGGACATCAATTTGCTTGTTGAGTACAACTATGCAGGTCTTAGGGTCAGTGCTAGCTGGCTGTATAAGTCTTGTCTGCATTGAATAGCACACTATCTTGTGCGTGTTTTCTGCTGGGACTTTGATGGTGTATGGCTCTTGTATTGCAATTATGTCAATTTGGTGAGCCTCGGCTGCCTATTTCATCCGCAACTGTGAGGGAACGATGAGCGTTTATGTGCATGATGCGTAATTTAATTTGGCTGGAGTTCAGGCTATTACTGGTTGCCGAGGATGATGCTGCTGGGGCAGGTCTGGTGAGCTGTTGTTGACAAGTTAGGTTCTTATCCATTAGCGGTCCTTTGCCGTGCCGCCGTTTCTAGAGCTCGTTGATACTCTGGGCAATTTACCTCTCTAACTGAGTGTTGATGGACTTTCTTTCTCCATTTGCAGTTGATGCAGCTTGGAGGTTCATCTCAGTGCGAACATTCAGCATGAACATGTCTGCTTCAGGCACAGTGTCCACACGTTGGAGAGGTGTGGGTGCAGTGGACCGAAGTGTGCCCATAGCCCAGGCAAACGAAGCACTTGGTTACCACAGTGAACAGCCTGAACTTGTGGGAACTACAGCCCAGAAAAATTCTGCTGAGTGATATAACTTTTTTGTAAAGATAGGGGTCTAGTGTTATGACTCTGTGGGCAGTAGAGCTGCCTTTCGCACTTGTGGGGAATCTGAATGTTACTCCTTCCTTTATTTCATCCAAGGTGACTCCATAGTCCACCAGGTTTTTGTGGTACGTCTTCTGCCAACTCATCATTGGTCATTGAATTGGGGGCAGTATAGATGATCACTGATGGGTTACTCATCTTTGGAGGACCAGCTGTAACCCCAGCAATTTGAAATGAACTCGCTGTAGAGATGTTTTCCAGGTCCTGTTTTGAGGCAGTTTCAATAACAACTCCTCTGTTTCTTATAGGGTGCAGTGACTTGACTTTGATCGATTTAAACTCATTCTTCAGGGTGTTTTGAACAAGGTCCTTTACCGCACTACTTGTTTTTAACTCAGAATCTTCAATGGCTCTCAGTAGTAGGATGTGTTGTGGGCTCTGCATTTCTGATCTATTTATCCGTAGGTTGGAGGTTGGTTCTGGGCTAGTTCCGGACGGCTGTGTTCTCACTGCAACAGCATAGGTGCATGCTACTGGGATTTCCAAAGGATGGCTCACGTCTTGTTCAGAACTCTCCGAGAGATTTGGTGAGTACTTGGAGACTGTATCAACCACTTTTTCTAATAGCTGGATTTTGGACTTGAGTTCAGCATTGACTGCTTTGAGTTTCTCATTGTCTAGGAGAGCTGGGGAGATAGTTTCCAAATTATTCCAAAGCTCTTGTACCGTATTGCTAACTGACTTCGTAATCCTATTGGAGTCTTGGTTGAGGAACGCAACCAGTTTTTTATGTAGCATTGCTACTACCTGATTCAAGGATGAAGTATTATCAGTGTTGACAGTCAGAGTTGGGACTAATGTAGATGGAATTGCCAGCTTGCTGGAGGTTTGAATTCCAGCCGCTATAGTTTGATCAAGGGCCGATTGTGCCAGAGCAGCAGCAGTTAGAGTAGCAGGAGTGGCTGTAGCTGAAGAGCTTGGTTGGGCAGTAGAGGCTGTATTGCTAGTTACTGCAGGAACTGGGGTAGCATCACTTGCCAAGAGTAATGCGGAAACTGCTTTTGGGGTTGGCAATATGGTTGAACTGCAGCAAGTTGTAGGGCTGCTGGAGATGCAGAAGAAGCCTCAGTGGCCAGTTTCAGAAGTGGTGGGGAGGCAGGTGGATGTGAAGAGTCTGAAGCTGGATTTTTAGTAGTTGAATTGGCAACTGGTGTCGACATGCTAAATTCTAATTTTGATGACACCAGTGGGTCTGGGTCAGAATCTGAGGGCTCGGCACATGGAGACTTACTGTTATCATCAAAGGGAAGCAGAGGGGGGAGAGTGAGGCTCCTGGTACTTGGATTTCTTTTTCTTCTTCTTGGGAGCAGTTCTTACTGATGCCCCTAGGGAGGAGGGGCCCCATAGCCTCAGCCTAATCCCCAGCATCCTCAGGAGCTGGACTCTTCTCGAGAACTCATACTTTATGTTTGTGTGGTTTGGATGAAAATCCGATAAGGTAGTGCAGTCTACTGATTTTAGTGTCGGCTTCCAGATAAGTTATTTTAGGCTAAAGATTTGCTTCTGGTATTTATTACAATTACTTCCAGAAGGGGATGTCATAATCTACCATAATTAATTCAGTATTCTGTTAGAAGACACGTCACTGTAATACGACGTCAGTGGAGTATGGTGTCAGTACAAACTAGCACTAATTGGCACCCGATTAAAGATCAAAAATCATTGTTAATAGATGCCAATAATACAATATTAATAAAAAATCAACTATTAATTCCATATCATGATATCATCATTAGATTGGGTTCAGTTTGATTATTAAAATAATTTATCAAACACTACTTCAACCTAGGTACTGTCAGCCAATGGGAACTGAGTCATGTGACAGAAGCACCGCAGACTAACCCCTTTATTCTTCAACTAGGGAAGAAGGAATGGCCACCTTCACATGATTGTATTTTCTAAGCAGTTAGCAGCTCCCAGGAAAAAAAAAATGGACGAGTACACAATGATAAACTCACAGGATACATAATTTAAAAAGGCATTGCAGTTCTATTAGATTTAAAATGGTTATAGTTATTTCAATCTGAAGCATCTCTAATTTATACTTAATTAGAATTTGAAAAATCGCCGAACCTATAGGGCGTCACCATAGTGCATGTCGTAGAGAAAAATGACATAATGTAAAATTTTTAAAATCTCCATTTCTGTTCAACGCCTTAGAAGTTCAGCATGAAAAAGACACCAAAAGACTCACCCTCTCATATGGATTGTAGTACACCAGAATTTAATCCAAGAAATGCAAAATAATTAACTCGATTTAACTCAAATAACGGAGCACTAATTTACTCGACTATAGGGGCAAAGACGGGACCAAGAGACTCATGTTAACAAGTACAGACCAAGCTGAAAAAAATTCTACCCCTTGAGTCTTGCACAATCTTGCACATTAGAATGTTCTTTTTATTATTATTATTATTAGCCATATGGTGCAAGGAAGCCTAAGGCTTATGCTGCACCAGTCAAAAGAGAGAGAGAAGTATTATTATTATGATGATTAGCCATATGGTGCAAAGAAGCCTGAGGCTTATGCTGCACCAGCCAAAAAAAAAAATTCCTGAGTTACCCTGAGAGAGAGAGAAGTAGAAAGGAATCAAGCAAGAGAAGAATGATGATATCCAGCTCAGGACCCTGGGTTTGCCAAGCCATACTCACCAGATGTGAGCCGCTGGGGTTAAATAGAAGGGAATCACCAAGAAAAAGAACAATGATGATATCCAGCTCAGGACCCTAGGTGTGCCAAGCCCATACTCACCAAATGTGAGCCCCTGGGGTGATTTTTTTGAGCCCCAAGTGGTACAAACGTCTATTCCTCCCGAATATCGTTTGAGAATGGCCATACTTGTGACATTTGAAGCATATTGGATTGGGGATGTATGGCGTTACCTAGCAGTTTAGGTATCCTGCTTTTACTGATGTTGATAGAGTCGGAGTGTTAAAAGTATTATAGTGCAGGTTGGTGTCAGGTTGGTGTCAGTTTGCCATCCTTTTTAATAATAATAAGAATTTTTTTGGCATGTATGACATTTTGGTTTTGTAATTCTTGTACAATTTTTCTGTACTGGGTCTCTTACACTTTTCAGTATTATTAATGATATTAATAAAGGCATATCAAGCTTACTGTCTAAGTAGTCAGATGATACAAAAGTTGCCAGGGTGATTAATGACACTAATCAAGACATGCTACTGCAACAAGATCTAGAAAAATTAGGCAAATGGACTCAAAAATGGCAACTGAAGTTTAATATTGAAAAATGCAAGGTAATGCATATGAGTAGCAGTAATCCCAGATATATAGGTTCCAGACCTATACTGAATATAGGTCTGGAAACTTCATTTTAAGAACGTGGAGCTCTTGAAATCAGTGCAAAGATGAGCGACCATATTAGATAAGGAGACAAAAAAACATGTAAATTCTGAAAAATGAAGCACTCAGATTAATGTGCGAGGAGACTTGACTGAAATGGTTAAAGCTTTAAATAAATCGAGTAAACTAAATGCTGATAGCATCCTTACTCGTTCTCAGACAATACACAAGCTTAAATTGAAAAAGGATGGTTGCAGGATAGATGTGCAATACTTTGCTTTCAGTCCGAGAGTAATTAATTGTTGGAACCAACTAGTATCTGATGTTGTAGAAGTAGGTAGTTCAAATAAATTTAAGGAAGAATTAGTCAATTATTGGAGGGGATGGACAGATGAAATGGATAAGGGTTTTTTTTTTTTTTTTTGGCTGATACTGTATAATTTCCTTGTATCATTTCCCATTACTAATACTAAGAAGGCATCATCATCCTCAATGTCACACATTCTTTGAAATCAATGGCCAAGATGCATCCAGATTTTGCCCTCCTACAGCTAATCATATTGAAAAACAGATGTTGCACAACCTGAAAGTTTGATGCCCTCGAGAGCCTGCCATAAGTTACTTTTAATGAACAATTACAAAAGTATCTTCTCAACTGACTGAAACCATCACCCACTGAGAGGCAACAACAACAACCTAGTCTTACAGAATGAATGGTATATCATTGTTTTCAATGATCTTCAGAATTTCACTCCTCCAACTACTGACAACCCTAGCATTCAAGAATTATCATATCATCAGCAGATATTCTTCCCAGTAAATATTGTAGCCATACCACTGCCTTAGGTCTTATACAATGCCTAATACTCCTAACTCTCCATCTCTCGAAGACCTACTCCACTTGATCAACTTGAAGACACCCATCATTTTACTAATATCACTTGTTGGCTCTGAATAGTCAAGATGTACTACTTCAAAGTAGCCATTATCTACCATCTCCAGCCAAAATGGATCTTGACTGCTCTACAGCAAAGGCTCACATTCTGAGGACTAAATACAATATCATCGTTATGCTTCACTATGATCATTGTTAAACTCTTCAGTCAGTACACATCCTTTCTTCTACAGAGGGAAATACTAAAGAAGAAAATATGGATTTCTGCAAAATAAAAACAAAAAAAAAAAAAAAAAATGCAAATGATAGTAACAGTCAAATTAATAGCAACCATTGCTGTTAACTATTAGGAATTTGTCTTAAGGTCACCAGTAGGGTCAGTTATTACATATTATGGTTATGCTATTAGTTAAGAAACACACAAAATCCAAGGAAGTGAAGCCAGTCAACATTGCTGGACAGTGCAGTGTCGAGTTAGTTTGGTGTGACATTTTTTGTCATGTGTGCCCTGAACTGATCAAGCAACAATAGGGCAGGTTTGTGTAAGAGCCCACCTGGTCTCCTGCTCCAAACTTTCTTAAACCAGCTCTTCATCCCATCCTGATCCATCCAATCCTTGTCATGAACGTGGACAATCTCCTCGAGAAATGTCTTCTTTTGGCATAAATTGCATTTGAAAATCAGCATAGGAGGCAGCTTGGTTCCGTCGGCACAACAAGCTACAACAACTGTATAATGGCTCTTTTCATGTCCACTTGTCTTCACAGTTACAGTTTTCACCCCCCTTCTTAACAACAGTTCTGTTACTTGGGACATCAAATTGAAGGGGGACTTTGTCCATATTTGCAATCTGCCCCAACTCAAACAGATGTGTCTTCCGACATTGAATGACATTCAAGGACCTTCTGCTCATAGCTTTCAGGCATCTTTTGGGCAAGTCTGGTCCGTGTACGAAAGCTTAGTCCATTCCGTTTCATAAACCTGAAGCACCAATTGTGTCCTCCTTTGAAAGCAATAACTTCTTTTTCGTGCAATTCTTCTTGCCTCATGCTGAACCATCTTTGTGGACACAGGAATTCCAATTTCCCTTTGCTCCTCAATCCATATCTTCAATTCCCTCTCTAAATCAGGCCATTCTGCTGACTTGCCTCTAATGGCCTCCTTCTGCTGTGGCGTTTTCAGTAGATTTTCTTCTTCCCGTAGCCAGTCTCGGATTGTTTTCTCAGTTGGAGGAGGACCAAACTTACGTTCAGCAGCACGATTTCCATTCACTTTTGCAAACTGGATCACTTTTAACTTGAATTCAGCACTGTACGAAAATCTTTTCTGAACCATTTCTGGGCAGAACGTGGCAAAATGAAACCTAATATACCGGTAACAAGTGCGAAACATGTGAAAAAGTGGGAAATGCAAGTAAAAAAAAAATCTACAACCACTGTATAAGATGCACCCAGTTTTTATACCCCAAATTTTTCGAAAAAAGGTGCGTCTTATACATGGGGAAATACAGTATATGTTCACATTCCCCTCAGTACCCCTTTCCCTAATAAGAACCTGTCGGAGCACATACATACATCTGCTAGTCAACATCCAATTATGATTTGACTATAAACTCAAATTACAGCTTTTCTTCTATTTTTATCAATTCTACTTATGTTCTTTGGAACAACCGTCCTTATGTAGTTCCTGAAAATTATGATCTAAAGAAATTCACATCCAATGTCAACGTATGTGTTCTTCTGTCTTAACCCTCAACCCATACATGGGAATCTACTGCTATAGGTCTCAAACATCTTTTGTGTGTGTATTATCCATAAAAAATAAAAATAAAAAATTCAGTAAGATGATAAGTAGAAAAAATCACCACCACAGGGTTACCTATAATCTATAAATGAATTTTTTAAAAATGTATTTACAAATTTTCGACATTTCAATTTTTTCTGATACAACCTGAAATGATATAGCCTTTATTCAGTACCTCTAATTACAGGTGGTAGATGACTTTCATCAACCGGTGAAATACCACCACTTTGCTTATTGGAGGCTTGAAGTGGTGAAACCCATGTTTAGTCTCTAGAGCAAAGCTCTGGCATCCCCCACCCCCATACTTCTCCTTCAACCCATGCACGGTACTAAGTACTATAGGTTTTGATAACTTTCGTGTTTGGGGTTTTCATAAAAAAAAAAAAAAAATTACCTATGTTAAGTAATATCAACTACTACAAGTCATGACAGCACTGACTTACGACTCAATTTTTTCACTTATATTCACAAATTAAACAAGTGAGATACAAATTATTTTAATTTTCCTTTCATTTCCCTTCTGTCTATACATGACTTCTTGAGATTTTATATGGTTAAATTAAATAATATTAATGAATGAATAAGTAATGTAAATAATGAAATAAAATCTTAAGTCGCTGTTTCAGGTAACTATGTACACAAAATCTTTCATTAGTGACATTTGAAATTCTTTCATTATACAAATTTATTTCGTTACAATCAAGGGTAAAGGGAAAATTTAAATTGAATATCAGTGAACTGTCAAAATTCTTAAACAAAAATAAAAAAAACAAAAAAGTGTGCATTACGGTGTTCAAATGATACTACGAATGGAGTTATCTTTCGGTCATGACCTTATGCAGCAGACTCCAAACTTTAGAAATACAGTACAGTGAGGTCAAAAATTACGACGAATGATTTGCGCTTTCAAACTACATATTAGTACACAACTTTTGGTAATCATACTATATACAAAAACAAAAGGAAATTCGGATATCAGTCTCTTTTTTTTCTTGTTCCCAGGCGTGTCATTACGCGTAAATCTTAAAGTTCCAGCTGGCTGACAGTACTTCGCTTAGAACTTTAAAAATCTAAAACTCTATTTCCACTTAGTAAGCCGTCTGAAATATTAGTTTGGTGCTATGTAGCAAAAATCACGTAATATCAGAATATAAGTATGCTTACCTTTTGAAATCTCTCATGAGCCTTCGTCGGGCTGGAGTAGACATTTCAAGCCAATTTCAATTTTGTTAAGTTCCCTGAATCTTAAGAAACAAATGTGGCACACAATAACAGAAAAATTCTGTCTTGTGCAACTGTTTTATTTTTTTCAAAAACAGCTGCACAGCACAAACACACACACACACAACCTTGAAATTCTTCCAGATCGTCAACAGTCCCCCATCAGAAGCAACCTCTGGTGATTGAGAGCTCTTCTACCATTATTAATAAATTTTTATTGTTTTATTTATTTTTATTGAAAAATACAGTAATTTTTCCATTACTTTGGAGAATGACGAAATTCCATTAATAAATATTAATGTTTATTAATAAAAATAAATATCGCAATATTCTTAAATTTAATGTTCTTGCATAGACACATAAAACTAAAATGGGCAGATTTTCTATAATCCAAACCACTACACTTCATTATAACCGGTTAAAACAAAATATCCGATTTTGAATGTTCAAAACAAAGATCATGAATAAAATAGGTTGTTTATGCACGGGTACTGCACTTCGATCATTTCCACTACCCAGGTAGTATGATGCATCGTTTACTTACACTGATGAGCCAAAATATTATGACCACCTACCTAATATGATGTTGATCCTCCACGTGCAGTCAAAACAGCTCGTACCCGGCGAGGCATGGACGCTACCAAACTAATATATTTAGGTCACACGAATAATTAAATTCATCTGCCGTGCTGTGTCTTATGTCTGTTAATTGCCTGTGTTCTATGGTCGATTTGCGTTTGCTGGACGAAAAATCCCAGTTTCTGGGAGAAAAACCGTGCTATCTACGCCTGAGACCCACTAACTCAGCAACGGATTGAAAAAAGCCCATTAAAATTCCTCCCGTCATCGACGGGATTCGAACCCGGGCCTTTTCCACTCGGTGTGGGGAGGACGGTAACGGTACCACTGTGACCACGCAGACCACGGACGCTACAGGATTTCAAAATGTCTTATGGTGTCTACTACCAACACATCACCAGCAGATCCTTTAATTCCTGTAAGGTCCATGGTTGAGACGCCGCAGATCGGAGTTGCTGTTCCAACACAAACCGCAGATACTCGATGAGATTGATGTCTGCGGAATTTGGAGGCCAGGACAATACCTGGAAGTCTTTCTCATGTTCTGTGAACCAGTCTCAAATAGTCCGAGTGGTGTGACATGGCGCATTATCCTGCTGAAAGACAGCACCGCCAGAGGGGAAGACCGTTAAAATGAAAGGGTGTACCAGGTCAGCAATGATGTTTAGGTACAATACGATCTAAGCCAGAAGGCCGAGAAGCGATAATGATGTTTAGGTATAGATGTAGACATGTATATTATCTTCTGTACAGCGGCTCCAGGAACATAAGTTCATATCCGTCATGTTACTCTGAGATGATACAAAACTCTGTAGAGCGGCCAGAAACATGTAGTGTTATGTTTACGTATATTATGTGTTGTTTAGTTGTTTCTGGCCTCTTTGCCACCGGGCAGGTGAGCTCCTGGTAAGCATGCCCGGTGCCCGTTTACACAACGAGGAAGTGCGCCACAATTAGATATGTCCTTATCCAAGTGGAGATAGACCATTACAGCCTCAACAGTGAGCGGTGTCTTGCAAAGATAAAATATTGTCTCCTTGAATAGCTCCTAGAAGATCACATAGATTCAGTTTTTTTTTTTCTTTTTTATTTTTTACCTTTATCCTCTCAGGCCTGGCCAACCTGAGGATTGCTGGCACCCACTGGTATTGCACTGCTTCCAGTGGTGTGGGATTTGTCCAATCTTAGACAATTCACTTTTGTTTTTTTTATTTTTTTTCTTCTATTTTCTTTTGCCGTACCAGCTAGAGAAGAAAGTCTTGGCAACTGTGAATTTTTTTTATTTTATTTTATATTTACAACCATTACTTTTTTTTTCTTCTTACTTTTATTTATAATTTAACTTTTTTATTATTTTATTTATTTTATATAATTTTACTACACCTTCATTTTATTTATTTATTTATTTATTTTATTAGTAATTTATTTTTTTACTTTGTATCTATATATATATTTTTTATTATTTTATTTTATTTTACTTCTTTTTTATTTTTTTAATACTGTTTTATTTTATTTTTATTTATTTTTTTATTTTTTTCTACTCTTATCTATAAATTTTTATCTTTGTTTATTTTATTTTACTTTTTTTTTTTTAACTAACTTATTTGTTTTTTAAAATTATGATGTTTAGGTACGTGATAGATGTCAAAGTGCCCGGCACAGGGATGACTGGTCCCAGAGTATCCCAACAGAACATCGCCCAAAGCATGACACCGCCTCCACCGGCTTGTTTTCGTCCACGATGCATCCAAGCACCATCACTTCACCATGTAAACAACGCACACGTACCCGGCCGTCCACATGGTGCAAGAGGAAACGTGATTCATCGGATCAGACGACCTCCTTCCAACCACCCAAGGTCCAGTTTCGATGCTCGCGTGCCGTTGTAGGCGCTATCGCCGGTGAACCGTGGTCAACATGGGCACTCGGAGCAGCCTGCAGCAACCAGTCCCATTTTCAGCAGGGTTCGATAGACTGTGTGTATGTAACACATTACTCCGGTCACCAGCATTCCAAATACCGGGCAGTTGCCCTCTGATTCACAGCCTTTTAAAATCCACAGCTTGCATGATGTTTGTGGAGCAATCGGCTACGGAACATGATATTGTCATGGGGGATGTCTTTGTGTGTGCGCGATGAAAGGAATGTAACGAAATCAGGCGACAACTCAGCGTTGTTATGGGCTATATGAGAGCTTGAAGGACAGGGTGGATGCCCTCGAAGGAACTAAATTGAGAGGCCCATCAAGCTCTCAGCTGCCAACATCAACGCCAGAGCTTGCACCTGGCCTTCACGCAACACAGCAGCAACCCCCAAGGCAGAATGCGCTGGTAGCCTAGTGGTCAGGCGCGCGGGTGCATAGGTACACGTGCCTTGAGTGACCGGGGTTCAAGCCTGTGACTGCTGAATACGGTGCTGTTTCTTGTATTCTGTCTATCTTGTGAACTCCTCTGATCATTTGATCGTCCCGGAGTATAAACAGAAAATTTATTTAACTAGTAGTTGTTGGTGCCTCTATTGTCAGGGAAACGGGGAACATGCTTTGTAAAAAGGATAGGTGAAACAAGACTAGGGACAAAGGTTGATGACGGAGTAGAGCGGATATCATCTTTTAAGGGCACAAAAGGTGATATAGTTGTACACGTTGGCACTAATGACATTAAGAGTAGGAGATCGGAAAATTTACTTAACAAGTACAGGTCACTGTTGAAAAAAAGCCGAGAATTAGGCTTGAATTTGAAAGTGTCTGCAATTCTATACAGACGCGATAGGAGGGAGTATATGCTGAGAGCCTTGTCGATCAATTCGGCCCTGCAAAGATTGTGCAAGGCTCAAGGAGTAGAATTTTTTCCAGCCTGGTCTGTACTTGTTAACAGGAGAGACTGCTTCTCCAGGGATGGGATAAACTTAAATAGAAAGGATGCAATAATATTTGCTGATGCTATCGAGGCAGTGTTAGGTGGGTTGGAAAACTGCTAGCTTGGGGGGATACAAGGACTAATAGATTAGCAATAGCCACTGGCAGAGGTGAAAGTGATTCTTGCACTGCTTCTATTACAATGAGCAGAAGCCTGGAAAACAAGATGCAGGATGTTTCAAAGACTGCTGGAGTCACTGAGGTACAAGTAAACACATGGGTTGTGTTAGGGTAGCTAAGAATAGGAACAGGTGCCTGTATACTTGCGTGTACACCAATGCTAGGAGTTTGGTAAATAAATTTGATGAATTTGAGATATTGCTCAAAGCATGAAAGGCGGATATTGTTGGGATATCAGAGACGTGGTGTCACACAGATATAAGGAATGCAGAACTGGAATTTGGGGAGTACAATGTCTACAGAAAGGATAGACAGGATAGGAAGGAAGGAGGGGTTAAGCTATTAGTTAAGAAACACATAAAATCCAAGGAAGTGAAGCTAGTCGACATCGCTGGACAGTGCGGTGTCGAGTCAGTTTGGTGTGACATAAGCATTGGGAGATCGAAATTGAGAGTAGGAGTATGCTATACGCCTAATGACTCTGATGAGTATAATAAGAAATTGTACAGGGAAATAGAGTGGGACAGTGAATCAGAGAGTTTTATAACGGGGATTTTAATTTCCCAGATATTGACTGGAATTTGTGGGTTGGTCACTCACACACTAGCAAGGCTTTTGTGGATTTATTGGATGATTGTTTTCTACATCAGCATGTTCGGGAGGCAACTAGAGGGAGTAATATTCTTGATTTGATTATCTATAGTGATTCCTCATGCGTTAAGAATCTGCAGATAAAGGAACCACTGAGTGGCAGTCATCACAGTGTGCTGAAGTGGGATTTACTCAAAGAGGTAACTACTATCAGGGGTAAGGGGAAGAATTATTGCTTTCGAAAGGCGACTACGATGGTCTGAGACAGTATTTAAATTCTATACAGTGGGACCAACTGATGTTTCCAACAGCAAATTCAAAATGGAAAGCATTCAGGGAACTTGTCTTGGAAGCTACTAGGCTTTACATACCAACTAAGAAATATTGTTCAAGGTTCAGGGCTAAATGCATGTCAGGTGAACTATTGAGACACTTGGCAGAGAAGAAAAATGCATGGGATGCATATAAATTAACACTTGACACAGAAGCCTATGAGAGATATAAGCTGGTCTGTAACCTAGTCACAAAGGAGATTAGGCAGGCAAAGGCTGATTATGAGACAACTTTGGCAAAGCATGCAAAGAAAAACAGAAAAAGTTCTTTACTTATGAAAACTCTAGAAGGAAGGGGATGAATCAGATTGGTCCACTTGATATCGATGGTTCAACTGCTGATGATCCTGCTCAGGTAGCTAACAAACAAAATGAATATTTTGCATCGACATTCACACATGAGGAGTTATTCAGCGAGGCGAATGCCGGAGGTGTATTCAACTCTGGCAGTAAGCTAGATAATCTTTTAATAACTCAGAGTAAAGTGGAGGAGAAATTGTTGAAGATAAACACAAGAAAGGCACCTGGGGTGGATGGAATCTATCCAGTTATATTAAAGGAGGCAGCAAATGAAGTAAGCAAACCCTTAGCCATAATTATGAGAGCTTCCTTGGACTCCGGGGAGGTAACCATAAACTGGAGATGTGCAAATGTGACCCCAATTCACAAAGGAGGATCAAAGGCTGACACAAGTAATTATAGAGCTGTGAGTTTAACTTCTATTCCAGGAAAATTAATGGAGGCACTGGTTAGAGAAGCACTGCTGGATCATCTAGACAAGGTTTCAGTTATAGATATATCTTTTTTTTTTTTTTTTTTGGCTGGTGCAGCATAAGCCATAGGCTTTCTTGCACCATGCGGCCGTTACTAATACTAATACTAATACTAATACTAATACTATAGCTGGGTCACAGCATGGTTTTGTTAAGGGGAAGTCTTGCCTGACCAATTTGATTGGATACTATGATACAGTCACAAAAGAGCTGGATGCAGAGAATAACTTTGAAATTATATACTTGAATCTTAGAAAGGCTTTTGATACTGTTGCACATGGAAGACTGCTGCACAAATTGGAGCAGTGTGGCATTGGCGGCAAATTGCTGCTATGGATAAAGGGGTGGTTGAGGGGAAGAAGACAGAGAGTGGTAATCAATGGACAATGTTCATCGTGGACTAATGTTATTAGTGGAGTCCCTCAGGGTTCAGTGTTGGGTCCATGATTGTTTTCTGTATTTATAAATAATATTTATGATGGTATATCAAGCTTAATGGCCAAGTTTGCAGACGATACAAAGGTTGGCAGGGTTGTTAAGGACACTACTGACGCTATGCTGCTGCAACAGGATATGGAAAGGTTGAGCAGATGGGCTGAGAGGTGGCAAATGAAGTTTAACATTGACAAATGTAAAGTACTATATATGGGAAACAGCAAACCCACAGCAACTTATCAAATCTGTGGTACTACACTGACAGTGGTAGAGAATGAAAAGGACCTGAGGGTGATTGTGCAGGCAGATATGAAGTTCTCTGACAGTGCAGACGGGCTACAAGAGTAGCTCACGGTGTCTTGTCAATGATATACAGGAATTTCTCTAGCAGGGATAAGGAGGTGATTGTTCCCTTGTATAAGGCAATGGTCAGTCCACACCTTGAGTACTGTATACAGGTCTGGAGGCCTCATTTTAAGAAGATGTAGAGCTGCTGGAACGAGTACAGAGAAGGACAAGATTAGTGAATGGAACAAAGAGTTGTTCTTACGAAGAAAGGCTTAAGTTTTGCAATTTACAGTGTCTGGAGACTAGGCACCAGCGAGGTGATCTGATAGAGGTGTATAAAGCCGTGAATGGTTTTAGCATGTTCAATGCTGATGGGATTCTTTTTCTTCTCAGAATAATCACCTGAGAGTGCATAAATTCAAATTGAGGAAAGACAGATGTAGGATAGATGTGTGGAAATTTGCCTTTAGCCAGCGGGTGGTTGGTTGGTGGAACAGACTTCCATCCGTTGTTGTGGAATTTGATAGCCTAAATAAATTTAAGGCTCAGGTGGACAGGTATTTCGAACGAACGGAGGGGTGAAATGGGAGTGTTTTTTTTTTTTTTTTTTGGCTTATGCTGCATAAGCTTGCTTTCTTGCATCGTATGCCTCTGCTAATGCTAATGGTCATGGGCATAATTTTTCAATGACAGAATCTAGATAGTTCAAGGAGATTTGGATATCTTCAGATGGAGGACAGTAGCGTATGAGAAAGTGACGAGATTTGTACACATGTAGCATTTGGTCTGTTATATCAAGTGAAGTGTTGAATGCCACTATTGCAGATTTTGGCTGGTCTGCAGCAGTATGTATGATCCGGGCAGAAATTCGGAACTCATTAATTTTCAGTTGTGTCGATGGAGACTTCTGGAAAAATTGGGTTCTTGTAAGCAGAGAAATCATAGGAATTCTCAGTCATGCGAACTCGAGCTTCATCTGTGTCATTCTTGGAGCGATGAGCAGTTGCAGTATTGTAATATCCTGATGGTCAGGGAAAGTTACATTAGGGGCAGAGGTCTGGTTGATGTTACTCATTAATGGTTCTTGTTTTAGCCTGTTCCAGTGCTCTAGTGTATTCTGGAAATGAAGTGTCCTTTACAGAGTGATCGTAATCCTTATGACACCTCTTATAGTTGATGCATTTTGGTGTATCCTGTTTTTGTGGACAGTCTGCGTATATATGTCCTCACAAGGCGCAAGGACCACAGAACACTATTTTTTTGATTACAGTCATGGGATGAATGACCAAAAGCCAGGCATATAAAGCACTTGTTCACTATTGTAAACCGACGGTACTTATGGGCTTGATACCCAAGATAAAGTCTGTCCTGTTCAAAAAGACATTTTAGAAATTTTGCAGGGAAGCCAATGACCCAATTTGTTAAGTTGGCTTTAGATTCTGTATTCAACTGAGATTTATGGATTCTTTGACTTCATCAAATTTGAAGCCAAAATTCTGTAGGTGCTTCTAGTATATGTTAGATATGATATCATCTTTTGATAATTCTTTAGGAACGTCATACACAAGTATCGTGGGATCATTCATCTTCGGCTTGGCTGTAGAGACCTTGTTTTTTAATTGTCACAGAAAATCAAAACTTGTCTAGATTATCAGAGCTAGTGGTTTCCAGAACAATGCCTTTATTCTTATTTGTGTGTAAAGATCTAATTTTAATATTTCTGTACTCCTCTCTTGGGTTTTGCAACTGTGTTTTTGATTTCATTCTTGTTTCCATTTTGCGATTATTTGTGGCACGTATGATTTCATTACTTGTTTCCTTTTTGCGATTATTGGTGGCACGTATGATTTCATTACTTGTTTCCATTTTGCGATTATTTGTGGCACGTATGATTTCATTACTTGTTTCCATTTTGCGATTATTTGTGGCACGTATGATTTCATTACTTGTTTCCATTTTGCAATTATTTTTGGCACGTATGATCAATACATTTTGTTTTGGAGTTGTCTGCGAAGTTTGATGCTGTTCATTTGATCTAGGTTGTCTTAGAATATAGTTGTATTCTGCAAGTTGTGGTGAAACAACAGAGTTAGAGTAACTTTTGCACTTCACAGTGTTCAATCCCTGTTGCAGTGTGGTGGCATATGTCCTCTTAGAGGAGTCCGATGGGACTTGAAAATGGCATTCTTGGTAGAGAACTTGTTTTCTAAGTTCTTCTGCTCTTACTTTTAATTTATCTTTTTCTATGAGGAGAGTTGTTGTTATGGCTTCCATTCCAGTCTTTATCCATAATAAAGTATACGGCAGACATTATGTTATTTGCCTCATGGGTGATACAGGCCACCATGTCACGTTTAATCTGTGATGTGGCTTCATTAATAGATGTTAGGGAGTCAGTTATATCCTCTTTATTAATGTAATTGTTATTTTTCGTTATTGTACAATTTTTTGTATCTTCTGCTTTGCTACTGCAGGTGTGCACCTGGCTGGAGTCATCAACAGCACACAAATGCTGTTCTGGCAGATAGGAGCATTTTTGTGTTTAATTTGCTGGTGGGGATGGTTTGCCTCTTTCTTGATTAATAATTTCCCTCAGCTCTTCTAGTTCTGGGAATTCCTGATGGTCTAACCTGTCAACCTGCACCACCAGTCTTCCCTTATCTGACGTTGCACTGTCTGTGGGCCCTTTGCCAGAGGCCCTGAACTTTGGGTGTTCCATTTTGTTTTTGTTGTAGTTTCCAGAAGAGAGTTGAATAATGGTTGGACCCATGGCTTACTTTTAAGGCTGGGATGCTTGGTTTATGTTCTTTGAAAGTCCTCAAGAGGGGATGAAAACTGATTTGGTTTGAGAGATAAGTCTTTTTTATTATCAATTTTGATGGTGCGGTCCTAGAAGGGTATAGATGGTCCTAATGGAAAAAGATCAAGCTGAACCTGGAAGGTCTTAATTCTTATCCAGAAAGAGTAGTTGGATGAAGGTGAGGGGTAAATTAAGACTCCTCTTGGAGGTGGTTGCTGCAACATAGACACTGATACATTTTGTCTCCAATTTTTGTAAATAAATTTGTTTCAAAGGAAAATGGGCTCCTTTCAGAGGTAACAAATGCTGATTCTTTTGAGACCTGTCCTAAGTCTTTGGGTGGTGTAGTTACAGAGAATCACCTGTTCTAGATGACGCTCATCCACATGAGAGTAGTGTGGCAGTTTGGTGTAAATCTGTTTAACAGGAAATTCAATGAAAAGTCTCTTAGGTGCTTATTAGGCACTGGGAGGGCACACTTATATGCTGCTGATCCTGTTGGGATGGCTATTTCTTTCCCAGCAGATCCTATTGGAAAGCTATAGTTCAATTAATATGTCGAAAGCCCTTTTCCAGGGTAGTGATTAGACAAGTGTTATCCATGGTAGAATTTTGAGAGTAAGGCAAATGGGTAGAAATAAGGATGATTTTATCTTAAGAGAAGTAGGCTTTACATACCAACTAAGAAATATTGTTCAAGGTTTAGGCCAAAATGGATGTCAGATGAACTAATGAGGCATATGGCAGAGAAGAAAAATGCATGGGATACATACAAATTAACACATGACACAGAAGCCTATGATAGATACAAGTTGATATGCAAAAAGTTACAAAGGAGGTTAGGCAGGCGAAGGCAGATTACGAGAAATCCTTGGCAAGGGATGCAAAGAAAAACAGCAAAGAGTTCTTTACTTATGTAAACTCTAGAAGGAAGGGGATGAATCAGATTGGTCCACTTGATATTGATGGGTCAAGTGTTGATGATCCTGCTCAGGTAGCTAACAAACTAAATGAATATTTTGCATCGACATTCACACATGAGGAGTTATTCAGCGAGGGGAATGCCAGAGGTGTATTCAACTCTAGCAGTAAGCTACAGAATCTTGAAATAACTGGGAGTAAAGTGGAGGAGAAACTGTTGAAGATAAACACAAGAAAGGCACCTGGGATGGATGGGATCTATCCAGTTATATTAAAGGAGGCAGCAAAGGAAGTAAGCAAACCCTTAGCCATAATTATGAGAGCTTCCTTGGACTCAGGGGAGGTACCCATAGACTGGAAATGTGCAAATGTGACCCCAATTCACAAAGGAGGATCAAAGGCTGACACAAGTAATTATAGACCTGTGAGCTTAACTTCTGTTCCAGGAAAATTAATGGAGGCACTGGTTAAAGAAGCAATGCAGGATCATTTAGACAAGACTTCAGTTATAGCTCAGACACAGCATGGTTTTGTTAAGGGGGAGTCTTGCCTGACCAACTTGATTGGATACTATGATGCAGTCACAAAAGAACTGGATGCAGGGAATAACTTTGATATTATATACTTGGATCTCAGAAAGGCTTTTGATACTGTTGCACATGGAAGACTGCTACACAAATTGGAGCAGTGTGACATTGGAGGCAAATTGCTGCTATGGATAAAGGGGTGGTTGAGGGGGAGAAGACAGAGAGTGGTAATCAATGGACACTGCTCATCGTGGACTGATGTTATTAGTGGAGCCCCTCAGGGCTCAGTGTTGGGTCCATTATTGTTTTCTGTATTTATAAATGATATTGATGATGGTATATCGGGCTTAATGTCGAAGTTTGCAGACGATACAAAGGTTGGCAGGGTTGTCAAGGACACTACTGACACTATGCTGCTGCAACAGGATCTGGAAAGGTTGAGCAGATGGGCTGAGAGGTGGCAAATGAAGTTTAACATTGACAAATGTAAAGTATTACACATGGGAAACAGCAACCCCAGAGCAACGGATCAACTCTGTGGTACAACACTGACAGTGGTAGAGAATGAAAGGGACTTGGGGGTGGTTGTGCAGGCAGATATGAAGTTCTCTGAGCAGTGCAGACGGGCTGCAAGAGTAGCTCATGGAGTATTGTCAATGATATACAGGAATTTTTCCAGCAGGGATAAGGAGGTGATTATTCCATTGTATAAGGCGATGGTCAGGCCACACCTAGAGTACTGTATACAGGTCTGGAGGCCTCATTTCAAGAAGGATGTAGAGCTGCTGGAACGAGTACAGAGAAGGGCAACAAGATTAGTGAATGGAACAAAGGGGTGCTCTTACGAAGAAAGGCTTAAGTTTTGCAAATTACAGTGTCTGGAGACTAGGCACCAGCGAGGTGATCTGATAGAGGTGTATAAAGCCTTGAATGGTTTAAGCATGCTCAATGCTGATGGGATTCTTCCTCTAGCTCAGAAAAATCACCTGAGAGGGCATAAATTCAAATTGCGGAAAGACAGATGTAGGATAGACGTGCGGAAATTTGCCTTTAGCCAGCGGGTGGTTGGTTGGTGGAACAGACTTCCATCCCTTGTGGTGGAGGTTGATAGCCTAAATAAGTTTAAGGCTCAGCTGGACAGGTATTTTGAACGAACAGAGGGGTGAAGTGGAAGTGGTTTTTTTTTTTTTTTTTTTTGGCTGATGCTGCATAAGCTTGCTTTCTTGCATCAAATGCCTCTACTAATGCTAATGCTAATGCTAAAGTCCTGATGAGTGTTTTGAAGTGCTTATTGTTGGAATCCGTTAAGTAGTTGATTAGTTATGGGAGTTTGAAGTTGACTACTAACCTCAATAGACTTAGCATGGGGTGGGACAGAATTTTTTGGGAATACTGATGATTCCGATTCAGAGAAGCGATTTCTGATCGATGCTGGTTTCGCTCGTGTTCAATGATGATTTATCTTGATGGGGTTACAAAGTTATTTTTTCTTGGAAGTTACGATATCATTACACTATCCAATATGGCGGAGAACAAAGGCAAGTACATCGTCAGGGGTTTGTCTCAAGAAATACTGTCAAAATAATTTGTGAAAATAGTCTCAAGAGAAAGTTCAGTCTTTTTAGTCAAGGCAAGCCCACAGCCCAGTATATAAAGCCGGAAATTCAAAGCGGCAGATGATCGAGAGTGACGGTACAGCCTCGCTAATGTCAATCCTATGACTAACCATTGGTCACTGACATAAGAACAACGTTAGATTCGATCTACGAATTTCCAACCTTCCCCATGAGATAGACACTTGAAATTTTACTTTCATGTACCTCAAATAATTCTATATCAGGTACACATCTTGGCGTTATCTGGAAACTCGATAGTTCGAAGTTTTTGATAATTAATTCGGAGCACTGAAATATGCAGCCACCATTACATATAGAGGGTTGTTATTTGGTTTTTAGGAGCATTAGCAACTAAGGCCATATTGCTCCGGGATATGCGGTGGTCATTCCCTGACCTTTCCGCATCCTCCATATTTGGTGGTGACGGGCTCGAACCCCGGTCTAATCAAGGAGCGTGTGCTACGCACTGCTGCTCCTTCCCAACTGGCTACAGAGGCTCCTCATATAGAGGGCGTATTTTCCCTATTGATAGAAGTCATAAAGGAGGAAGGTTTAAGTTTGGATCAAGTGTGACAAAAGGTTTAAATTATCGAATGCTTCCGACAAAAATGCTCACGTCACAAGAAGAAAAAGCAGAGCCCAGGTATAAATGTAGTAAGGAGAGACTGACAGTGTTGGCATGTTCAAATGTTTCAGGAAGTCACAAGCATAAGTTGCTACTTATTGGAAAGGCTAAGAAACCAAGAGCCTTCAAATACGTATATGTGGAGTCTTCCTTGTAAGTATGCTAACCAATCAAATGCATGGATGGATTTATGTTTGTTGAAAAAATGGTTCCGTGAAAACTTCGTTCCTGCAACAAAGAAGTTTTTGGCAGAAATAAACTCCCAGAAAAAGCACTGTTGCTTCTGGACAATGCACCATCTCATCCAGATGAAACTGAACTAGTCTCTGGTGACATTAAAACTCTTTTTTTTTTTTTTTTTGCCTCCTAATGTAACGTCTCTAATCCAGCCACTAGATCAAAGTGTCCTGGAGACTTTGAAACGGAACTAGAGACGACGACTTAAAACAACTCCTGGAAGATCTCGAAAATGGTGGAACTGTTGCTGAAAGCCTTAAAAACAAAAATGTGAAAAATGTCATTTACTAGCCGGAAAAATAATGGGAAAAAGAAAAAACATCAACTCTCGTGAAGTCCTGTAAAAAAATTCTCGTGAAACCGAGGAAGAAGATAATGAAGAAGATAATCTTCCACTTATAGAGCTAGTAAAAAATCTTCCAAATTCAGAACCTATTACGGCAGAAGACATTCAAGATTGGATGAATGAGGATGGCAACAATGACATGATTATAAATTTAGTGAGTGAGGGAAAACAAGAGTGAAGACGAGGATGATGTGTGTGTCCAGGAGAAGGCTCAAAAATTTCGCATACGGTAGGTCTAAATGCGATTGAACAGCAGAATGAGAGTATGCCCGTTGATCTACTTTGTTGAGATGCCTGAGAAACATTGCAGCAAACAAGCGAGGAACTTCTTTAAAACAGATGACTTTGAAAGACTTTTTTCTAAAGCCTGATGCTGTAATCACGTGATGCATGTACACTTCAATAATAAATAAATCTTTATTGTGAAGTAGAGTTACAGCACAATATCCCATCACGGCGACGAGCGCCAGGGGTTCACATATAGCAGTTAGGGAAAAGATAAGTAAGGCGTACAAATACACGAGGCTACAGAATACAGCGAACACATACACGAGGCTACAGAATACAGCGAACACATACAAAAGGCTACAAAATACTGATCACAAATGCAAAAGAAATACAAATACATAAAAACACAGAGCTAGACACAAATACAGAAATAAATACAACTTGGCAATATATCAGGGTTCAAGGGTTTTGATAAAGTTGTGTCTGTCCTTCTTGTTACTTATTATGCTGTCGATGTCGGCGTCCACACGATTGAGGGCAGCGAGCATCTGCTTGGGAAGAAATCTCTCAGTGAGTGCAAGCCTGTTGTGGTGAGCCACGAGTGCTGGTACCGACCTTAGGCTTGGCTGTGGAATCCTCCAAGAGCAAGCGTTCCAAATATTTGGAGATGATATCTGGCCTGTGATGAGTTTGGCTGTGAACACCAGCCTCTTTTCCACGATCAGGAACTTCTTCCTAGGGATGTCGAGTGCTTGTGGTTGTGGTAGCGGGAGGTAGCCGAAGCTTGTTATTGGCCTATTTCAGTAACCAGTATTCAGCGGTGTACACCTGCTTGAGGTTTGTATGTGCAGCGGAGGCCCATATTTCTGAACCATAGAGAATGGCGGGGTAGACGGTGGAGGTGATGAACCTTTTAACAGTGACAGGATGTTGGACGTGTAGCAGCTGCTGCTTTGAGATCCACCGTAGACGAGAGAATTTGGTACTGATTTTGTCAAACAGAACGCCAAGGTCCGTGTGCGAGGGTACATTTTGTATTCGTACCCCTGCGAGTGAAACGTTGAGTACTGTCGGCATGGATTTAAGGGAGAATATAACCTGAGCAGACTTCAGTGGGTTGATTTTTAGATTGAAGTTTGCCAGGTACAATTCTATATCCTTAAGTTGGGAATTGATCCTGTTGCTGAGATGGGTTAATTTGAGTCAGCAGTTTGAGGTTATCGGCATAGCATAGGAGACCATTCGTTGAGACAATAATGGGCACGATGATAGCTGTGAACAGGACACCGGATAGGACTCCCCCCCCCCGCCTGCGGTACTCCAGCAGTAATGTTGCAGGACAGGGTGTGTTGTTGTCGATGGAGAATAAGTACCCTGCGACAGAGAAGAGATTCCAAAAAGAACAGCATATCACCTCGAATGTAAAATTTCTCCTTAAGTAGGAGGAGCAAGGCCGGGATCGATACGGAATCAAAGGCTGCGCTTATGTCGAGATACGTGGTTGCTAGCTCAGCTCTTAGTTCGAATGCTGAGAGGATGCATTCTGTGGTGGCTGCCAAGTTAGTGATTGATGATTTTCCTGTGATGTCTTTAGTGGATTTCAGGTGGTTTCGTCTGGAGGATTTGTTGAGTGATTGTGGGTAGCAAAGCCTTTTCAAGAGTTTTTAACAGACAAGAGGCAATTGATATGGGTCTGAACTGGCTGACGTTTGTGGCAAATTGATTTTTAGGGATGGGGTACACTCTGTACTTATTCCACTGGGGTGGGAAATAATGCTCAGTGAGGCATCTGTTGTAGATCGAGAGAAGAGGTTCTATGATGAATGTGCTCAAGCATTTGATCATAAATTGCGGAATTCCATCCTCCACAACAGTGGCTGTTGTGGGAAGGGCACTGATGGCACGTATGAGCTCCTGTTTCGTGATCTCGATAGTCCATAGGACATCTGAAGGTTTTCATAGTCAGGCTGGACAACTGTAGATGAGACTGTGGTTGTATTTGAAAACCTGGTGATGTATTTTAGCCATTCTTGAGGATCAAGCATATGATTGAATCCACCATGTGGGGCAGCATAGAATGGCTTTCCTTTCCTCAGAGTGCGGTTAAGATTTACTTGGATTGCAGCAGCTTTCTTTCGATTAAAGTGGGCCCTGGCGCGGGAAAAGGCGATTCTGTCTTGACTGCCATTCGTAAGCTTCCATTTCTTATGTAGGACTTGTTTCATTTTGAAGCTGTTGTTGTGGTCAGCAGTCCACCACGATCTGGAATGGGGAGTTACTGTTACTAGTTTGGTGGCAGCATAGTGGGTGACAGATTTAATCCAGTTAGATAAGAGTGTCACTGCGAGGCTGAGGTCGCAGTCATAGAGGACATCCCAAGGAATGCAGGATGCTGCTTCTACACAGAGTTGAGGATTAAGGTATTTAGGTGCTGAAACGTATTTGACTATTTTGTTGTCAGAGATGTTGAAGTTTGGCACCTGGAATGACCATGTCAAAACTATAGGCTGGTGATCGGACAAGGGACAAGGTATTCTTGTATTGATTGCGGCCTCCAGGGTTATCCCTATATACCGCTGTTGCATCTGTAGGTTATTTATAGCCGGCAAGTGTGTGTGTGTAAGTATATATGTGTGTTGTGATGGTTGTTGTTTGCCGGCCATGGAGTCTTAGCAGCCGGGAGGCAGGGAGCAAGCTACCTGCGTCCCGACTCCCGTCCCTAGCCACGTGGACGCGTTCCAGGAACTATCTAAATTACACTAAGTGGGATTCCAACAAGTGGAATCCCAGTTATAATAAATAAGGAATAGGGAGGATAAAGCAGGAGAAAAGAAAGTAGAAGAAGAAAAGTGAGCAAAACACTCTCAGAAAAAGAAGAAATAGGAAAGTGGAAAACACTAGTTGGAAAATCTAACAAGCGAGAGAGCTTGAAGAGGTAAAATTTTGAAGCCCGAAGGCTTGTAATTTTGAAAGAAAGATTCTCCTAGCCGGGAAGGAAGCTCAACCTGCACCGACAAGGGGAAAAAGAAGTCTCAAGAAAAGAACATTGGTAATGTACAAGTGGCTATTAGATAGCCACTTAAAAGAATAAATTAAGTTAAATAATAAATACTTATGTCACCGATATGAAACATAACAGTAAACATATTAACAAATTACACTGCATAAGCAGAGAGTAAAATATACAATATTTACAAACTAAGTAATTAAAATCTTAGCTGAAAACTAGTCAACCAAGACGTTAACAGAAATAGTCAATCAGAAGAAATGCAGAAACATATATACAAAACACAAAGAGACAAACAGAACTCGCCCAAGGCAAAGATATGCCAAAGGCACAACCAATAAATACTATACAAATAAATTAGTTAACCGAATCAAAAGCAATTCTAAATTTAAATCTAAGTATAACAAATCAAAATAATAAGTTAAGTATTAAACAATATTTAATGAATATGCAGAGAAAATGTCTCTGCACAAGTAATCTAATCTATAAACATATATACATAACCAGTAAGTGCAAAGCTGCGAAAAACAAAACTTGTTTCAAATAACAAGACACGTAGAATTAAAAATAATGCATAGGTAAGCATTTAAAAAAAAAAAAAAAAAAAAAAAACTCAACCTGCAGGGCTGAACAAAGGCTAAAACTATACATTTTCCACTGCAACTGGCAGTAGAAAAGAAAATAATGCCAAGACTGGAGGAGGAGAACGACGCCTCCAACCAGTCAGCCAACAAAGTAATTGGATCTGAGAGGGCGGGGAGAGTTCCATCCCACCCCTCAGAACCAAAACCCATTTAAACTAAAAATGCTAGACCAAGAACTATATGGTACTAGCAAAAACCCAACTGATTGCAGCTGGAATCAGGCAGGAAAAAGAAAAATACAACAAATAATCAGCCCCGCAGGAAAACAAAATTAAATCAAAACACAAGCAGCAAGAGACGCAGCCAGCAGCCCCAGCAGTAAAACAGCATAGAGAGGAAAATCATCTCACTCAACCAGAACAGCCAACTGAAGGTTGGCTGTTCTGGTTGAGTGAGATGATTTTCGCGAGCAGGGAGAGGTCCGTCCCACTCCTCAGAGCCAAACAGACAACGCAAGAAGAGAAAAACTGTCTCTTCAACATAATAATGAGCTAACTACACAAGTAATGTACAATATAAACATTTAAGATTAACAACTGCTGATTCAAAAACACAATAAAATCAGTTACTCTCAATTCTGAGAGCAAACAGCAAATCAAACAAAAGCACCATGATATTAACAAGATAATTACAGTATTTACAAAATACATACAATTTAACACAGAAAATCATTTCAGGCAACCCGGACAGAGTTCGAAGTGGGAGAGGGGAGGTCCATCTCTCCCACTCGTCCAGGCGAAACCTGAAACAAGTCTCCAGAAAAAGACGCAAAAACTCTGCGTCCAAAACACAAGGCCATTTAGGTAAGGAAGAAACTTCTCTCAAAAAAAAAAAAAAAAAAATGAATACAGTAATATATATAAATATTAAGAACAAATAGTGTGACATAGTGACATAGTGTTTTTTTGACAAGCGGCATCGGTGCTTTCGCACAACTCCGCATTTGAATCTCTTGTGAAGTAAGACAGTACAGTACTGTCAAGGCCAGATAGCATATGTTAGTGTATGTTCATGTTTGCTTAGTGCGTGTTATGTTGTTCATCTGGCCGCTTAGCCTAGGGTCCGTGGAACACCACAGACCCCTAGTTACCGTCACCGGCACTGGGAGCCGGACCAGGTATGTGGGAAGAGAACTCTGGCTGGCTGCCCCTGGGGTTAGCCTGAGCTTCCCAGGGAGAGCCAAAAAAAAAAAAATAAAAAAAAAATAAATAAATAATAAAAATAAATAATAATAAAATAAAATAAAAAAAATAATAATAAAAAAATGAAAAAAATTAAAAAATATATATATATATAATAAAAATAATAAACAAATAAGTAAAAAAAATAATAAATAAATAAAAATTAAAATAAAAAAATAATAAAATATATAAATAAAAAATAAAATAAAAATAAAAAAATATATAAATAAAAAATAAAATAAAAATAAAAAATATATAAATAAAAAATAAAAATAAAAAATAAAATTTTTTTTTTAACTAGGAGAAGGGGTGAGAGATTGAGGTGAAGAAAGAAGGTAAGCAGAAGAAAGAGGGCGAGGTAGGGTGGACTCCCCCGAGCCCACCCTACCTCAGGAAGAAGAGAAAAGATTGTGAGGTCAAGTGACCCACAAAGTCAGATTGCCTAATAGCATGACCCTGCATTTGATGTCAAATGCCAGTCCCACTCCCAGAGGAGTATTTATATCAGTTCCTACACAAGTAGGAAAATCAGATATTGTCCTACACCTTGAAGAGAAGAGGTGCCGGCAAGTGAGTGGGTGCCACATTGGGCAAGGGGCCCAGTGTCAGCAATTTAATCTTCTTCATCAAGGGTGACTTGTAGGCAATGAGCAGTGTCCCACACTGGGTAGAGGACTTGGATAATCTTCTCTTAGGGGATGAGAGGAGGCACATGGATTCATGAAGCTAGAGGATTGTTTGGAGTTCTTGTGTCTATTGTAGAAAAGTCCGTTTTGGGTTCGTGGGTTTGTCAGATAGCTTCCTTTGTGAACGTCGAGAGATTCCTGTTAGGTCAGGATAAAGATCAATATCCTATTTGTGTTTTCTTTGATTCCATTCAGGATATGTTCTGTGAATTGAGTTTTGGGTTCATTATAAGATGGGGGTGCGTTGAACAGATTGCTGTAGGTGAATTTGACGCATTTCAAATACAGTCTGGGCAAAAGTAGTGAAGGCTTTGTAGTTGGTTTCGTCAATTATGTAGAGATGTTCCTGCCCACTGGGTATATTTCCAGTTCTGGTAATTAGGAGAGTTCTGGGTAAATCATAAAGAGGGCAATTATACATGAGGTGAATCCAGTCTTCATTGTCGCCGCATGTGCAGAGAGGAGAATCGGTGAGACCAAGGGCATGCAGCTTGGCCCGAAACGATCCATGACCAGTGAGGAAGAACGAGACGTGAAGGCCTGGTGAGTACCACGGAGGAGGTTTTGGTGCAATTATCATAACTTGTGGATGACCTTAGCTGCCAATGCGCCATTAAAAACCAAATCATAACTTGTGGAAGAAATCTTTTAGTTGTTTCACCTTTGGTTGTTTGCTCCCAAGATCTTTGCCAATGCTGGAAGAGCTTAGAGTAAATCTGTTTCATTTCGTTTTTTGGATCATTAGCTAGATCGAGTGTTATATCCAGAATGGTGGTGGGAATTCCTCTCTTTATGCGGTATGCAAGGCCGCGACGAATAACCTCCAGGTCCAGAGGAAGAGTACCTGCTAAGACCTGCAGGGCAGGATTACTGACTGTGCGGCAAGCTCTAGTCACAGTGAGTAGGATATTGCGTTGAATTGTATGTAGCTTTGCTTTATTACGGGCAATGATGGCACGAGGGAACCATATGGCTGCACCATAGCACACAGCTGGTAAGAAGATGGTTTTGTAAAGTAGCATGAGAGTCCTCCTCTTCAAACCCAGTCTGTTCTGCTAATTCTTACGATCATGGCAATATAACGACGTATTTTGTTGGAGAGGTAATTAAGACGAGGTAAGAATGTTAATCGGGAGTCGAAGGTTACTCCTAGATATCTTAGTTCTGTTTGGAGTTGCAATGTCTGCCCAGGGATATTAATTTTGGGCGGTCTTCTGATGTCCAAGGATCCTTTGAGGAGGATAGTCTTCGTTTTTCCCCAGAGATGACTAACTTGTGGTTGTTTGCCCAATTTTGGAGGATCGTTAAGGCAGGGGAGGCAATTTGCCCAAGCTGAGTTCTAGAATCAGCTTTGATAAGGAGGATGAGGTCATCTGCATAGGCCATGCAGTCCACAGGACCTAGATCCATAAGAAGGAATTCATCTAGTATCAAGTCCCAGAAGTAGGGCCCAAGAACACCCTCTAACAACTGGTCGGGAGGTTTTCTGAAAATTTGTTTGAACAGTTACTGAGTGGTTGAAGAGGTAGTTCTGGAGACAGCGGTAGAGGTTGAGTGGAATATTGAGTCGATGTAATCTCCTGACAATGCTGGGCCACCAGATGGAATCAAAGGCACCAGCAAAGTCAATGGAGATAGCCAGTAGCTATTTTTCTGTGGTTGAGTTTGCTGTGTTGAGGAGATTGTTCATAGCGTCTTCAGTGGAGCATCCTGGCTTAAAGCCATACTGCTTTGGAGAGTCTAAGTTGGCTGTCTGGTAGTAGGTGGATAATCTGGATTGAAGCAGCCGCTCCATTACCTTTCCCAAGACCGGGTGAAGAGCAATGGGGCGGTAAGATTTGGGTAGAGTAGGATCTTTATCTGTACCTTTTAGGATGAGTCGAAGCACTGTCTGTTTCCAAGAATCAGGGAAAATTCCTTTCGCAAGGCATTTGTTGAACAGTGCTAATAGGTGGTTTGGGAGATGTGTTGCTGCTTTCTTGATGACCTCAGCCTCAATATTATCATCACCAGGGCATTTATTTATTTTTGTTCTGTCAAGTGCTTTGTTCATTTCCTCAGAGGTGAAAGGAGGTTCTATTTTATTGTTGGAGAAGGCCTGGTTGTCTTGTTTAATTTGCTTTTGTTCATCATTGAGGGGACTCTCATCAGTCTGAAGTAGGGCATTCAGAATATTATTCATGGATTCAGCCCATGTGTGTGTGTGTGTGTGTGTGTGTTGGATTGCCATCAGGAGTCATGGTTGCATTTAACATCTCTCCCCTGGGCAGCTTGTTCATAACAATGCGATAAACGACCCCCCCCCCCCCAAGGATCTGCGTTTCCAGTAGTTGTCACAAGGTTCTGCCAAGACACTTTCTTTTTCTGCCGAATGAGGCTTGTGTAGTCGTTACGATATCTTCTATATGCTTCCCGTAGAGCCTGGACCTCAGCAGGAGGCCAGGAGTGCCTCGCTCTCTGGAAGACTTTTCGGGCAGTGTGGACTTGGTGCCTTAGGTTTTCTAGTTCCCTGCACCACCAAGGGACTGCTTTTAGGTGTTTCTGACGTTTTTTCATAGTTCTCTCACATGCTTGTTGGATTGTGCTTGTTAGGAGGGAGAGGTGCTCCTGTGGATCAAGATGGTTTAGTTGGGATGTATCCATTTGTAGCTTTGATTTTATATTGTCCTTGAAGGCATTCCAATCAGCTGTTTTGGTGGAGTATCTGATGATATCGTGGTATATGGGAGGAGTACTATCAAGTTGTCTCGATAGATGGAAGGAGATGGCCCTGTGGTCTGAGGTGGTCCAGGCCTCATGAACCATCCATGATGAGAACTTTTGTGCGATGGACCGTGTGGCGAGGGTAACGTCAATGTTGCTTTCCCACAGGGTATTGCTGAAGGTAGAAAGGTGATGTGGATTGTTAAGGACCTCAAATGGAGAAGATGAAAGGAAATCTTCTAATCGCTGTCCATTCTGGGAAACTACGTGACCATCCACCTGGCTATGCCACAAGCGAGATCTACAATTGGCATCCAATCGTTACTAGGATTTTGCTGGAAGGTAAGAGAGTTATGACTGACTGGAGATATTCAATATATGGTGCGGTATCAGTTCGTGGTCGGCAGTACAATGAGACTACGTGCAGAGAGCCTTGTTGGCAGATAATGTGTGCACAAACACCAAAGGGGGTGCATAAGGAGTCGATCTTTGTGACTGTAATTGTAGTATTCCTAATAATGATGGCTGTCCATGGAGTATCTGTGGTTGTCTCAACGATCCTATATGCGCGAGTGTAGCCCTGTACCCGTCCCTTGTGGGTGTAGGGCTCTTGAGCGCAGAGGATATCAATTTCTTCATCATCCATTTTCATTCTAATTTGTTCGACCACATTTCTGGCTCTTTGGGCATTCAGTTGGAGAATTTTGAGGACGTTGGTGGAATGGCGATTATGGTGTACAGCCATATCGGTTTTGTTCTGGATGGTTCTCAATACTCTTAAATAGATTGGACATTTGGCATCGCGGACGGAGTGATTGGGATCATTTTGCTGCTTTGCAGTTGGCACAGTTAGGGGCTCGATTTTTGTTTGGACAATTGTTGTAGGTGTGTCCGCGTTCAGCACAGTGGCCACAGGTGAAGTCTTGTCGGGCACAGACATGGGATGTGTGTCCAAATCGGAGACATTTAAAGCACTTGATGGTAGGTATGTGCTCCTTGAACCGGCAAGAGCTCCAGCCGATAAATATTCGTTGTTTTTGGGATAATATTTTCCATATATTCGGGGAGAATTCGACTACCCAGTTGCAACAAGTACCCAATCTGGATTTGGTGGAGTACTTGACTTTCAGTTCACTTTGAATTTCATGTCTAGTGATATGATCAGCAAGGTTCCGTCATATATTTCCTCGAGGAGGTCATCTTTGGAAATTCCTTTTTCGACATCAAAGATTACAATGGATGGGCCTTTTGGTTTGGGTATCTCAGCGCTAAGACCAAGTTCATTTATCTGTGGGATTTGGATAATGTTTTCTGCATCTTTTTGGAAGCAGTCTCAATGATGATCCCAGAATTACGGATTTTTCTGAGGCTTTTAATTTTTATGGTTTTCATTTGAGGTTTCAAGTTGGTAGTAACAACCTCCTTGACAGCCTCGCTTGAAGTAAAGCAACCTTCTTGGGTCGCACGAAGGATGACTAGGTTTTGTTCTCTATTCTGTCTGGTATTGGGAGGGGCAAATAGCTTATCTGCCATTGGTTGGATCCTCAGCGCATCTGAATAGGACCGGGGGCGCTGTGGCATTTCACTTGGTTCCCGGTTCTTGGTCTGGTGATAATCATTAACCGTGATATTCGGTGCACTGTCCGTAAGGTGGCAGCCAATACTGGCTGGTGGTAAGGCAGTGTGATTGGGAGGATGGGCATTAATTTTTGGCCACTGTACCATAGCAGCATAGGTTGATTCTGCGATAGATGTAGGGAGAAGTGCTGGTCGTGTCTGGCGGTTTGATTGTGCTGTCAGATCTGGGAGCAAAGAGTTCTGAGCTGGACTGCTGAGGGCCTTTGTCAAAGTATAATTTGTTTCCCTCAGTTGTTCATTGATTGCTCTTAGTTGTTCATTTAGTATTAAGTCATGTAACATTTTCTCGAGGGTACCCCAGCAGCCTGTAACTTTTTGGGCAGCTGGCTTGATTACTCTGCTTCCTTCAAAGCGAAGGCAGCATTCCATCATGGACCCGAGTATCATAATTTTCTCCAAGTGAGAGCAATCCTTATCTAGTGAGGACTGCATGGAGTTCAGTTCTTCTTCTAGGTTCTCCCAGAGAGCAGCTGAAGGAGCGCAGGTTTTAGTGGATTTCTTGATTTTTTTTTTGGGTTTTAGCCGTGTTTTCGCTCAGCTGGAGGGGTGCAGTTGTTCATATTGGTGTCCACACTCGCCACCTCCTCATCAACAATAATATTACTATTATTTGGATCCCGTTGCAAGGAAACATCAGTGCCTAACTTAGCTGGTTTGCTGTTGAGCCGTTTAATCAGAACTGAGTTTGGGCAGGTGTTTTCAAGTAATTCCTCGTTGCTTGAGGTGTGCCGTTCTCTGCATGAAGGGCGCAATAGCACAAATACGGGAGTACTGTTTCCCGTTTGAATTTTTGACATATTATTTAATTTTATTGTTCTTTATTATTACTATTTTATTTATTATCAATTATTTATTATTATTCACCTATTATTATTTATCCATTTATTATTATTATTATTATTATTTATTTATTATTATTAATTTAATTTTATTTTTTAAGTTGTTCAAAACAGCTAGAATTTATAGCCAATTAGCAGGAAGCTTCTTAATGCCAACTTAAACAATATGGTGAGAACAAAGGAGACTGGCGATAAACATGGTAAAAGGTAAAATAAACTGCTAGGATCTAAAATAAAGACGTTGTATGTGAGTTGACCAGTTTAAAAGTTTCCTGGGAGAACTCCGTTCCCAGTCAGTTTCACAGTTTACACGTTTCACTGCCTCAGTGACACTATCGCTACGGCGACCATGTGGGTTTCCATAGGGAAGATACGACGATATATTTCACTTGCTTGTAAAATGGCCTTCCCACATCAAATAAAAGATAAAATTTTACCTGCAGGTAGAAAAAGCGATGCTGCATCCACTGAAATGGTCGTCACAGTCCAGGGAATTGATAATCCAAAGTAGAATCCGTATTTTATGGGAACACTCTAAACATCATTGCAACAGCCGCTCTTCTCCGGAAGACACTATTAGCAAAAGAAGAGAAGGCAGAAAGAGTCCGCCGACCCAACCAGGCGCCAAAAATCATCTAAATTATATACATTTGTGCAGATAGACAATTGTTGTCTTAAATCCACATATAAATTACAATGTAGGACAATATGTTCAACCGTCTCCTCAGAGCCACAAGAGCAGAGAGGAGAGGGGAGGGGACGAGTCCAAATCTATACAAACGAGAATTAATTCCATGTCCCGTGATTAAGAAAGTGGGAAATAACCCAAGTTGAAGCCAGTTAAAATTTTTATCTTTAATAAAAACACGAGGAAAGAAAGAGTATGTGACTCTGCTGAGATAGGAATCATCCTAAGAGTGTTGCCACTCTTCCAAAGCAAGATTGGAAAGCCTGGCCAGATCAACGTTTGTAGAGTTCTCATAATTATTAGCAAAATCTCCCACCGAGGCAGGAGAGAGAGATTTCCTATGGTAAGACAAGAAATGCAATATAATTTCCAGGTAGATAGGGAGACGACCATTAATAACAAGCAGGGCATCAGTAGAAACAGTTCTACATGCCCTGCAAGTATACAGAAGGAAGGACCGCTGCGCCTGCAGAAGGTATTTTTGGACCAGTGAATTAAGAATTCTGAAGCCCCAAGTGCCGGCACCATAGCAGACGATGGGGATGAAGATACACTTGTAGTAAAGACCAAGAGAAGACGACTTAAGATTCCAGAGGGAACGGGCAAGACGCAACAGCCAGCCGGTAAGAGAACGGATTTTCTGCCGAAGGTACTTACAATGGGGAATGAAAGATAAACGATCATCAATCATCACCCCAAGGTATTTATATTCACTTTCCAATTTAACAGCCTGGTCAAGAATTTTAACCACAGGGGGACGATTACGATTCAGTAGGCCTTTCAGAAGAACCTGTTTAGTTTTAGGGACTGAAATGGAGTTTCTGGAGGGAACACCACATGTGAAGATCATCCAAGATGCGGTTTGCTTTAATTTCCAATTCAAGACGAGAATTCCCAGGTACAAGCAAGGCAAGATCGTCGGCGTAGGCAATGTTGACAATATCATCATGAGGGGCATTTAGCCATCCATCAAGGACCACGTTCCAGCAAACAGGGCCAAGAACGGATCCCTGAGGACAACCCCTAGAAACCAGCCTTGTAACTGAGCAAAAACCGGAGGAGACCACAAGGCTTCTATTATCGAAATAACTGGAAATTAGTTTGTAGATAGGACAGGAGACCTCGGCCTCCCGAAACTTCGCCAGGACACTCTGCCACCATAAGGTGTCAAAGGCCCCTTTGAAGTCTACAAAGAGACCGAGAACGTATTTAGGAGATGCTCGAACAGTGCCCAGGAGAAGATTAATTGCATCTGTAGTTGATTTACCTTGCGTGAAACCAAACTGGGAAGAACAAAGATTTTTTGAGTTATAGTAACCCTTGAAACCAGAAGTTTTTCCAACAACTTGCCAAGAAAAGGAAGAAGGGAAATTGGACGATAAGAAGGAGTCAACTGGATTGCCATGACTCTTGAGGATTTTTAAGTTGGCAATTTTCTACCGATCAGGGTAAACACCAAACCTAAGGCAAGAATCCATAAGGATAGAAATAAGGACAGGTTTGATTTTCCAGATTCTTTTAATCACAGAAACCTCCATGAGGTCCAGACCTGGACTTTTGCCAATAGTAAGGGTATTAATGGCAGAATCAATTTCTATATTAGTGAAGGGATCCTCAGAAGAAGAGCCCTCAAACACAAGATGCTGTAATCTAAAAAGAGTTTGTTCATTGCTCTCAGGAACCGAGATGTCCCGGAGAAGCAATTCATCCAAGATGACATCAACAGATGCCGACCAAGTTAAAGTTTCAGTGGAATTTGGAACATGGATCGAGGTCTGAGGAATATGTGGGTGGAGTTTAGAGGCAAATGACTTTATAGGGTCAACCACAAGGATCTGATTTAATAGTTCTTTCCACGAGACGAGCCCAAGCCTGGGCCTTCTCCTCTCTAATACTGTTAAAATATCTGTTGCGAGCTGCCTTATACAAGTCAGCAAGCCTGTTTACTTCAATTGATGGCCTGTTATTCCTTTTAGCGAGGGAAATCATGATTAACTGGAGAGGAAGAAGGCCTAACGGTGTTGACCAGGTCAAAAGTGATAGGGTGATGGTCACTGCTCGACCAAGAAGTATGAACCGACCAATTATTTATACCGAAAGAAAAAGCACGATTTGAAAGTGTGAGGTGATCGGTGCTCGACCAAGAAGTATGAACCGACCAATTATTTATACCGAAAGAAAAAGCACGATTTGAAAGTGTGAGGTGAATGGACAGGAAGAATGCAGTGGAATCATCTTCAGCTGTGCATGGTGTTGAAGCAAAAGCGAGATCCGCAATACGTAAGTAAATAAACACAGGCTAATGTAAAGAAAGCCCACACGAGAAGCACGGAAATTTTCGGCAAAGTTTAGCTGTGAAAGTACAGTATACTTTGCCGTACCGCACTTGTAGTGTTGCTTGCTCCGTAAACAGATGGTGGATGTTATCGGTCTGCAGTAGAAGTCGAGAACAATAAATTGATTGACAGGTATGCATTACAAACAATGTACTGACTGGTGCATGAACAGAACAGATGATAACATCGGTTTAGTAACTGGTTGGCAATATGACATGTATTAATGAATAAAGAATGGTGCATAATTAGTTTCGGAATGAACGGCATATAGATATTAGCGATGAGACTATTTTAAAGTTGGAAGAAATTTGTGGGGAGCAATGAAACGTTGCTTCAACTTCCTTGATTTTTTGATGAAATCTAAATTAATAAGACCAAAACTGTACTCTTTTAAGTGCAATAATTATTTTAAACTAATTGAATCACAAACGGAGTCAAGTGGAAAGTTCTGGCATTGTATATGTTCTGGGTGTGCGAGTGTCTAAAAAAAAAAAAAAGAAAAAAATTACAAATAAAAATACAGTAATAATAAAAAAATTATCTAGTCCACCCATTATTCTCAGGTTACCCCCTCCAAAGTGGAGGGGGTAACCTGAGAGGTTCAAGCTCCCATGGGATTCAATTTTCACTCCTGACCGATGACACCCACCGTCTATTTACCAAGCGAGCAACAATACATATGCCGTCAAGGGAAATCACTCCGAAATTTGACATACTTGTCGTGCCGGCTTTATTTACCTTCGCCATAAACACAATTACATACATACATGTATTCTTTTTCTTACAGTACATATACTTCCTTAACGGCAGGAATGAGGTAGATCCTAGAGGGAAGGGGAACATTTTCGCAAGGTCATTATACGAAAATTTCGTTAACAGAGTTTAATCGTATCCGAGCTGTTCTTTGTCCACATTAGTTCGGATAATCCGGACTCTACTGTATACCAAAATAATTTTTTGCATCCAGTTCCTTTGTGACCACACCGTAGAATCCAATAAAATTGGTCAGACAAGACTTCCCCTTAACAAACCCATGCTGTGTCTGAACTATTACTGCAGTCTTGTCTAGGTGATCCTGTATCACTTCTTTAACCAGTCACTCCATTATTTTCCCTGGAACAGGAGTTAAACTAACAGGTCTATAATTATTTGTCACGCTTTGAACCCTCTTTGTGAATTGGGGATACATCTGCACATCTCTAGGACATGGGGACCTCCCCTGAATCTAAGGATGCTCTCATAAGAGAGCATCCTTAGGCCAAGGGTTTGCTTACTTCCCTCGCTGCCTCCTTCAATACAGCTGGATAGATTCCTTCTGCCCCCGGTGCCTTTTTTATGTTTAATATCAACAATTTCTCCTCAAATTTGCTCTCCATTATTAAAAAATTATTTAGCTCCATGTTAGAGTTTAGTAAACTTCTGTCCTCTCCTTCCTTACAGAATTCCTCATCTGAATGTAGATGCAAAATACTCATTCAGTTTGTCAGCTATCTGAACAGGATCAACAGTTGAACCACCAACATCAAGTGGACCAATCTGATTCATCCCTTTCCTTCTAGAGTTTACATAAGTAAAGAAACCTGTTTTTTTTTTTTTTTTCTTTTCATCCTTTGCCAAGGATTTCTCATAATCAGCCTTTGCTTGCCCAACCTCCTTTGTGACTTGATTACAGACTAGCTTACATCTGCCGCAGGCTTCTAATTTATATGCATCCCCATTAATTTATATGCATCCCATGCATTTTTCTTCCCTGCCACAAGCCTCATTAGTTCATCTGACATCCATTTAGGCCTCAATCTTGTTGAACAGTATCTTAGTTGGAATGAAAAGCCTAGCCTCAGAGAGTTCTTTCTACAATTATACTAAGGCTGTTCAGTATAAAAATAAAGCATTTCACAACTGGCTTGCTTTAGTGTCCATTTTTGCCTACACTAAATTTAGCTTGCAATATTTATAAACAAGTTATTAATAAATCTCAGTTCTGAAAAGGCTATAACCAAGAATCTTGCCTTATGTCCACCTATGACAAATACACTAACATTGGCACGAGACACATGGCAAATGCAGTAGCATTGACACGAGACAAACTTGTCTCATGTCAGGGTTACTGGCAAAAATAGTATCCAGTAATATTTATACTGTTATATTCCAATGACTCTACTGCATTTAAAGATAAAGGCTGACTTAGCATCTAATTCTTCCTATACTACCATATAAACAGCATTCAAAGTCTCCCTTGACTTTCTGACAGAAAGAAAATAAAAGAATCCTGAAAAATCTCCAGGTTCTGATGGCATTTTTTACTTTTTATTTTTTTTTAATTTTTTACTATTTAATAAGAAGGGCTATGGGGGCAAATGTATCTTGAAAAGGAAAGTGATAACTTTAAATATAAGAAAGAAATCAGCTTCATTATTTATTTTTTTCAAAGTACTGCTCGTGATTGTCATACACAATAAAATTACTCACAACCATAAATCACTTTAACAGACAAGTTTAGCTTGTCTGTGAACGTGAATCAATTGTCGACCAAGCCCCATTTGGCTCTACCCTAACTTTCCTAATATTTCAATGAGTAACTTATCTTTTAGCATCTTGCCTGAAATTGGTGGTACATTTCAATATTTTGACGTTTACAATAAATGGCCGCCAACTGCAGCAACTGGGGGGGCCATTTACTGTTTAGACTGAAGTGTGGGATGTAACTTGTTTCTTGAACACTAAAATTCACAAGTGTAAGTAATTTTACAGTGTATGTTATACACAAGCAGTACTTTGGGAGGGGAAAAAAAAAAAAAAAACTTAACAAATGTAAGTTCCTTCTTATATTTAAAATTATCTTTTTTACACTCTTATTTCACGTACGTGCTTTTTCCCCTCTGCATACAAATTTCCTATTTACCCATTCCTAAAATGGATGACAAAGCAATCCCTTCAAAATATCCTATTGCACTTACCTCAACCCTTTGTAAAGTAATGGCAAAACAAACAGCTCTGAATTCTTGTATCACTCTGAGACTAGCACATAATTAATAATCGTTAATATGGAACCCATCCAGTTGACATCTTAAGTTTTTCATCTGTGGACAACTTCCAAGTTGTCCACAGATGAAAAACTGTGGACAACTGTGCCAATGAAAACATGAAGAAACTTAAGTTTTTCTTGACATTTAAAAGCATTTCAATATTTTAATTGCCATAAAAGCCTTCTAGGCTAGCATCTATCTTATAGTCTTTTTCTGAGTTTTGTAATTAGGAAGACTGCTTCCTCTGTTCCCGCACTACATGTGATGATAAATACAGTCAGTCCTCATATAACACGTGTTTACACTACATGAATTCGATCATACACAATTTATAAATAGGGGAACGATATCGTATATAACAAACCAAATTTGCTTATGCACGATTTGCCTTTGCACTTACAAGGAATGGCAGTCAAACACAGGAATAATCCCAACTGAACGCAACACAATAGGAATGAAGAGAAGATTCTGAAAATGTATTTATGTTTTTTATATGATTGAAGATTTCAGTGAAGGGGAAACACATTTCACCATAATAACATAAAAACTAACAATTCCAGCTATCGGTATTATTGCAAATGCAATTAGATTGCATTT